>NC_043702.1:71005244-71060254 GCF_006229205.1 Suricata suricatta
AGATCAAAGGAGACTACTGAATACTGAAGACGAACCATGGACTGAAAGGGGAGGGGGAGTGAGGGAGGGCGTGATGGTCATGGTGGGGGGCACTTGTGGGGAGAAGCACTGGGTGTTATATGGAAACCAATTTGACAATAAACTATTATAAAAAAAAATTTTTTCCCATATCCAAATGGTACTTTTACTATTATCGATCTTTTTCTTTTCATTGGAGTTTTTCAAACTTAAGTCTATTGAAGTCTAGTTGATATACAATGTTCCATTAGGTGCACGTACACAACATAGTGATTCAACAAGTGTGTATTATGTTGTGCTCACATAATTGTAGCAACCGCCACCATACAACACTATTACAATACCACTGACTGTATTCCCTTTGCTGTACTTTCCATTCCTGTGACTTATTCATTCCATAACTAGTCGCTTTTACCTGCATCTCACCCATTTTGCCCCACCCCCTTCCCCTAGAGTACTCACCAGTTTCTTCTCTGTACTTATGGGTCTGTTTCTGCTTTTTGTTTGTTCTTTTTTTTTTTTTGATTCTATGGTAAATAAATTCATATAGTATGTGTCTTTTCCTGACTCTCTTCATTTTAGTGTAGTGCCCTCTAAATCCATCCATTTTGTTGGAAATGGTGAAATCTCACTCTTTTTTATGGTCGAGTAATATTTCATTGTGCACCTGTGTGTGTGTGTGCGCGCACGTGCACGTAGAGTCTTTACCCATTCATCTATCAACGGATGTGTGGATTCCTTACATATCTTGACTATTGTAAATAATGCTGTAATAAATATTGGTGTACATATACTGTTTTGAATTCATAGTTTTGTTTTCTTGGGATAAATACCCAGTAGTGGAATTACTGTATTGGATGGTATTTCTCTGTTAAATTTTTTTTTGAGGAATATGCACACTGTTTCCCATAATCATAGTGCATGAGGGTTTTGCTCTACATCCTTAACAGCACTTGTTATTTCATGCATTTTCTTTTTTTAATTTTTTCCATTTTTAAAAAAAATTTTTAGTTTATTACCAAGTTGATTTCCATATAACACCCAGTGCTCTTCCCCACAAGTGCCTCCTCCATGACCATCATCCCCCCTCCCCCTTACCCCCTCCCTCTTCAGCCCTCAGATTGTTCTCAGCATTCAAAAGTCTCTCATGATTTGCCTCACTCCCTCTCCCCAACTCTTTTCCCCACCTTTCCCATTCCCATGGTGTCCTATTAGGTTTTTCCTGTTAGACCTATGAGTGACAACATATGGTATGTCTTTCTATGCCTGACTTATTTCATTTAGCATGACTCCCTCTGGGTCCATCCATTTTGCTACAAATGACCAGATTTCATTTCTTGTCATTGCCATGTAGTATTCCATTGTGTATATGTACCACATCTTCTTGATCCACTCATCAGGTGATGGACATTTAGGCTCTTTCCATGTTTTGGCCATTGATGACATTGCTGCTATGAACATTGGGGTACATGTGCTCCTATGCATCAGCATTTCTGTCTCTCTTGGGTAAATCCCCAGCAGTGCTATTGCTGGGTCATAAGGGAGTTCTATCGATAGTTTTTTGAGGAACCTCCACACTGTTTTCCAGAGCGGCTGCACCAGTTTACATTGCCACCAACAGTGTAAGAGGGTGCCCATCTCTCCACACCCTCGCCAGCATCTATAGTCTCTTGCTTTGTTCATTTTAGGCACTCTGACTGGCATGAGGTCGTATCTCGGTGTGGTTTTGATTTGTGTTTCCCTGATGCTGAGTGATGCTGAGCATCATTTCATGTGCCT
Organism: Suricata suricatta; assembly: GCF_006229205.1. Lineage (NCBI taxonomy): Eukaryota > Metazoa > Chordata > Mammalia > Carnivora > Herpestidae > Suricata > Suricata suricatta. Next base: position 71,007,042 of record NC_043702.1, read on the forward strand.
GTTGGCCATCTGGATGTCCTCTTTGGAGAAGTATCTGTTCAAATCTTCTGCCCATTTCTTCACTGGATTATTCATTTTTCGGGTATGGAGTTTGGTGAGTTCCTTGTAGATTTTGGGTACTAGCCCTTTATCCGATATGGCATTTGCAACTATCTTTTTGCATTCTGTCAGTTGCCTGTTAGTTTTTTTTATTGTTTCCTTTGCATTGTAGAAGCTTTTTATCTTGATGAGGTCCCAATAGTTCATTTTTGTTCTTGATTCCCTTGCCTTTGGGGATGTGTCGAGTAGGAAATTGCTGCCGTTGAGGTCAAGGAGGTTATTTCCTACTTTCTCCTCTAGGGTTTTAATGGTTTCCTGTCTCACATTCAGGTCCTTCAGCCATTTGGAGTTTATTTTGGTGTATGGTGTAAGAAAGTGGTCTAGTTTCATTCTTCTGCATGTTGCTGTCCAGTTCTCCCAGCACCACCTGCTAAAGAGGCAGTCTTTTTTCCATTGGATACTCTTTCCTGCTTTGTCAAAAATTAATTGACCGTACATTTGTGGGCCCAGCTCTGGATTCTCTATTCTATTCCATTGGTCTATGTGTCTGTTTTTGTGCCAATACTATACTGTCTTGATGATGACAGCTTTGTAGTAAAGGCTAAAGTCTGGGATTTGTGATGCCTCCCATTTTGGTTTTCTTCTTCAATATGACTTTGGCTATTCGGGGTCTTTTGTGGTTCCATACAAATTTTAAGATCATTTGTTCTAGCTTTAGAAGAATACTGGTGCAATTTTGAGGGGGATTGCATTGAATGTGTAGATTGCTTTGGGTTATAGTGACATTTTAACAATGTTTATTTTTCCGATCCAAGAGCACGGCATGTTTTTCCATTTCTTTGTGTCTTCTTCAATTTCTTTCATAAACTTTCTATAGTTTTCATCATACAGGTCTTTTACATCTTTGGTTAGGTTTATTCCTAGGTACTTTATGGTTTTTCGTGCAATTGTGAATTGAATCAATTTCTTGTTTTCTATTTCTGTTGCTTCATTTTTGGTGTATAGGAATGCAGCTGATTTCTGTACATTGATTTTGTAGCCTGCGACTCTGCTGAATTCATGGATCAGTTCTAGAAGGCTTCTGGTGGAGTCGATCAGGTTTTCCGTGTAGAGTAGTATCATGTCACCTGCAAAAAGCGAAAGTTTGATTTCATCTTAGCCAATTCTGATGCCTTTTATTTCCTTTTGTTGTCTGATTGCTGATGCTAGGACTTCCAGCACTATGTTAAACAACAGTGGTGAGAGTGGACATCCCCGTCGTGTTCCTGATCTCAGGGGGAAAGCTCTCAGTTTTTCCCCATTGAGGATGATACTAGCTGTGGGCTTTTCATAAATTGCTTTAATAATGTTTAAGTTCCTTCTAGCCCGACTGTTTTGAGGGTTTTTATTAAGAAGGAATGTTGTATTTTGTCAGATGCTTTTTCTGCATCTATTGACAGGATCATACGGTTTTTATTTTTCCTTTTGTTAATGCGATGTATCACATTGATTGGTTTGTGAATATTGACCCAGCCCTGTAGCCCAGGAATGAATCCCACTTGATCATGATGGATAATTCTTGTTATGCACTGTTGAATTCAATTTGCTAGTATTTTGTTGGGTATTTTTGCATTTGTATTCATTAAGGATATTGTCCTATAGTTTTCTTTTTTTCTTGGGTCTCTGGTTTAGGAATCAAGGTGATACTTGCTCGTAGAATGAGTCTGGAAGTCCTACTTCCATTTCTATTTTTCGGAATAACTTGGGAAGGATGGGCGTTAACTCTGCTTTAAATGTCTGGTAGAACTCCCCTGGGAATCCATCTGGTCCTGGGCTTTTATTTGTTGGGAGATTTTAAAAAAAGTTTTTTAAGTTTTTTATTTGAGAGACATAGAGAGACAGCATGAGCAGGGGAAGGTCAGAGAGAGAGGGAGTTACAGAATCTGAAGCAGGCTCCCAGCTCTGAGCTAGCTGTCAGCACAGAGCCTGACGTGGGGTTCAAACCCACAAACTGTGAGATCATGACCTGAGCCAAAGCCAGCCACTTAACCAATTGAGCCACTCAGGCACCCCTCATTGGGAGAGTTTTGATAACTGATTCGATTTTGTCACTGGTTATGGGTCTGTTAAGATTTTCTATCTCTTCTCATTTGAGTTTTGGTAGTGTATGTTATTTAGGAATTTGTCAATTTCTTGTAGGTTGTCCAGTTTGTTGGCATATAATTTTTCATAGTAATCTCTGATGATTGTTTGTTTTCTGAGGGATCAGTTGTAATAGATCCATTTTCATTCATAATTTTGTCTATTTAGGTGTTCTCTCTTTTCTTTCTGAGGAGCCTTGCTAGAGGTTTTTCAATTTTGTTTTTTCCAAAAAACCAGCTCTTGGTTTCATTGATTTTTTTTTCAACTGTTTTTTTGGATTCTATATTATTTATTTCTGCACTGGTTTTTATTATTTCTTTTCTTCTGCTGGGTTTGAGGTGTTCTTGCTGCTCCCTTTCTAGTTTCCTTAGGTGCTCTGTTAGATTTTGAGTTTGCACTTTGTCTAGTTTGTTAAAATAGGCCTGGATTGCAATAAACTTTCCTCTTAGGACTGCCTTTGCTGTCCAGAGAGTTTGGATTGTTGTATTTTCATTTTAATTTGTTTCCATATATTTTTTAATTTCCTTCCTAATTACCTGGTTCACCCAGTCATTCTTCAGTAGGGTGGTTTTTAACCTCCACATTTTTGGAGGTTTTCCAGACTTTTTCCTGTGGTTCATTTCAAGTTTCATAGCATTGTGATCTGAAAGTGTGCATAGTATGATCTCTATTCGTTTATATTTATGGAGGGCTGCTTTATGCCCCAGTATGTGATCTGTCTCGGAGAATGTGCCATGAGCACTCAAGAAAAACGTAAATTCCCGAGCTTCAGGATGTAGAGTTCTAAATATAGCTATTAATTCCATCTGTTCCAGTGTGCCATTCAGGTCTATTGTTTCTTTAGGGATTTTCTGTCTGGTTGACCTATCCATTGTTGTAAGTGGAGTCCCCTGCAATTAGCACATTCTTATTGATAAGATTGTTTATTTGTGATTAATTGTTTTATGTATTTGGGTGCTCCCGAATTCGGCACATACATGTTTATAATTGTTAGCTCTTCCTGATGGAGAGACCCTATTATTATATAATATCCTTCTTCATTTTTTGTTACTGCCTTTACTTTAAAGTCCAGTTTATCTAAGTATGGGCACTCCAGCTTTCTTTTGGTGTCCAGTCACATGGTAGATATTTCTCCATCCCCTTACTTTCAATCTGAAGGTGTCTTCAGGTCTAAGGTGAGTGTCTTGTAGACAGCAAATAGATGGATTTTGGTTTTTTATCCATTCTGCTACTCTGTGTCATTTGATTGGAGCATTCAGTTCATTTACATTCGGTGTTATTGAAAAATGTGCATTTAGTTTCATTTTGTTCTCTGTAGAGTTCATGTTTGTATTGATGTCTCTGGTGTCTTATATTCCTTGCTACTTTTCTCTCATAGAGTCCCTCTTAGGATTTCTTGTAGGGCTGGTTTGGTGGTGATGAATTCTCTTAATTTTTGTTTATTTGGGAACACCTCTGTCTCTCCTATTTTGAATGACAGGCTCACTGAATAAAGGATTCTTGGTTGCATATTTTTCCTGTTCATCACATTGAAGATTTCCTGCTATTCCTTTATGGCCTGCCAAGCTTCGTTAGATAGGTCTGTAACCTCTGTGATAGGTTTCCATTTGTATGTTAGGGCACTTTTATCCCTAGCTGCTTTCAGAATTCTCTCTTTATATTTTGCCAGTTTCACTATGATATGTCGTGCTGAAGGTCGGTTCAGGTTATGTCTTAGGGGAGTTGGATATGCCTCTTAAATTTTAATGTCTTTCTCTTTCTCCAGATTGGAGAAAATTTCATCAATAATTTGATTAAGCACCCCTTCAGGACCTTTTTCTCTTTCTTCTTCTTCAGGAACTCCTATGATATACATATTGTTCCGTTTGATTCTATCACTCAGGTCTCTAATTCTCCTTTCCTGCTCCTCTATCAATTTTTCTCTTTTTCTCAGCTTCCTCTTTTGCTATAACTGTGTCTTCTAATTCAACCTATTCTCCTCTCTGCTTCTTCAATCCGTGCATTGGCAACCTCCGTTTTATTATTCACCTCATTTATAGCCTTTTGAAGGTCCCTAGTCTGTGTATCAGTAGTTTCTTTGATGGTGTTTTCAAGCCCAGCAATTAATTTTATGACAGTTGTTCTAAATTCTTGTTCAGTTATGTTGTTTAAGTCTGTTTTGAGTAGTTCTGTGGCTGTGATTTTTAAAAAAATTTTTATTTTAATGTTTTTTATTTTTGAGAGACAGAGAGAGACAGCGTGAGCAGGGGAGGGTCAGAGAGAGAGAGGGAGACGCAGAATCTTAAGCAGGCTCCAGGTTCTGAGCTAGCTGTCAGTACAGAGACCTATGCAGGGCTCGAACCCACGAACCGTGAGATCATGACCTGAGCTGAAGCTGGACGCTTAACCAACTGAGCCTCCCAGGCGCCCCCTGTGATTTCTTCCTGGAATTTTTTTGGAGGAGAGTTCTTTCGTTTTGTCATTTTGGCTAGCTTTCTGTCTCTTGTCAGTTTTAAAAGGTTGTTATCACTGTGCACCTGTTAGTATTGCTCTATTAAAGGAGGCTCTTTGACTGTCCAGGGCCTGTCATTTCAGGAGATGTCCTTTTAATGGTGTCTCTCAGTTTCTCTTGGTATGCCTGTAATTAATATATTTCGTTACTCAGTGATATTTGGGGCTTTCCACCATGTGTGCTTTGGCTTGTTTCTTGAGGTAGCCCTGAAAAGGAAAATAGACAAACACACAGGGAACACAAGCATGCAAATGCACTGATAGATCCAGTAAACAAACAAACCAAATGGGAAAGGAAAAATAGGCGTGGGAAAGAAAAGAGAGGACAAGAAAGGAGAAAAAAAGAAGCCAGGGGGAAAGAGACAGCCAATAATAAACATAGTCTGAGAGCATAAAACCTGTGGCGGGGAGGGGGAGAGATAAGAATGAGATAAGGGGAAAATATCTGGATGGTAAGAGAATTGATCTAATCACCGCAGTGCATAAATGTTGGTCTTTCTCAGACTCCGGGGGGTCGGGGGAGAAAAGGAGGAAATAGGAAAAGAGAAGAGAGAAAACAAGGGGGAAAATATAAAAATTAAAAAATAAAAGTAGTGGGAAAAGAAAAAAAATGAAAAAAGTAAAAATAGTAAGAAAAGAAGAATCCAGCTCTCCAGCGCGGATGGGCGTGGTTCAGTGTGGGTAGGTCGGTCTCTGGGGCTGCTCTCTGAGGCCCCGCCTTAATGAATGCAGGGAGAGTGGTGGCCCTGAAAGCCCGTCTCAGACAATGCGTGGCCAGCCACTCTTTTGAGTCCAATCTCCCGGTGCCACGGGCAGTTTAAATTGTTTTGGTTTTCCAAGTTCCACCAGGTTTCCAAATCCTAGTCCATACACTTTAGTGCTTCCGCCACCGTCCAAATGATGGGCTCTCTGGTCGGGACTGCGCAGGGGGACTGGAGAGCCAGCCCTTCCCTGGCTCCACCTGAGGTGGGTAGCCCGGGCCCACAGGAGAACAAGCCCGTGAGGGGGACCGATTTCTCTCGCCACGCGCAGCGGCTACAAATGGAAAGTTTGTCTCTCAGCTGCCGGCTGAGGTCTCGTTTCAGCCTCTCCTTCTCTTCCCCTCGGCTCTGCCGGTTCGCGCTCAGCCCTCCAAGGGCCTGTGCCAACCTGTACAGCTGCCCTGCGCGGGCCGTGCTCTGCCGTCTGTCTCCGAAAGATTTCAGAATTTTTGTAGGAGTTAACTGAGAACAGTAGCTCTCTGTATGGAGGTAGGTACGAGGGACTATGGTCTCTTCGCCTGTTACCTGGCTTTCAGTGTGACTACCCAAGCTGGAGGACAGCAAAGCGAGCATACTGTGACATGAGATTAATGCAGAGAAGCATATTTTATTATGTCATTGTTGACTTGTTGGGAGGAATTCTAGAATATAAACAGGGCATTGGATGCTAGTTTAGCTTTGCCATTAATTATCTGTGAACTTGGACAGGTAGTTTTCCTGTGTGGTCCTCAGGTTTTTCTTCTAAAGGAAAGGATGACTGTGATGTAATCTATGTGATTCTCATATCCCCTGATGTCTCTTCACCTTACCTTCAGATTGTTCAGGGAATAGCCTGGTCCATAAGGGATTATGAGCTGAATTCGTTTAGCCGTCAGACGTGACTCAATTGGCACGAGTCTATTTATAGCCTTTATCCCATTAAGTGGGACTATTCATATATTTCACTACAGAAGTGTGTTTGGTTGTGTGGTATCCCTCAGACTCTGCTAGCATGCCACATAAATATGGTGTGTGCCTCTTATGGTCTTTAAAATGTAAAATATTCCAAATTGTGCAAACACAACTAATCTCAAGGGTTTTAGATAAGGGCTGAGGATATATAGTCAACATTCACTCAAGCAATATATATGCAGTGTATATAATATACTAAGTATTTTTAGGCTCTGGGATGCAGTTGAGCAAAAACATATAATTTGCCTCTTTAATATTTCCTTAATAGATGAAGCCACTATGGTTGAGATGTACAGAGAGGTGATTGAGCATAGGGAGGACACTGACTTTGTCCGGGGGCCTGGGATTGTGGGAGCAAGGTGGGAAGGTCTTCTTGGAAGATAGGAAGCATGACTGAGTCAGAAGTGAGATGAATAAGAGCTAGTCGGTTGGATGAGTCTGGGTGGAGGTGTGGGTGGGAATGAGAAATAAAATCTGATAGTGAGGACAGTTGGTATCCTGGGCAGAAGGAAGCACCATGGGGAATCGTAAAGGTGCCCTAGTGCTGGAGCTGCAAGCCATTGTGGTGTGGCTGACGGCCAGATACGTGAAGGAGCAGTGTGGTGGCGCGTGAGCACAATCCCATGGAGACAGAATGAGCTTTCCCCCAGTTTTTCTAAGGATTTTGCAGGGGTTAATGGGATATACAGCAGGGGAGGCTTCAAAACAGAGATACCTGTAGGTCCCAGAGACAGCTCTCAAAGGGGGGACAAGATGGTACCCAACTCTAAGGCTTTGGTGGGGAGGATCACAAAGGCAGCTTTCTTTCCAGAGAATGGTCTAAAATGCAACTCTGGCATTTTTGGTCAGTATTAGTCCGTGTATCAGCTTTGTGATGTGTAAAGGTGTTGGAACCAAGGCGTGGCAATTAAGGGGTTTCCTCAGAACCATGCAGCAAAGGAATGGTAGGGCAATTGGTTGGTAAAGATGTATTTGCCCCACAGAATGGGAAAGTTCCAAATAGACATATGCCCGGGGGAAAAAAAAATTAGTGCAGAAATCAGATGCATATGCCAAGGGTTGTGGGGGAGTAGGTTATGAATAATTTCTGATTCCTTTCTTGTGGCCCTTTGAGTCACGCCAGCCACCTTTCACGGGAAGGCAGGGCCTGGCTCAGTTCATCCTTCCTTGACTGCTGCTTTCCGTCCTCCTGTGCCCTGTGTTCCTGTGCCCTTTGTCGTGCACATCACTCATTTGGCACCCAAAGTACTTTGCATTTTTAGTCACTTTTCCTGCTCTCCTCTGCTGGCTCATAATTTGGCAGTTGTTCATTGAGTGATGTCTTAAAAGGACTTAGAGTTCACTTTTTTGCCTGACTCCCCAGATCACTGGCAGAAATGAGGAGCATTTGTAAGTAACTTCCTACTTTGACAACACATCATTTTAGTCTGTCCTTGACCTCTTGCTATCCCTACCTCTACGTGCACCTGATTTCAGCCACAGGGAATTCTCCTGCGTCTTTCCAACAAGTGAGGATCCTCTGTGACCCCTTGTCTGTGTCCTCATCACCACCATCTCTGCCATCAATGTCCCCTGCCGTGTTTCTCATCCCCTCTTCTTCCCTGCCTTGTAAACTCCTGATCTTTGAAGGTCTGCCCAAGCCCTAGCTCCCGGAAGACCTACTGATGCACCCAATTATATCTGATACTTAGACCACACAGCTGTTTTTTTCCTCTAAGACTTGCTGAGTACCATCTCCCTGCACCTTTTCCATGCTCTTTCTGCTAATGCTAGTTTGTAATTTCTCGTTTTTCCCTTTCCCCTTAATATGGTTCTCATTACCAGCATTTATTTTTGTACCTTCAGTGCCAAGCACAACCTCTGACTCAATAACCATTTTGATCCCTTAAACTATGTGTGTCAATTTAGGAACTAACATGTACAAATATATTTTGAAAGGCAAAGATAGTAGTGGGTAAAAAACATTCTTGAGGGGTTTTTTTTGTTTGTTTGTTTGTTTAAAAGATTTCCATTATCTAAGGAAAGAAGGGCTTGTCACCATCTTCCACTAGATTCTGAGTTCCTTGACAGACAAGAGCAGGTCTTACACTTATATGGTCCTCAGCATTTAACATGGTGTCCCACATACAGTAGGCACATAATGTATTTTCAGTTGATTGAAATGATTGCTTTCTTTGACCAGAGGAGTTCCATGTGACTGCCAAGAGTTTAACCCCAGATTTATTTGGCACTGGTCATGCTTCTACACAATGATATGGAAACCATCAACAATTGACCAGTGGTTGGAGAAAGGGAGGTGTGACTAAATTCCAGGCACAATCAGTTAAATGGTCTTTCTTTTTAAATTTCTTTCCTTTTGTTAAAACATAGGACAGTTAATAAGATTAAAGTATGGGTAATATAAACACAAGGGAACACTTCGGCTTTGCATAGTGAAATTTGTTGCTTGAGATCAGTAGGTTCCATGTTTTAAAAATTCACTTATGCCTTTTTTTTTTTTTTTTTTTTTTTTGCTTTTATAGAAAAAAGCCCACTTAGCCTTTCCCAAGCTATTATCCCAGGCAAATTATCCCAAATAGCTGGCTAAGCGAATGCAAACAGTAATACTATTATGCTAGATTTTAAGAAGGTAAAGTACACTACTAAAGGTATTCTCTTTCCCAGAAATGGAGAGATAGTAAAGGGCTCATCTCTTACTATGACCTATAAATTCAGGTGGCCCCTAAAAAAAAGTATAAATGACCTTACCTGTCCATGTCCAGTTGTATTTTGTGTGGTGTGTCTTAGTAGTAGAAGAAAATAGTTTTATTTGAAAGCTTCATGAGACCCCTCACTAGAGGAGGAGGTAAGGCCTTTGAGAGGGGCTCACAAATCCTCTGAAAGCAGTGGTTTATGTTTTGCCAGTAAAGGTTTTAATCCATTGACTAATACAGTTTACAAATGCAGTTTTGCAGTGTGGACAGGTTATCTAGATTTAAACGTTTTCACCCAGAAATTTATTTTTATGTTACTGTGAAAACATGGAATATAGTATAACTTAGTCGAATCTATGAAATTTAAGCCGTAGGATTTTTTTAACATGTTCATATCATCATGGCTCTCCTTCTGCATAAATGGTATATTCTTTTGTAGGGTTTGTGAAATGAATTCTTGCACTTAATTTCTCTGAGCAATTAAAGGGGGATTGAAGATGTTAAGGTGGCCTGTGGGAATTAGAAGACTGTGAGAAAAGTTATTCAGTTTTTCTCTCTTTTTCTCAAATGACTTGTTAGGTATTTAGGAACAGAAGAAAATGAGCCTTTGATGGCAGGAGAAAAATGAATTTCATTGGTGTCTTCTCTTTAAGGGGAAGAATCCATTTTCTAATTCTAAGGGATGAAGTTTTACATTTCTCTATCTGTAAAATTACATCAATTTCTTTCACAAAGAAGAGTAGTTTTTCTGGGGAAAAGGGGTTTCTAAGGCGTTGGAAACCATACTGGGGTAGAAGGTAAACTGAAATGAACTACTTTCATATTGGCCCGGGGAAGGGGAGAATTCATCCTTTTCAGCCATTCTTCTGTCATCTACATTTTCTTTTGTGCCTTCAGCCTGAGAGTAAATAAGAGAGCCATCAAGCTGGCAAATATGTCTGGCAGTTTGAGGTTGCTTATTGCCCATAGAGTGAGTGAGAAAATGAATATTTTACATTATTTGCATTCTCCCAATGGGAGGAATTATTTCATAGCAGTGATTTCCCTTAATTATTTTATAACAGAAATATTTTGATGATGGTCATGGATTAGCTATGTATTTCTGGGTGTGATCTGAAACCACCAGATTCATGCACTCTTCAGAGATCTTGTCTCTTTTTTAAAAAAAAATCGAAGTATAGTGGGCAATGTTACTTTAGTTTTAGGGTTACACCATAGGGGTTTCACAACCTTCCTCTCTGCTCCATGCTCCCCACAAGTGTCATTACCATGTCACCATGCAGTGCTTGTCCAGCACTGCTCGTCCTCTCTGACCTTCATTCCCTCAACTGGAAGTTTGTGCCTCCCACTCTGTGTTCACTTTCCCCACTCCCTTCCTGCTACAGCCACCAGTTCGTGTTCACAGGTCTGTTTCTGCTTTTTGTTCATTTCTTTTGTCTTTCCATATAAATGAAATTTTCTTTATTGTCACAAATGGCAAGATCTCATTTTTTTTTTAATGGTTGAGTAGTATTCCAGAGAGAGGGAGAGGTGAGTATACCACATCTTTCTTCATTTGTCTATCGAGGGGCACAGGTTGCTTCTGTATCTTGGCTATTCTAAATAATGCTGCAATAAACATAGGGTGCGTATGTCTTTTTGAGTTAGTGTTTTTATTTTTTTTTTTTGGGTAAATAACCAATTCTGGAATTACTGGGTCATATGACATCTCTCTAACTTTGGGGGTGAACCTCTCTACTGCTTTCCTTAGTGGTTGTACCAACTTAAATTCCCACCAACAACGCACGGGGTGCCTTTTTCTCCACATCCTTGCCCATAGTTGTTATTGATACTAGCCATCCTGACATGTGTCAGGTGTTATCTGACTGTAGTTTTGATTTGCATGTTACTGATGATTAGTGATGTTGTGCATCATTTCATGTGTGTTAGGTAGGTATCTGTAGGTCTTTAGAAATATGTCTGTTGAGGTCCCCTGCCCATTTTTAATTGGATTGTTGTTTGTTTTGGTGTTGCCTAAGTTCTTTATATATTTTAGACATTAACCCCTACCAGATATATCATTTGTAAACATCTTCTCCCATTCACTGGGTTGTCTTTTGTTTTGTTGATGGTCTCCTCCTCTGTGCAAAAGATTTTTATGTAGTCCTAATAATTTTTCCTTTCATTTTTATAGCCTGAGGAAACCTATCTAGGAGAATGTAACTAAGGCTAATGTCCAAGAGATTAGGGAGTTTTATGGTTTCAGGTCCTAAAGTTAGGTCTTTAATTCATTTTGAGTTTATTTTTGTGTATAGTGAAAGAAAGTGGTTCAGCTTCATTCTTTTACACAAGGCTGTCCGGTTTTCCCAGCTACCATTTATTGAAGAGAATGTCTTCCCATGATATATTCTGGTCTGCTTTATATCTGGGCTGTCTGCTTCCATCCATGTGTTTACTTTTGTGCCAATGCCATTCTATTTTGATTACTATAACTTTGTAATAGATCTTAAAAGCTGAGATTGTGGTACCTCCAGCCTTGTTCTTCTTTCTTAAAATTTCTTTGGCTATTCCTGGTCTTTTTTGGTTCCATACATATTTTAGGACTATTTGTTCTAGTTCTGTGAAAAATGCTATTGTTATTTTGATGGGGATTGTATTGAATCTGTACATTGCTTTGGGTAGTATGGACATTTTAATAATAGTCTTATAATCCACGGGTATGATATGTCTTTATGTCATCTTCAATTTTGTAGTTTTTATACAGGTCTTTCACCTTCTTGGTTAAGTTTATTCTTGGTACTTTATTCTTTTTGGTGGAACTGTAAATGGAACTGTTTCCTTGATTTCTTTCTCTGACTCTTTATTAGTGTATAGAAATGCAACAGATTTCTGTAAATTAATTTTGTGTCTTGCAACTTTACTGAATTCATTTATCCACTCAAATAGTTTTTTGAAGGAGTCTAGAGTTTTCTGTGGGGTCCTTGGGATTTTCTATGTGTATAGTAGCAGGTCATTAGCAAATAGTGACAGTTTCATTTTTTCCTTACCAATTGGCATGCCTTTAATTCCTTTTTTTTTCTTTCCATTTCTAGTACTATTTTGAGTAAAGATGATAAGAGTGAACATCGTTGTCATGTTCCTGATCTTAAGGGAAAAGCTTTTTTTTTTTCCACCTCTGAGTTTGTCATATATAGCCTATATTATGTTGAGGTACATTCCCTCTAAAATCTTTTTGAGAGTTTTTATCATGAAGAGATATAGAAAAAAGCATTTGACAAATTTCAATATCTATCAAGATGACCGTTTGATTTTCATCTTTTGTTATTGTGGTATATTACCTTGATTTGTGAATATTTAACCATCATTGCATCCCTGAAATAGATCCTTTTAATGTGTTTTTGAAAGCAGTTAATATTTTCTTCAGGACTTTTCATCTAATTATATCAGGGATGTTTGCCTAGAGTTTTCTTTTTTTGTAGTGTCTTTGACTGGTTTTGGTATCAAGGTAATGCTGTTTTTGTAGAATGTATTTAGAAGCTTCCCTTCCTCCTTTATTTTTGGGGGGAATAGCTTGAGGAGAAGAGATATTAGCTCTTTGAATGCTTGCTAGCATTCACTGGTAAATCTATCTTGTCTTGGACTTTGGTTTTTGGGAATCTGTTGAGTAGTGATTCAGTTTCATTATTAGTAATTGGTCTATTCAGGTTTCTATTTGTTTGAGTTTTGGAAGTTGGAGGTCTCTAAGACTTTTTTCTTCTAACTTGTCCAATTTGTTGGCATATAATTTTTCACTTTGTATTTCTGTGGTCTGTTTTATTTATTTGGGTCTTCACTTTTTCTTGAGGAGTCTGGGTAAAAGGTTATTAATTTCCTTGATATTTAAGAGAACCAGCTCTTGGTTTCATTGATCTTTTATTTGCTATTTCTTCTCTGATTGTCCCGGTTTCCTTCCTTCTACTAATTTTGGGTTAATTCTTTTTCTAATTTTCTGGTTTCTTAAGGTAGGCTTGTATTGCCATATAATTTCCTCTTATAACTGCTTTTGCTGTATCCCAAAGATTTGGGACCATTGTGCTTTCATTTTTATTTAATTTCTTTGTTGGGCTGTTCATTTGTTAGTACTGTCTTCGGCCTCCACCTGTTTGCGTTTTTCCACAGATTTTTTTTTTTTTTATAATTGACTTTGAAATCAAACCAAACTTGTGGGCTGAAATGTGATCTGCCCTACAGAAGGTTCCATGTGCACTTGAAACAAATGTGTATTCTGGTGTGTTTGGATGGAATATTCTATATATACCTGTTAAGAACATGTTGTCTAATATGTCATTCAAAGCCACTATTTCCTTGTTGATCTTTTGCCTGGATTAGTACTCATTGATGTAAGTGGGGTAGTAAGTCCTCTACTATTAGTGTATTACTGTCAGTTTCTTCCTTATGTCTGTTAATATTTGCATGATGTATTTAGATGCTCCAATATTGGGCACATGTAGGGGAGGGGCAGAGAGAGAGGGAGACACAGAATCAGAGGCAGTCTCCAGGCTCTGAGCTGTCAGCACAGATCCTGATGAAGGGCTCAGACTCAAGAACCAGGAGATCATGATCTGAGCTGAAGTCAGATACTCAACCGGGCCACCCAAGCACCCCAACAATTGTTATATACTCTTGGAGTGATCCTTCTATCATTATGTAATGCTTTTCTTTGTTGTTACAGTCTTTGTTTCCATTTTGTTGTTTTGGCTTCCATTTGTGTGGAATATCTCTTTCTGTATGTGTCTTAAGTGAGTCTCTGGGCAGCATATAGATAGAGTGATCAAATGGATCAAAAAAGCAAGCCTATGTCTTTTGATTGGAGCAATTAGACCATTTACATTTAAAGTAATTGCTGAGAGGGGAGGAGTTAAGATGGCAGAGAAGTAGGAGGACCCTGGGCTTTCCTCATTCCTCAAACACAGCTATATTGAGGTTAGATCACTTGGAGCACCCAGGAAATTGATCTACAGAGTGGCAGAAAGATCTCCACTGTTGGAGGGAGATAGTGTGGCAGGTGAGGTGCATGGAAGTGAATTAAGAGAAAAACAGTGGTGCTCCAGAGAGGAAGGGAACCCTTTCAAAAGGGAGACAAAGAGGGGTTGAGAAAGTGCAGCATTGAGTTTACATAAGAGGAAATCAGGCCAGGCTTAATTTTTCTTTTTCCTATTTTGTCTTTTGGAATCATAGTTTCTTGGGGGTTTGTTTTCTTTTTCATTTCCTTCTCTCTCTCTTTCTCTCTTTTGGATTAGTCTTTTAAATTCTTTCTCTTTTTGGAATCAGCCTTGTAGCTTTTTGATTCTCTGGTTGGGGTTTTTTTTTATTCCCTTTCCTTTTTTGTTTTTGGGATCAGGCTATCCCAACAAAAGAAATTAAAGCACATCTAATTAAAAGTCCAAACACTCCCCACTGCAAGCAAGGAGGACTTCTCAGTGGGAATGAGCAGCCCAAATGCAGTGACAGAGTGCACACAGCACACACCAGAAACATTTCCTGAAGTGCCAGGCTCTAGACAGTTTGTGACCCCTATTTAATGCAGTATCTCAGTTTCAGGAAACGTAAGTTTCTAGAGCATGCAAAAGATAGAAACTTAGCCAAAATGACAAGATAAATTTTCCCCAAAAGAAAGGTCAAGAAGCAATCACAGCCAGGAACTTGCTCAAAATAGACACAAGCAATATATCTGAAAAAGAATTTAGAACAACAGTCATAATACTACTAGCTGGGCTTGAAAAAAGCACAGAATATACCAGAGAAACCCTTACTGCACAGATCAAAGACCTAAAAACTAGTCAGACTGAAATTAAAAGAATGCTGTAGCTGAGAGGCAGTACTGACTGGATACAGTCCTAATGAGGATTGAAGAAGCAGAGGAGAGGTGACATAGAAGAAAAGATTATGGAAAATAATGAAGTGAAAAAAAGAGGGAAAGAAAATTATTAAATCACAAGAGGAGACTTAGTGATTCCATAAAATGAAACAATATCTGCATCATGGGAGTCCCAGAAGAAGAAGAGGAAGAAGAAGAAGGGTCCTGGGAAGAAGGGTTACCTAAACCAATGATAGCTGAGAACTTCCCTACTCTGGAGAAGCAAAGAGGTATCTATGTCCAAGAGGCATAGAGAACTTCCTTCAAAATTAACAAAAACAGGGCAACACCATGACATATCATAGTGAAAGATAGAGAATTCTGAAAGTGGCAGGGGACAAACAGGCCTTAACCTATCAGGGTAAACACATAATGGTAGTAGCAGACCAGTCCACTGAAACTTGGCAACCAGAAGGGAGTCACAAGAAATATTTAATGTACCAAATGTGAAAAATATGCAGCCAAGAATTCTTTATCCAGCTAGGGTATCATTCAGAATAGGAGAGAGAGAATTTCTCAAACAAAACCTAAAGGAATTTGTGACCACTAAAGCAGCACTGCAAGAAATTTTAAGGGGACTCTCTGAGTGGAGGGGAAAACAAAGACCAAAGCAACAAAGAGTAGAAAGGACCAGAGAACATCACCAGAAACACCACCTCTACAAGTCACACAATGGGATTAAATTCATACCTTTATTAATCACTCTGTATGTAAGTGGACTAAACGCTTCAATCAAAAGACCATAGGTATCACAATGGATTTTTAAAAATCCCATATGCTATCTACAAGAGACTCATTTTACATCTAATACTTGCAGGTTGAAAGTGAGGGGATGGAGAACCATCTATCCTGCTAAGGGATGTTAAAAGAAAGCTGGAATAGCCATACTTTTATCAGACAAACTGGACTTTAAAACCAAGACTAACAAGAGATGAAGAAGGGCATTATATCATTATTAAGGGGTCTATCCATTAAGAATATCTAACAATTATAAAAATATTTATGTCTTAACTTGGGAGCACCCAAATATATAAATCAATAACAAACATAGAGAAACTCATTAATACCATAATAGTGGGGAACTTTAATACCCAACTTACAGCAATGGACGGATCATCTAAGCAGAAACTCAACCAGGAAACAATGGCTTTGATGGATACTGGACCAGATGGACTTAACAGATATATTCAAGACATTTCATCCTTAAAGCAGAATACACATTCTTGTCAAGTGCTTATAAAATATTCTCCAGAATAAATTACATACAGGGTCACAAATCAGCCCTCAACAGGAGGTTGAGGTATGATCGAGATCATACCATGCTTATTTTCAGAACATGATGCATATTTGAGAACACAATGCTATAACGTGAAATCAACCACAAGAAAAAATTTGGAAAGCCCTCAAAATACATGCAGGTTAAAGAACATCCTACTAAAGAACGAATGTGATAACTAGGAAACTTAAGAAAATACATGGAAATAAATCAAAAAGAAGACATGACAGTCCAAACCCTTTGGGCTGCAGCAAAGGCAGTCCTATGGAAAAGTATACATTGCAATTTCCACCTATCTCAAGAAGCAGAAAACGTCTCTAATATACAATGTAGCCTTACATATAAAGGAGCTAGAAAAGGAGCAGCATATACAGCTGAAAGTTAGCAGAAGGAGGGAAATAAAGATTAAAGCAGAAATAAATGATTTAGAAACAAACAAAAGCCAGTAGAGCACATCAATGAAACTAAATGCTAGTTCTTTGAAAGAATAAACAAAATTGATAAACCTCTAGCCAGACTTCTCACAAAAGCAAAAGAGAGATCCCAAATAGATAAAATCATGAATGAAAGAGGAGAGATCACAACCAACACCACAGAAATACAATTATGAGAATATTATGAAAAATTATATGCAGACAATCTGGAAGAAATGAACAAATTCCTAGAAACACATGCACTACTGTAATTCAAACAGGAAGAAATAGAAAATTTGAACAGACCCACAACCAGCAAAGAAACGGAATTAGTTATCAAAAGTCTCCCAACAAACATAGTCTTGGGCCCAATGACTTCCCAGGGGAGTTCTACTGCATATTAAAAGCAGAGTTAATACCTATTCTCCTCAAGCTGTTCCAGAAAAATAGAAATGGAAGAAAAGCTTCCAAACTCATTCCATGAAGCCAGCATTACCTTGATTCCAAAACCAAAGACCCCACTAAAAAGCAGAATTACAGGCCAGTATCCCTGATGAAACTAAATGCAAAAATTCTCAACAAGATACTAGCAAATCAAATTTGACATTACATTAGAAGAATTATGACTATGATCAGGTGAGATTTATTCCTGGGTTGCAGGGCTGGTTCAATATTCACAAATCAATGTGATACACCACATTAATAAAAGAATGCATAAGAACCTTATGATCATTTTAATAGATGCAGAAGAACCATTTGACAAAGTATAACATTTATTTATGATTTAAAAAAAACCCTCAACAAGTAGATTTAGAGGAAACATACCTCAACATCATAATGGCCAGGTATGAAAGACCCACAGGTAATATCATCTTCAGTGGGGAGAGCTGAGAGCTTTCCCCCTAATGTCAGGAGCATGACAGGGATGGCCACTCTCACCACTGTTGTTCAGCACAGTACTGGAAGTCCTAGCCGCAGCAGTCAGACAACAAAAAGAAGAAAGTCATCCAAATTGGCAAGGAAGAAGCCAAACATTCACTCTTTGCAAATGACACAATACTCCACATGGAAAGCCTGAAAGACTCCATCCAGAGACTGCTAGAATGGATATGTGACTTCAGCAAAGTTATGGGATATAAAAATCAATGTATAGAAATTGGTTGCATTTCTATACACCAATAATGAAGTAGCAGAAAGAGAAATCAAGGAATTAATCTCATTTACAAATGCATGAAGAACCATAAGATACCTAGGAATAAACCTAATCAAAGAGGTAAAAGATCTAAATGCTGAAAACTGAAAAAAGCTTATGAAAGAAATTGGAGAAGACACAAAGAAATGGAAAAACATTCCATGCTTATGGATTGGAAGAACAAATATTGCTAAAATGTTGCTACTTCCCAAAGCAATCTACACATTCAATGCAATCCCTATCAAATAACACTGGTGTTCTTCACAGTGGTAGAACAGACAATTCTAAAATTTGTATGGAACTAGAAAAGATCCTGAATAGCCAGAGTAATGTTGAAAAGGGAAACCAAAGCTGGAGGCATCACAATTCCAGACTTTAAGCTGTATTACAAAGCTGTCATCATCAAGACAGTATGGTACTGGCCCCAAAATAGACACATAGACCAACAGAACAGAACAAAGAACCCAGAAATGGACCCACAAATGTATGGCCAAGTAATCTTTGACAAAGCAGGAAAGAGTAACCAGCGGGGTTGGGGGTGGGAGGAGACAGTCTCTTCAGCAAATGTCCTGGGGAAACTGGACAGTGACATGTAGAATGAAACTAAAATTTCTTATACCATACACACACACAAAAATTCAAAATGGGTGGAAGACCTAAATATGAGACAGGAAACCATCAAAATCCCAGAGGAGAAAATAGGCAGCAATCTCTTTGATCTCAGCTACAGCAGCTTCTTATTAGGCATGTGTCTGGAGGCAAGGAAATCAAAAGTAAAAATGAACTATTGGGACCTCATTAATGTAAAAAGCTTCTGCACAGCAAAGGAAACAACAAAACTAAAGAGAACCAATGGAATAGGAGCAGATAATTGCAAATGACATATTGGATAAAGGGTTAGTATCCAAAATCTATAAAGAACTTATCAAACTCAACACCCAAAACACAAATAAGCCAGTGAAGAAATGGGCATGAATTTTTCCAAAGATGACATCCAGATGGCTAACAGAAAAATGAAAAGACGCTCAACATCATTCATCATCAGAGAAATACAGATCAGAACTACAATGAGATACCACCTCATACCTGTCAGTATGGCTAAAATTAACAACTCAGGAAACAGCAGATGTTGGTGAGGATGTGAAGAAAGAGAAACACTTTTACACTGTTGGTGGGAATGCAAACCAGTGCAGATACTCTGGAGAATCGTATGGAGATTCCTCAAAATAATTAAAAATAGAACTGTCCTATGACCCAGCAATTGCACTACTAGAAACTTATCCTAAGGATACAAAAATGCTGACTCAATGGGGCACATGCACCCCAAGTTAATAGTAGTGTTATTAACAATAGCCAAATTTTAGAAAGAGCACAAATGTCCTTCAACTGATGAATGGATAATGATGTGTGTGTACACACACACACACACACACACACAGAAATATTACTCAGCAATAAAAAATAATGAATCCTTGCCCTCAGCAACAACGTGGAGGAATGAGAGGGTAGTATGCTAAGTAACATAAGTCAGAGAAAGAAATGCATGATTTCACTCATGTGGAATTTAAGAAACTGAACAGGTGAACATAGGGAAAATAAAGGGAAAGAAAAGATAAAAACAGAGAGAGAGACAAACCATAAGAGACTCTGAAATACAGAGAACAAACTGAAAATTGCTGTGGAGGAGGTGTGTGGGAGTGGGTAAATGGGTGATGGGCATTAAGGAGGGCGCTTGTTGGGATAAGCATTGGGTGTTCTGTGGATGTGATGAACCACTGGGTTATTCTACTGAAACCAGTACTACCCTACATGTTAACTAACTTGAATTTAAATAAAAATAAACTAAAAGAGGGGTGCCTGGGTGGCTCTGTCGGTTAAGCATCCGACTTCGGCTCAGGTCAGGATCTTAGGTTCATGGGTTCAAGCCCCGCGTCGGACTCTGTGCTGACAGCTAGCTCAGAGCCTGGAGCCTGTCTTCAGATTCTGTGTCTCCCGCTCTCTCTGACCCTACGCTGCTCATGCTGTCTCTCTCTCAAAAATAAAGATCTTCTTTTCTTGATCTCTTTCCTTGTGACTGATGGCTTTCTTTAGTATTATGCTTGGCTTTGAATTTTTTGTGTACTATTATAGGTTTATGTTTTGTATTTACCATGAGATTTATATGTAGTATCATATTTAAAATAATCATCAAGTTTCATAATTTTCTTCTATTCTTCTCCTTTTTCTTTGCCACTTAAAGAAGTCCTGTTAACATTTCTTATAAAGTCGATTTAGTAGTGATGAATCTTAACTTTTGCCTGGTGACTCTTTGCCAACAAGGTTATTATTTAGAATTTAAGGAGAGAAATCTTTAAATCCTTCTTGGCTTCAAAAGATGTTTTTTGTTTTTGTTTTTTTCCTTTTAGCACTTTGAATATATCATGCTATTCCTTTCATGCTACTCCTTTCTGCTGAATAATCAGCTGATAGCCTTATGGCATTTCCCTTTTTATGTAACTGTTTGCTTCTGTCCTTATACTTACTCTTTAACATTTTACTTATCACGTGTCATGGTGTGGATTTTCTTGGTTTCCATCTTGTTTAGGACTTTTGGGGCTTCTGGACCTAGAAGTCTGTTTTCCCCAGGTTATGTAAGTTTTCAGCTGCTATTTCTTCAAATAAGTTTTCTGCCCCCTTCTGTTTTCTTTCTAGGACCCATATAATGTAGACTTTTTTTTATATTGTCTAAGAGATCCCTTAACTTATAATTTTTTTCTTTTTCTTATTCAACAGTACAAAGATTGGTTGCTGTCTTGTAGATCATTGATCCATTCTTCTGCATCTTCCAATTTGCAGTTGATTCCCTCTAATATAGATTTCATTACAGGTACTGTGTCTTCAAGTTTGATTGGTTCTTTCTTTCTTTGTAGAAATTCTTCTTGAGTTTATCCATTTTTCTCTCCAGTTTGGTAGCATCTTTATGGTCATCCCTTTGAACACATTCTGAAGTAGATTACTTATTTCCACTTCATTTATTTCTTTCTCTGAGATATTGTCTTGTTCTTTCTTTTGGAGTATCTTCCTCTGTCTTTTCATTTTGCTTGGCTTTCAGTGTTTGTATGAATTAGGGAGAATAGCTAAATTTGAAGGGATGGTTTGTTTTATGGCCCCCCCTGCGAGGCTGTGTCTGGTTACTTTGGTTGGCTGTCCAGAGCTCTGTCTGGTCTGTGCTGAGGCTGCCTTGATTGGATGGCCAGAGCTGAACTGGTCATGAGAAGTCTTGGGGCTCTCCTGTCAGAGGGTGCCAGCTCTGGGGTCCTAGGGCTTTCCACATGGAGGGCATCCTTGCAGGAAGACTAAGTGGCTGTAAGCCATGATATCCCAGGGTACTCCTACAGAGAGAATCCTGGCAAGGCAAGGATTTGGAGTTAAAGTGTTGGGCTACATGAAGAGGGCACCCTATTAGGTTAGCTTGAGCTTAAACAGGTGCAGGTTTGGGACTCCAGGGCTTTGTGTACTGGTGGTACCCTGGTAAGTTGTCTGGAGCCTAAGTGATGTGGATCTGGAGTGTTCTTGGGTAGGTTAGCCAGAGGGCTGGAGCCATAATAAGCACTGACCAGGGGTTCAGTATGTGCTGCAGAGTGGTTGCCTTGGTGGATGGCGGAGACTGGGCTAGGCTGTGGGCCTGCAGCTCACTGAGGCAGTAGCCTGGCAATGGTGCCCAGACCCTGCTCCTGTCTGCACCATGAAGGTTGGGACAGGGGGGCACCTAAGCAGTGGTGTTCACCAGCCCCTGACTGAGAGAGAGTTCCAGCATATCCCCTGGCATTTGGTGGAGTTATAGGGCTGGATATTTTATATTCTAGTTGATCTTTTAAGCTGTGGCAGTTTTTTTCTGTGCCCCGAGTAGACCAAACTGTTTGTGGTCCATCAGTACTATCTCTACCTGCTGTAGTTCAACAATGTTGGGAATCAGGGTTCTTTTCATTGCCTTGTCTCCATCTCTCTTGCCATTCTCTCCGTGGTCTTTTGTTGTGGTCTTCATTCAGCCCCTGATTCTTCACGAGGAATTGCTTTATAAATAGGTGTAGATTTGGGGTGTCCATGAAAGAGAGGAGTGAGGATATTCCAGTGTCACCATCTTGTACCAGAATGTTGTCTCTTTTTGATCAGCAGAGGAATTTTGTCCACGGTTACATTTTGGGTATCACAGAGCTGTTTTTATACACTCTTGGAGCATTTTGTCAACATTGTAATTACAGGAGTAGTTGCCACGTTTTCTTCTAACAGAATTTCTACAGAGACTTGGAGGAAGAATAATTGTTTATCACCTTGTTCTCCACTTACTTTGTAGCTTTCAGAATCACCGTGAAGTGAGGAAGGTGTTCAGTATTTTTTCGTACCGCATAATAATCTGTGGCACCAAACAGTAAAATCCTGGGGGAAACTGCTACTCTCTTGCTAACTAACACAATTCTTGTCCACGTGTGCAGGTATTGTGGAGGATTACAAGCCACCATTTTATGATGTGGTTCCCAACGACCCAAGTTTTGAAGATATGAGAAAGGTGGTCTGTGTGGATCAACAGAGGCCAAACATACCCAATAGATGGTTCTCAGACCCGGTAAGAGTGTCAGTTTCTTAGTTCTAAAACTATCTTCACCTTTTTACTAGGTGAAAATCAAGAGCAAGCAAATAACATATTCCTGAATGATCTGCCTCAGGTATTGCTTTCTGTATTTTATGTAGAAGGGCCTTAGACCTAGTTGAGTAGGTTCACAAAACAGTCTCATTGCTGAAAGAGCATTCTGATTGATCTTGCTAATAAATGATAATATTCACGAGAATTTCTACTATTGCCTAACTCCAGGAGTTTGGAGATTCACTATGTCACTAGCCCCAGGACTGCAGTTTCACAAGTAAAACAAGAGATGAACTCCATTACTGTATGTCTGAAATTCCAAACAGAAGCTGTTCAGCTGAAGCTTCTTACTGCTTCCCTTTGGGATTAGTCATTCTGAAACATGGAGAGATGACTCCATCTGCAGATTTCATTATTAACTCAGGGGTAGCGTAGTGTCTATTAGCAAACATGAAACATCAGGGGATCCAGCCGGTCCCTTGTAATTTACTTCAAAGTCAGCTGGTGAAGGAGCCCAAAGACCAGAGTTCATGAAACTCAAGAGAGCCTCCTTTATCCAGTGGTCAGGGCCTTGATGATTTGTTTAAAGGAGATGGCTGGAATATCGCTTAAACCTCCACCCAGTTTCTGGGGCCACAAAACAGCCACTTTTTCACTGTGGTTTTTGTTTCTTCTCTCTTCAGACACTAACCTCTCTGGCCAAGCTGATGAAGGAATGCTGGTATCAGAATCCATCCGCAAGACTCACAGCTCTGCGGATCAAAAAGACTTTGACCAAAATTGATAATTCCCTAGACAAATTGAAAACGGACTGTTGACATTTCCACGGTGTCAAAAAGGAAGATTTGTCATTGTCATTGTCCAGCTGGGACCTAATGCTGGCCTGACCATCAGGCCATCAGAACAGAATCCATCTGTCTCCCTCCGTAAATGGCTGCTTTGATGAGGCAGACATTCTACCCAGCCGCGTGCGGGGGAGACACCAAAACCACCCCAACCTCGCTTACAGACCGTGAACTGGGCATTTCACAAACTGTTCACACTACAGAGACTAATGTGGGACAGACGCTGTTGCAAAGGTAGGGGAACTGGAGGAACACAGAGAAATCCTAAAAGAGATCTGGGCATTAAGACAGTGGCTTCGCAGATCCTTCACAAGTCTCCTAGACTCTCCCCATGGGAAACTCACGGAGGTGGTGAATTTTTATCAGCAATATTGCCTGTGCTTCTCTTCTTTATTGCACTAGGAATTCTTTGCATTCCTTACTTGCACTGTTACTCTTAATTTTAAAGACCCAACTTGCCAAAACGTTGGCTGTGTACTCCACTGGTCTGTCTTTGGATAATAGGAATTCAATTTGGCAAAACAAAATGTAATGTCAGACTTTGCTGCATTTTACACATGTGCGGATGTTTACAATGATGCTGAACATTAGGAATTGTTTATACACAACTTTGCAAATTATTTATTACTTGTGCACTCAGCAGTTTTTACAAAACTGCTCCGTGCATATGTTAAAGCTTATTTTTATGTGGTCTTATGATTTTATTACTGAAATGTTTTTAACACTATACTCTGAAATGGACATTTTCTTTTATTATCAGTTAAATTCACATTTTAAGTGCTTCACATTTGTATGTGTGTAGACTGTAACTTTTTTCAGTTCATATGCAGAAATGTATTTAGCCATTACCCATGTGACACCACCGAATATATTACTGATTTAGAAGCAAAGATTTCAGTAGAATTTTAGTCCTGAACGCTGTGGGGAAAATGCATTTTCTTCGGAATTATCCATTATGTGCATTTAAACTCTGCCAGAAAAAAAATAACTATTTTGTTTTAATCTACTTTTTGTATTTAGTAGTTATTTGTATAAATTAAATAAAAGGTTTTCAAGTCAAAAAGTGATTTTTTTTTTTACCATATGAAAAAGATCTGCATTCTAGAAAGCATTTTATTATGGTAACAATAGAAGCACAAAATGAATTTGTAAAACTGAATTTGCTTTTTTAAGTCTGGTAACAATTTCCAGGGTCCTATGAGGAGGATTTCCAGCTTGAATGTGGTATCAGAAAATTTGAATTTTGTTTATGATTATTTTTTCTTGATCTGTGTTCCTAACTGTGAAGTGAGAGTAATGGGCTGGTCTGATCTGTTTTCCTCACTTGGGAGTTGTGAGTATAAATGGGATGAATGATGTCCAAGCATGTCCACTTATACTCATGGGGGTTATAAGTATAAATGCAATGAATAAAGTCCCACGGGACTGGGAAGTGGTTTTATAGATCTGACCCTACTGCTTGGGGAAAGTCCATTGTTGGCTTTTTCCACTTCTGGGTTCACCAGGATTGAAAAGGTAAGATTTCAAATAGCCCAATTAGGAGGTGTAAGTTTTTGGACTATTTACCAGAGGTAAGTTGATAACATCATTAAGATATGTTACTTAGAGAGTATTATGTAGACTTAAAAAATTGTGATAAGATACACATACCAGTTTAGCATCTTAATAGCAGTGGACTATCCATTTAAAAATGGTTAAATATGGGACACCTGGGCAGCTCAGTCAGTTGAATGTCTGACTCTTGATTTTGGCTCAGGTCATGATCTCACATTTTGTGATATGAGCCCCATGTCAGGCTTTGTGCTGGTGGCGCAGAGCCCACTTAGGATTCTCTGTCTTTGCCCTTCCTATATGTGTTCTCACTCTGTCTCTCAAACCAAACAAACTTAAAACATGAAAGTAGTTAGGTACACTCACATTGTTTTGCTGCTGTCTCCACTATCCATCCACAGAACTCCTTTCATCTTCCAAAATGGAAACTCCCTGCCTATTAAGCAATCGTTCCCCATTCCTTACTCCCTACATTCCTGGTAACCATCATTCTGCTTTCTTTTGATATAATTTGACTACTCTACCTACCCTATATGAGTGGAATTATATAATATTTGTGAGACTGGCTTATTTCACTTAGCGTAATGTCCTTAAGATACACCCTCATTATAGCACGTATCAGAATATTTCTTTTTCTGCCTGTGTAACATATATAGAGCATTTTGTTTATCTGTTCATCTACTGAGGGCAATTGGGTTGCTTTCATCTTTTGCCTATCATGAATAATGTTGCCATGAACATGGGTATATAAATCCGATTCCTTTTTTTTTTTTTTGGCTCTATACCTTAAAGTACAATAGAATCAGTGGAATCACAATTTTTATTGAAGTACTGTTTATATATATATGCATATATATATATATTTATGAAAGTATACCTATGTCCAACTATACAGCTTGATGCATGTTTATAATTTCTCATAAATTGTTTACTGTCCTGCAAATAGCCCCTAAATCAAGAAGTACAATACTGACTTCTCTAGAGTGAAGTCAGCATCATGGTGGTGTGAATTCTTTTTCCCCTTACCTTGATTTATGACTAATTGTACATCAGTAACCTAATAAGTTGCCTCTGCACAGCATGCCATGACACCTGGGCAGCTTCTACCCACCTATGCATCTGAAAGTGTGTGGATAGGACCTTGGAGGAGCCTGTGGATCCAAGGGAGTCAGTGAACCTGCCCCCATTCCCCCTTCTATGGTCAGAAAAAGGGAACCTGGAAAGCACAAAACTGGGTGGACCCTCACAGGAGATAGAGGATTTGTAGAGGTTTAGCCAACCCGACAGAAGATCCTAGCAGGATAGGAGTTTGGAGGCAAAGGAGAGAGGAACTGTGTGGTATATACTGGATGGCTGGTTTGTACAGGCACATCCTGAATGCCTTTGTTAATCACTATCCTGAGAATATATAGATCCAATCCTACCTCTATATCCCCGTCAAGCAGAAGATATGGAAGAACGTGTTGTTCAACATTCAAGGTCAGGGTCTCTGGGGATGGCCAACCTGGAGCATCTCCTTTAACAAAGAATGTCTGGGTGGCAGGCCTTGATCTCCTTAGAATTCTGGCCATTCAAGGAGGGGGAAGGCTACAGATAGTTGCTAGGTTAGGTGCTAACAGTATGTAAACTTGCTTCATGAAAATTCCAGGAGTGGATGCGTTGTCCAGTCTGTCTAGACTCCCTGTATGTAAGTTCCCCCAATAAATCTATGTCTCACTTGCTATCTCCTGGTCATTTCTTTGGTCTCACAGGACCCTACCCCCACCCTTGGCTTAGAGTTCCCTTGGGTACAGTTACATTGGAGCTCACCAAGGTTCCCCTCTCCAAGAGTGTCATGGCAATATACTCGGCTTTTGTTGGTAGCAGTGAGTGGCTACATCTCTGCTAGTGGGAGTGGAAAGCAAACGTGATGGCATACCTGCAGGGTTGAGGCTAAAGTGACCTATTTTTTCCAGTAGGACCCTGGACTTCTGATAAGGGATCTCCATAATGAGGAGGAAAGAAAGAAAGGAAAAGAGGCTGAAAAGAAAACCAACCAACCAAAAGAGGCCAAGAATTCCAATCAAAGGAATGTCTTTCCTGCTGTCTATAGGAGGTCTACCCATGGACCTCTCGGAATCCCAAACTGGAGAATCCCGCTTTCAGCCATGTGCACCCCCAGGTGTCAAGCCCATGCTTCCCCTGACCTCTGCCAGCTCGTTTTATATGCTGAGTGCAGTTCCCAGCCACCAGAGGAGCTTTGAGCTTTGCACTACCTCTTGGACATGAGAAGTTCAAATCATCAGCCTCCTAAACTTTAACAGCCAAAGTGAACATATTCTTCACTGAAAGAAAGGATATGCACCGCTGCTTTTTCATTTGAAGTAATAGTACAAAAGATCAAGAAATATGGTATTACAAAAATAAATGATTCCTCAGCAGTGAAACTCAAAGGCACAGAATATTGTGATCTGATAAAGAGTTCAAAATCGTCATCATGAAGATATTTAAAAAGCTACAAGAAAGCTAAAAAAAAAAAATTCAATGAACTCAGGAATAAAGAGCTCTTTACCAAAGAAATATATATTTTTTAATTCAAACAAATACTGGGGCTGAAGAATTCTTTGAGATGGTAGAATTAGCACAGGTAATAGGATAGAGCAGAGAAAACAAAGAACAAGTGATGTGGAAAGAGAACTAATATTTTTTAAAAATCTGAGAGCTATCAGATTTCATAAGCAAAAGCAAATGGACTTAACAGATATAGTTCATCCTAAAGCAGATTAGACATTCAAGTGCATATGGAACATTCTCCAGAACAGACCACATATTAGGTCACAAAACAGGCCTTAACAAATACAAAATGATTAAAATTACATGATGCACATTTTCTGACTACAATGCTATGAAAATAGAAGTCAACCACAAGAAAAAAAAATAGACCACAAATACATGGAGTTTAAACAACATGCTACTAAACAATGAATAGTCAACCAGGAAATCAAAGAAATTACAAAAATACATGGGAACCAATGAAAATGAAAACAATGGTTGAAAACCTTTGAGATGCAGCAAAAGTGGTCCCAGGCCTAACTCAAGAAGCAAGAAAAATCTCAAAATTTTCAGCAAAGCCTAAAGCCAGCAGAAGAAGGAAATAATATAGATTAGAGAAGAAATAAATGAAACAGAAACTAAAAATACAATAGAATGCATCAATGAAACGAAGAGCTGGTTCTTTATGAATTTTATTAATTTTTTTCAAACCTCTAGCCAGATTCATAAAAAAGAGAAAGGATCCAAATAAATAAAATCACAAATGAGAGAGGAGAAACCACCACCATCACAGAAATACAAATAATTAGGATATTATGAAAAACTATAGGCCAACCAACTGGACAACCTAGAAGAAACAGATAAGTTCCTAGAAACATACAAATTGCCAAAACTGAAACAGGAAGAAATAGAAAACTTTAATAACCAATAGCCAACAAAGAACTTGAATCAGTAATGGAAAATTTCCAACAAACAAGAGTCCTGGGTCAGGTAGCTTCATAGGAAAATACTACCAAACGTTTAAAGAAGAGTTAATATCTATTCTTCTTAAGCTATTCAAAAAAATAGACAAGGAAGGAAAACTTCCCAACTTATTCTATGAGGCCAGCATTACCCTGATACCGAAACCAGGTAAAGACTCCACTAAAAAAGAGAACTACAGGCCAATATCCCAGATGAACATGGATGCAAAAATTCTCAGTAAAATAACTAGCAAATTGAATCCAAGAATCATTCACCACAATCAAGTGGGGATTTTTCTTGGGGTTCAAGGATGGTACATCACATAATAAAAAGATAAGAACCATATGATTATTCAAATAGGTGGAGAAAAAGGATTTTTATTTTTATTATTTTTAAAATTTTTTATAGTTTATTTATTTTTGAGACAGAGAGACAGAGCTCAAGTTCGGGAGGGGCAGAGAGAGAGGGAGACAACAGAATCTGAAACAGACTCCAGGCTTTGAGTTGTCAGCACAGAACCTGCCACGGGGCTTGAACCTATGGCTGCTAGATCATGACCTGAGCCAAAGTCAGATGCTAGACCAACTGAGCCACCCAGGTGTCCCCAAAAAGGATTAAAAAAAAATCACAACATCCACTTATAAGAACCCTCAACAAAGTAGATTTAGAGGGAACATTCCTCAACAGAATAAAGAACAAACAAAAAACTCATGCCTTTTTATCATCTGCAATGGGGTAAAAATGGAGAGCTTTTCCCCTAAAGTTAGGAATAAGAGAATGGTGAATGTGGACATCTGTGTTACTTAACATAGTACTAGAAGTCTTAACCATTGGAATCAGACAACAAAAGGAAATAAAAGGGATCCAAATCAGCAAGAAAGCCAAACTTTCACTATTTGCAGATGACAGGATACTCTGGAAAACATGAAAGATTCCACCAAAAAAAAAAAAAAAAAAAGTAGAACTGATACATGAATTCCATAAAGTTACAGGATACAAAATCAACATACAGAAGTCTGTTACATTTCTATCTACCAATAATGAAGCAGCAGAAAGAGTAATTAATCAATCTCATTTACAATTGCACCAAAAGCAAGATATCTAGGAATAAACCTAACCAAAGATATGAAAAAATTGTACTCTGAAAACTGTAAAACATTGATGGAAGACATTGATGAAGACACAAAGAAATGGAAAAACATTCCATGCTTATGGAATGGAAGAGCAAATAATGTTAAAATGTCTATAATACCCAAAGCTATGTACACCTTGAATGCAACCCCTCTCAAAATATCAACAGCATTTTTCACAGAGCTAGAACAAACAACCCTAAAATTGTATGGAACCATAAAAGGCCCCAAATAGCCAACGCAACCTCGAAAAAGAAAAGCTGGAGGCATCACAATCCAGACTTCAAGTTATATTACAAAGTTGTAGTGATCAAATGGTATGGTACTGGCACAAAAATAGACATACAGATCAAACAGAATAGGAAATCGAAAAATGAACCCATAACTACATGGTTAAATAATCTTTGACAAAACAGGAAAAAATATCCAATGGGAAAAAGGCAGTCTCTTCAACAAATGGTGTTGGGAAAACTGGACAGCAGTTTGCAAAAAATGAAACTGGACTACTTTCTGACACCAAATACACAAATTCAAAATGGATGAAAGACTTAAATGTGAGACAGGAAAGCATAAAAATTCTAGAGAAGAAGACAGTAAACTGTTTAATGTCAGCATAGCAACTTCTTTCTAGATAGGTTTCCTGAGGCAAGGAACAAAAGCAAAAATAAACCTCATCAAAACAAATGCTTCTGCACAGTGAAGAAAACAAACTAAAAGACAACTTATGGAATAGGATAAGATATTTGCAAATGACATATCTGATAAAAGGGTTAGTAACCAAAATATATAAAGAATTTATAAAACTCAACACCCTAAAAATGAATAATCCAGTTAAAAAATGGGCAGAAGACATGAACAGACATTTTTCCAAAGATGACATACAGAAGGACAACAGACATGAAAAGATCCTCAACATCACTCATCATCAGAGGAATACAAAGCAAAACTTAAATGAGATATCCCCTCACACCTGTCAGAATGGCTAAAATCAACAACACAAGAAACAAGGTGTTGGTGAGGATGTAGAGAAAGGGAAACCCTCTTGCACTGTTAGTGGGAATGCAAACTGGTGCAATTACTCTGGAAAACAGTATGGAATTTTCTCAAAAGAGTTAAAAATAGAACAATTCCTGGGTTATAAGTTAGTTCTAAGTATTTAACCAAAGAATACAAAAATATTAATTAAAAGGAGTACATGCATCCCGATGTTTATAGCAGCATTATTGACAATAGCCAAACTATGGAAATAGCCCAAGTGTTTATCAACTGATGAATGGATAAAGAAGATGTAGTGTGTGTGTGTGTGTGTGTGTGTGTGTACATACACATACACACACTACACGATGGATAAAAAAGAATGAAATCTTGCCATCTGCAACAACATGGATGGAACAAGAGAGTATTATGCTAAATGAAATTAGAGAAATACCATAGGTTTCACTTATGTCTGGAATTTAACAAAATAAATGAGTGAAGGGGGAAAGTGAAAGAGAAAACCAAGAAAGAGACTCTTAACTATAGAGAAAAAACTGATGGTTACCAGAGGGACGGTTGGAGGGAATGGGTTGAATAGGTGATGATGATTAATGAGTACACTTTTTGTGATGAGCACAGGGTGGTGTATCAAAGTGTTAAGTTACTAGACTGTACACCTATCACCAGTATAACACTTTGTGTTAACTGGAATTAAAATAAAAACAAAAATATATAAAAGAATAAAATTATACTAAAGAACCAACTGTAATCAACCATGTTAAAAGAAAACTGAATTATCATTCTCTACCTTCTATAGTGAAAATATTGTAATATTGTTATCCTATGAAAAGATGGTCAAAGAATGCTTAACCCAAAAGTAGAGGGAAATAAAACTGTTAGATACATTTCTAGAAACACACAACCTAACAAGACTGAATCATGAGGAACTAAAAAATCTGAACAGATCATTAACAAGTAAAGAGATTGAATCAGTAATCAAGAAAGCTCCCAACATAGGGGCACCTGGGTGGCTCAATTGGTTACACATCAGACTTTGGTTCAGGTCACAATCTCAGGTGTGTGAGTTTGAGCCCCACATCAGGCTCTGTGCTCAGACCCTGGTGTGTGCTTTGGATTCTCTGCCTATCTCTCTGCCTCTTCTCTGCGCCTGCTTTCTCTCAAACATAAACAAACATTAAAAAAAAAATAAATAAAACTCCCAACATAGAAAAGCCAAGGCTGGACAACTTGCTGGTGAATTCCACCAGACATTTAGAGTAATTAACATGAATCCTCTTTTTTTTTTTAATGTTTTATTATTTTTTTTTGAGAGAGAGAGAGAGAGAGAGAGAGAGACAGCATGAATAGGGGAGGGCCAGAGAGAGAGGGAGACACAGAATCTGAAGCAGGCTCCAGGCTCTGAGCTAGCTGTCAGCACAGAGCCTGATGCAGGGCTCGAACCCATGAACCGCAAGATCATGACCTGAGCCGAAGCCAGACGCTCAGCCAGATACTCAACTGACTTGGCGCCCTATCATGAATGCTCTTCAAACTTCTCCAAAATTTTGAGAATAAGAGAATACTTCCAAACTCATTTTATAAGGCCAATGTTACCCTGATACCAGAGCCAAATTAAGACACCATAAGAAAACTATAGACCAACATCGCTGATGAATATAGATGCAAAATTCTCAACAAAATATTAGCAAACCAAATTCAAGAACACATTTAAGGTATTATACCTCACGACCAAGTGGGATTTATCTCTCAGACACAAGGATGGTTCAACATATGCCATCAGTAAGTGTAATACATCACATTAATTGAGAGGTAAAAATTATGTCATCATCTGAATAGGAACAGAAAAAGCATGTAGCAAAATACAAAAAATCTTTCAAAAGAATGGAACATATCTCACCATAATAAAGGCCTCATAGAACAAACCCACAGCTAACATTATACTCAATGGAGAAAAATGGAAAGTTTTTCCTCTACGGTCAGAGACAAGGGTGCCAACTCTCACCATTTTTACTCAATATAGTACAGAAAATCTTTGCTACAAAAATTAGGCAAGACCAAGAAATAAAAGGTACTCAAATCAGAAGGAAAAAGTAAAAGTGACGCTATTTCCAGATGATGTAATTTTAACTAAAGAAAATCTGAAGACTCAACCAAAAGACCATTGAAACTAAATTACAATTTCAGTAAAGCTGTGGGAACCAAAATTAACATTCAGAAATTAGTTGCATTTCTATATACTATTTTTCAGATATTTCCTCATTAAAGAAAATAATCCCATTTCCAATAAATGGGAAGCCATTCCATGTTTATGGGCTAGAATAATTATTATTGTTAAAATGTCCACACTATGAAAAGCCATCTATAGACTTAACACAATACTTTTTATTTCTTCAAAGAAATAAAAATCCTAAAAGTTTTAAGGAATCACAAAATACCCTGCAAAAGCCAAAGCAATTCTGAGGAAAAAAGAGTGAAAGTAGAAGTACCACACTTAATTGCTTCAAAATATACTACAAAACTATAATAATAAAAACATATGATACAGGTACAAAAATAGACACATTGATCAATGGAGCAGAGTAGAAAGCTCAGAATTAACCCTATGCATATCTGGCAAACTCATATTGGGAAGAATGGAACCAAAAATATTCAATGGAGAATGGATAGTCTATGCTGGGAAAACATGCAGAATACTGGACCCCTCTACTACAATACTCACAAAAATTAACTCAAAATGGATCAAAGACTTAAATTCTAAGACCTGATACTATAAAACTCCTAAAAGAAAAAGTAGGAGGAAAACTCTAACATTGGTCTTGGCAATGAGTTTTTGATAAGGCACAAAAAGCAGAAACAACAAAAGCATAAATCAATAAGTGAGATTACATCAAGCTTAAATTTCTGCACAGCAGGATAAATAGTTAACAAAATGAAAAGGCAATATACAGAATGAGAGCAAATTTTTGCAAGTCATATATTGGACAAGGGGTTAATACTGATCTAAAATAGATTTTTAAAATTATACAAATAAAAAAAAAGTCCAATTTTCAATGAGCAAAACAAAATAACATTTTCCCAAAGAACACAGCCAAATGGCCAACAGGTACATGAAAAGATGCTTAATATCTATAATTATGAGGGAAAAGCAAATCAAAGTTACAGTGAGCTATGTCACACCTGGCGGAATGGCTAACATTAAGAAGACAAGCAATAACAAGTGCTGGCCAGGATATGAAATAAAGGGAACCCTGTAACACTGTTGATGGGAATGCAAATTGTTTCAAACACTGTTGAAAATCCTTGGAAACTTAAAGATAGATTTACCATATGATCTAGCAATTTCACTTCCTGGTAATATTTAAAACAAATAAAAACAGCATTTTAATGATATACTCCCATCTTTATTGCAGCATTTTTCACAAGAGCAAAGATATAGAAACAACCTAAGTGCCCATTAATAGATGAACAGATAAAAAGATATATATGTTATTTATTCCTGGATACATATATGGATATTATTCAGCCATAAGAAAGGAGGACATTTTGTCATTTGCAACATCCTTGAAAGCAGAAGGAG
This sequence comes from Suricata suricatta, assembly GCF_006229205.1. Lineage (NCBI taxonomy): Eukaryota > Metazoa > Chordata > Mammalia > Carnivora > Herpestidae > Suricata > Suricata suricatta. The sequence goes on from NC_043702.1 coordinate 71,041,068, forward strand.
AAGCCAATATGGCAGAACAGCATGGAAGTCTTTTTTCTTTCTCACATATGTGAAATGCAGCCAGATCAACAGTAAACCATCCTGCACACCTAGAAAACTGATTTGAAGATTAACACAATAATCTGTGTAACCTGAACTACAGAACTCAGCAGAAATATAAAAAAATTATTTTTATTTTCAATTTTTATTAAAAATATTTTCCTTTTTGGGACTAATTTTTTTGAAAAATTTTCAAATTCTATTTTACTTTCATCATTTCAAGTTAGTATTCATTTTCTCAAATTTTCAAACTTTTTCTTCTTTTTCCCCCTTTATTTTTTCTAACCAATCAAGCTTCTTTCAATAACCAGACCAAAACACAACTAGGATCTAGTGTCATTTATTTGATTGTGTGTGTGTTTTAAATTCTTAAATTTTATTTTTTCCCCTTTTTGTCTCTAATCAGTCAAGTTCCTTTCAATTACCAGACCAAAACACACCTAGGATCTAGCATCATTTGACTGTGTGAGTGTGTGTATGTGTGTGTGTGTATGTGTGTGTGTGTGTGTGTGTGTGTGTTGTTTTCAATTTTTTAATTAATTTTTTTACCTTATTAATTCCTTTTCTTTCTTCAAAATAACAAAACGAAGGAATCCACCCCAAAAGAAAGAGCAGGAAGAAACGACAGCCAGGAAGTAAAACAATACAGATACAACCAAGATGTCTGAGCCAGAATTTAGAAGCACAATAATAAGAATTCTACCTAGGGTCAAAAATAGATTAGAATCCCTCTCTATGGAGATAAAAGAAGTAAAAGCTGCCTGCACTGCAAAGGAAACAATCAATAAAACTAAAAGGAAACAGACAGTTGGGGCGCCTGGGTGGCTCAGTTGGTTAAGCCTCCAACTTCAGCTCAGGTCAGATCTCACATTCGTGGGTTCGAGCCCCGCGTCAGGCTCTGTGCTGACAGCTAGCTCAGAGCCTGGAGCCTGCTTCCGGTTCTGTGTCTCCTTCTCTCTCTGCCCCTCCCCCTCTCATGCTCTGTCTCTCTCTGTATCAAAAATAAATAAAACTTTAAAAAAAAAGGAAACAGACAGAATGGGAAAAGATAGTTGCAAATGACATATCAGATAAAGGGCTAGTATCCAAAATCTATAAGGAACTCACCAAACTCCACATCCAAAAAAACAAATAATCCAGTGAAGAAATGGGCAGAAGACATGAAAAGACACATCTCCAAAGAGAACATCCAGATGGCCAACAGACATATGAAACGATGCTCAGCATCACTCATCATCACGGAAATACAAATCAAAACCACACTGAGATACCATCTCACACCAGTCAGGGTGGCTAAAATGAACAAATCAGGAGACTATAGATGTTGGAGAGGATGTGGAGAAATGGGCACCCTCCTACACTGTTAACAGAGGACCATAGGGAGGGGGAGGGGGAAAGAATTGGGGAAAGAGAGGCATGCAAATCATGAGAGACTATTGAATACTGAAAACAAACTGAGGGCTGAAGGGGGAGTTGGACGGGGGAAGGTGGGGTGGTAATGGAGGAGGACACTTGTGGGGAAGAGCACTGGGTGTTTTATGACACTATACAATAAAAAAATTAAACTGCAATTGCTGTCAAAAAATAAAATTTGGTTCATGCTTTGGAGTCAACTCCAGTCTCAAAAAAAAAAAAAAAAGAAAGAAAGAAAGAAAAAGAAGGAAAGAAATTTAAGGGGAGACTCTCTGAGGGGAGAAAAGATGGAAAGGATCAAATGCAACAAAGACTAGAAAGGATCAGAGAACATACCAGAAATTCCAACTCTACAAAAAACATAATGGCAACAAACACATATCTTTCAGTACTCCCTCTAAACATCAATGGACAAAATATTTCAATCAAAAGACATAGGGTAACAGAATGGATAAGAAAACAAAACCCATCTATATTCTGTTTACAAGACACCTTCAGATTGAAAGTAAGGGGATGGAGAACCATCTACTATGCTAATGGTCACCAAAAGAAAGCCAGAGTACCTACACTTATATCAGACAATCTAGACTTTTAAATAAAAACTGTAACAAGAGATGAAGAAGGGCATTATATCATAATTAAGGGGTCTATCTACCAAGAAGACCTAACAATTATAAACCTTATGCTCCAAATGTGGAGGCACCCAAATATATAACGCAATCACAAATATAAAGAAACTCATTGATAATAATACCATAATAGTAGGGGACATCAACACCCCACTTACAGCAATGGACAGATCATCTAAACAAAAAAATCAACAAGGAAACAATGGCTTTGAATGGCACACTGAAACAGATAGATCTTCACAGATATATTCAGAACATTTAATCCTAAAGCAGTGAAATATACATTCTTCTCCAGTGCACATGTAATGTTCTCCAGAATAGACCACATACTGGGACACAAATCAGCCCTCAAAAAGTACAAAACGACCGAGATCATACCATGCATATTTTCAGACTACAGCCCTATGAAACTTGAAATCAACCATAAGAAAAAATTTGGGAAGATAGCAAATACTTGGAGACTAAAGAATGAGTGGGCTAACCAAGAAATTAAGGAGGAAATTAAAAAGTACATGGAAGCCAATGAAAATGATAAAGCACAGCCCAAAACCTTTAGGACACAGCAAAGGCTGTCATAAGAGGGAAGTATATAGCAATCCAGGCCTTCCTAAAGATGGAAGAAAGGTCTCAGATACACAACCTAAACTTACACCTCAGAGACCTGGAAAAAGAAGAGCAAATAAAATCGAAAACCAGCAGAACACTGGAAATAATAAAGATTAGAGAAGAAATCAATGCTATTGAAACTAAAAACAAAAACAAACAAACAAACAAACCAAACAGTAGAACAGATCAGTGAAACCAGAAGCTGGTTCTTTGAAAAGATTAACAAAATTGATAAACCACTAGCTAGTTTGAACAAAAAGAAAAAGGAAAGGACCTAAATAAAATCAAGAATGAAAGAGGAGAGATCACAACAAACACAGCAGGAATACAAACAATAATAAGAGAATATTATGAGCAATTATACACCAATAAAATGGGCAATCTGGAAGAAATGGACAAATTCCTAGAAACATAAACTACCAAAACTGAAACAGGAATAGAAAATGTGAACAGACCCATAACGAGTAAATTAATTGAATTAGTAATCAAAAATATCCTAAAAAACAAGAGTCCAGGGCCAGATGGCTTTTCAGGGGGATTCTACCAAACATTTAAGGAAGAGTAACCACCTATTCTCTTGAAGCTGTTCCAAAAAAGTCAAAAGGGAAGGAAAACTTCCCAAGTCTCTCTATGAAGCCAGCATACCTTGATTCCAAAACCAGACAAAGACACCATTAAAAAGGAGAACTATAGACCAATCTCCCTGATAAACATGGATGCAAAAATCCTCAACAAGATATTAGTCAACCAGATCCAACAATACACCAAAAAATTTACTCACCATGATCAAATGGGATTTATACCTGGGATTCAGGGTTGTTTCAATATCTGCAAAACAATGTGATTCATTGCATCAATAAAAGAAAGGACAAGAACCACATGATCCTCTCAACAAATGCAGACAAAGTATTTGACAAAATACGACATTCTTGATAAAAACTCTTAAGAAAGTAGAGATAAAATGATCATATCTCAAGATCATAAAAGCCATATATGAAAGACCCATTGCTAGTATCATCCTCAATGGGAAAATTGAGCGCTTTCCCCATAAGATTAGGAACAGGACAGGATGTCCACTCTCACCACTGTTATTCAACATAGTATTGGAAGTCTTAGCCTCAGCAATCAGACAACACAAAGAAATATAAGGCCAGGAGTCCAGAAAGTCAAACTTTCACTTTTCACAGATGACATGATACTCTATATGGAAAACCCCAAAGATTCCACCAAAAAACTGCTAGAACTGATCCATGAATTCAGCAAAGTGGCAGGATATAAAATCAAAGCACGAAAATCTGTTGCAATCCTATACACCAACAATGAAGCAAAAGAGAAAGAAATCAAGAAATAGATCCCATTTACAATTGCAAAATCTGTAAAATACCTAGAAATAAATCTAACCAAAGAGGTATAAAATCTATACACTGAAAACTATAGAAAGCTTATGAAAGAAATTGAAGATACAAAAGAAATGGAAAAACATTCCATGCTCCTGAATAGAAAGAACAAATATTGTTAAAATGTCAATACTAACCAAAGCAATCTACATATTCAATGCAATTTCTATTAAAATAACACCATCATTCTTCACGGAGCTAGAACAACCAACCCTAAAATTTGTATGGAACCAGAAAAGATCCCAAATAGCCAAAGCAATCTTGAAAAAAGAAAATGAAAGCAGAAGGCATCACAATCCCAGATTACAAGCTGTATTACATAACTGTAATCATCAGGACAGTATGGTACTGGCCCAAGGACAGACGCTCAGATTAAAGGAACAGAATAGAGAACCCAGAAATGAGCCCACAAACATATGGCCAACTCATCTTTGACAAAGCAGGATACAATATTTAATGGAACAAAGACAGTCTCTTCAGCAAGTAGTGCTGGGAAAACTGGACAGCAACATGCAGAAAAATGAATCTGGACCACTTTCTTACACCATACACAAAAATAAACTCAAAATGGATGAAAGACCTAAATGTAAGACAGAAAGCCATCAAAATCCTTGAGAGAAAGTAGGCAAGAACCTCTTTGACCTTGGCCGCAGCAACTTCTTACTCAACACGTCTCCAGAGACAAGAAAACAAAAGCAAAAATGAACTATTGGGACCTCATCAAATAAAAAGCTTCTGCACAGCAAAGGAAACAATCAGCAAAACTAAAATGCAACTGACAGAATGGGAGAAGATATTTGCAAACGACATATCAGATAAAGGGTTGGTATCCAAAGTCTATAAAGAACACATCAAACTCAACAGCCCAAAACCAAGTAATCCAGTGAAGAAACGGGCTAAAAACATGAACAAATACTTCTCCAAAGAAGACATCCAGATGGCCAACAGACACATGAAATGATACTCAATGTCACTTATCATCAGGGAAATACAAATCAAAATCACAATGACCTCACACCCATTAGAATGGCTAACATTAACAACTCAGGTAACAATAGATGCTTGTGAGAATGTGGAGAAAGAGAATCTCTTTTGCACTGCTAGTGGGAATGCTAACTTGTGCAGCCACTCTGGAAAACAGTATGGAGATTCCTCAAAAAAATTAAAAATAGAACTACCCTATGACTCAGCAATTCCACTACTAGGTATTTATCCAAGAGATACAGGTGTGCTGTTTCAAAGGGACACATGCACCCCAATGTTTATAGCAGTGCTCTCAGCAATAGCCAAAGTATGGAAAGAGCCCAAATGCCTATCAATGGATGAAAGGATAAAGATGTGGTGTGTATATGCACATACATATAATGGAGTATTACTCGGCAATCAAAAATATAAAATCTTGCCAGTTGCAACTACATAGATGGAACTAGAAAGTATCATGCTAAGTGAAATTATTCAAAGAAAAACAAATATCATGTGACTTCACTCATATGAGGGCTTTAAGATACAAAACAGATGAACATAAGGGAAGGGAAGCAAACATAATATAAAAACAGGGAGGGGGACAAAATCATAAGAGACTCAAATATGGAGAACAAGCAGAGGGTTACTGGAGGAGTAGTGGAAGGGGGGATGGGCTAAATGGGTAAGGGGCTTTAAGGAATCTACTGCTGAAATCATTGTTGCACTATATGCTAACTACTTTGGATGTAAATTTAAAAAGATTAATAAAAAATATCCTTGAGCAAAATATAGTGAGATAAATCAGAGAAAACAAGTAATGTATGGTATCACTTATATGTGGAATCTAAAAAAGCCAAATTTGTAAGAGCAGGGAATATAATGGCGGTTAGCAGGGGAATGGGAGTCGAGGGATAAGACAGATGTTTAAGGGTACAAACTTAGTAGTATATAAACCCGAGAGATACAATGCACAGTATAATGAATATAAACAATACTGCATTATAAAGCAACACACTTGCTGAGACTAGAATTTATTCCAACCACTAAAATAATTATGTAATGAGATAGAGGTGGCAATCACATTACAGTATACAAATGTAATAACATGTTGTACACATTAAATTTATGCAATGTAAATGTCAAACATATTTTAGTTTAAAAAAAAAAAGCAGAATATTAGAAGCACCTTAGAAGCCTCCCTTCTGCTCGTCTCCTTCATCAACCCCTGGAGAAACTACTATCCTGATTCCTAACAGCATAGTTTATACTCATTTATTATTAAACTTCTACAATTATACAGTATGAATACTGGAAGGTATGCATACAAGAGTGAAGTCACTAGATTATAGGTATTGGAATAGGTTTAGCTTTAGTAAACATTACCAAACCATTTTCCAAAAGGGATTGTTCCATTTATGTTCCTGTCAGCCATGCATGAGAATTCTGATTGTGCTGCAACTTCGATAGTACTTAATTTTTTTTTCATTTTAGTTATTCTGGTAGATGTTGTATACATGTTTCAACACAACAATGAAGGGATGGAGTAAATGATACTGTTTACATAGTTCTTATTCTCAGTAACTGTAGAATCCATGTGAGAACAAGTCCTAAAATGTGTATGTAGATTTCAGTTCCCAAGTGCTGGCTGAGTCCAGCATTTTGTGATACATGTTATTATTTACACAACATGAGCCTTTAATAATCTGAAAACTTAATCTAGGACTCATCCTTTGAAAGAGGTGTTCCAACTCTGGAGGACAATCTGGCTGTGCACACTGATAGGTTACATGTACGTTTCAAAATGGCAGATTTCTAAGCAAGTCTGACTATATATGATCTGTTTTATTTGCTGATCTTGAAATCTCACCACAATTTAAGATTTATGTACATGAAGAGGTCAGAGACAATAAAACACACCAGCCCCTCTAAAAAGTCAGGGTTACAAAGATTCATACGATCTTGGTGTCCAGTAAGGAAATTGAGGTCCAAAGAGTTTTGCTGGCGAGTCGGAACTAGATCTTTTGACTCTAAGACCACTGTAAACTTTATTAGGTTACACTGCAGCCTTCATAAGTAAACCCTTCTACCTTTATTTGTATAAAGTCACATTATCTAAGCTGCATAGCCACAACTGAAAGCTCTAGGTGAGGATTTATTTGGCCTGCTCACTTTCTTAAAGTATATTCGCCCCCCACCCTAGTTATCGTTTAAGATCATGGAAATGTCATATTTCAAAGGACCTGTAAGAAAAGACAAGCAGGGTGGTCTTCTCTTCTGGGCATTGTGCCAGAGGTGAAGCTCTTATCTCCCAGCTGAAAACCTAGCCTTTTATAAGGCACATTGTGATGAGAGGCTATGGGCACACCAGCTGGGCTGTGTCCTCAGAGAAAGAGGCATTAGAGCGAGACTGAAAGTCAGGAGGAGAAAGACGGGATTTGCCCCTTACAGGCTGCATTCTGTCTGTCAGCATCCCTCCTCGTAGGAAGTGCCTCCTAGTAGGAGCAGGTGAATCTAGTTTGTTCTATTATTTGCAGAAGTAGCTTTGTTACACCCCACCTGAAAACTGAGAATCACCTCTCAAGCACTCACTTCTTAGCGGGTAGAGCGCCAGCTGCACGGGGGCCCTCCTCTACACTCAGGGCCAGCAGCAGCAGCCCAGCAGCACCCCCACACGTCAGTCAGTTCTGTGGTTCTCCCTCAACTTTGAAGTTCCAATAGTCCCACCCTCCTCCCTTTGTTGCTGTACCCTTAGGGGTGTAAACTGCTCTGGTAGTTGCTTTCTTAGCCTCACTTTAAAATGTCTTTTTGGCCTTTTTAGTTACCCTATTAACAATTTGTTGTACTTAGTTAACTATTCTAATAAAAAACAGAAATCTGGGGTGGTCTGTCTCCTGACTAAACTGACTGATAGAAGCCTTATCCTGACACTTTTTGAGGTAGAGCAGATGTTACAACCCCAATTTATAGATCAGAAAACTGAGGTAATAGTAAAGTGTGAGTGTTCAGCTAATTAGTAGCAGAACTAAAATTGGATTCTTAAATTTTTAGGAGAGAGCTCATTTACTTTGTGACTCCTTCATGCCTATACCCACCCTCCTCCAGTTTATGTATCTTCCTAGAAGAAAGACTAAGAAAAGGAAGGTTATTTGGCCTATTTGTGGTTTTATTTCTTACTGTGTTTGTATTCCACAGGCAGATCAAGTGACACATGGCTTGAACTAATCTTTTGTTTCCCCCCTAGAATATTCACTTCTGTACAGAGGAGCTGGTCTGGCTTCCTTCCATGCCTATTCCTAAATAAATGGCAATTATTTCAACTTAAATTGGAATGCCTTTAAGGATTTTCTCAATTACTAAAGGTCTGTATTATCATTGAAGACTTCTTTGGCTCCTAAGCTTTCTTTCCAAAGCTTCCTGCCTCGTCTTCTCCCTCTGTCAGATACCTAATACACAGTTCTTCAAAACCCAGTTAATTCCGATATGTCAGGAGGTGTCCAGCCATGCACAACTTATACTCTGAGTTTACGCCTGCAGTCTCATTTTGATAGTTTCCACCAGCTCCAGCCAAATCACCTTCAAGGGCTGTTACCTTCCCCATACTATCTTAATCAATCCCAAAGTCATATCATCAAGTCACTCCAGAAGTGCTAAGCTTTGCCACTAAAGTGTGTCTATGATTCACTTATTTAACAAATACACATGGGAGTTATCTACTAAACCTCTCCAGAGAGCAGAGATTCCCTTCTCATCCTTCCTGTCACACTGGCAACACTTTGTGTGTGGCCTTGTAACAGCCCTTTGCTTATCTTGCCCTGTTTGTTTTGTTTTGTTTTTGCCATGTGAGTTTTAACCTCTAGATGGTTATTAAGTATAATAACTTCAGTAGTAATGGTTAATATTTACTGAGCATTCACTACTGGGTGCTTGATACTGTGCTGTTTTATAGGTACTCATAACAAGAGGAGAAGGTAGGCATTGTAATAATTTTATTTGACAGAGAAACTGAGGCTCAGAGCAATTGTGACTGTGTCTACTCCACAGCCGGAAAGCAGTAAGGCAAGATTTGAAGCCAGGTAGACCGCTTCCAGCACCTGTGCTCTTCACATACTATGTACTGCTGCTTGTTAGAAGAAACTACTCATTGTTTTCTACTTTCTTTTTTGCATGGAAATAAAAGCACTGACTTTATTTTCAGTTGAATATACGTACTGAATTTCTAGATTATGAGTAGTGAGAGGTTGGCATTTATTTTCTCAATTTTTCACTCTTTAGTTCTGATGATTTTCGAAATAAATATAGGACACAAATTTGCATGCCACATATTAACTCAGGTGAAAAAAGACCTAGAAAAAACTCAGATTATACCAAACTATTTAACAGTATTACCTTTGAGTAGTGCTACTCCAAGCTGTTTCTTCATATTTTCTATATTTTCTATCTTTCTAGAATGAGAATGGGGGTGCCAGAGTGGCTTTGCTGGTAAGCATCTGACTTTGGCTCAGGTCGTGATCCCATAGTTTGTGAGTTTGAGCCCTGTGTAGGGCTCTGGGCTGACAGCTTTGAGCCTGGAGCCTGCTTCAGATTCTGTCTCCTTTTTTCTTTGATCCTATCATGCTCATGCTCTGTCTCTTTCTCTCCCCGCCAAAAATTAGAATGTACTATAGAATGTTGAAGGAATGGCCATTTTGTGCTAGTTTGAGAAATCTGTTTGGTCTAATTAATGAAAAATTTGGTGACTAAAAATTATTTTAGTGAACTTATAATTTTATTTTTTCTTAAGCTATGCATGTCCTTATATAAAAAGATTGATAGTTCTACAAGGTTTATAATAACAAGAGACAGTCTGGAGTGACATCACCATGATGGCAACATAGATATTGCTGCTGTTGCTCTACTTCATAAAAACCAGAAGCTATTCATGGATAAGACACCACACAGAATTCTAGAACACAAGAGTGAGGCTGCAGTAATTCCTGGACCACAGATACCAACAGAGTGCATTAGAAGGGTAAGAGGCTACATGATGACCACATTGCCCCACCTCCAGGCTGGCATAACACAACTCAGGAAGGTCTTCCCTGAGCCTATGATTCCTTTGGGGGAAAAGAGGGGTCAAGGTGGGCATCAAGCTCCCTCAGCATTGTGGAACACTTTTTTGGGAGTCCCCAGTTTGGTCTCGCCCCATGGGAATTTCAGGAGGATCTATGGGCTGCCCACTGGGAATCTGAATGTGACAGAGAAGTGGGAAAGATATTGTAACAATCAGCATTCAGATCTTGGCAGACTGAGTTCTTATGCGCAATGCCCAAGTAATGGTCCCTACCAGTGGTTTTGCTCCTCTGTAGAATGAAGCAGACCAGAGAACTGACCAGAGAACTTGGTGGTGTGCAGGTATGCCTGATTCATATCCTCAAAGAGGCTAGCCAGTGCTGGATCCCAGTCTGACACAGTCAGGAAGGGGAGTGGAATCATATTCCAGTCCATTGTTGAATGCAGCTTTTAGTCCTGCTTGACCAGAAAGGCTGGCTAGAATATCTGGAAGTTTCATAGCCCATATTATCAAGCAGAGAGTATGGAGGCAGAGATAATACTCTAAAGAGCAATGCCAGGGTGCCTGTTTGACCAGGAGCTTGGAGGAAGTGTTGCCTTGAATCAAGACCACAGATAAAGAGCCTTAATGGCTTTGTAGTTGGTTCGCCCACTATGCCCAAGTATGCTAACTTATTCCTAGCCCTGCCCTTGCTGAATACAGCTTTCAGCCTACCCAAGCAGGGAACCTAGACAGAACCACAGAGAGCTGATAGTCCATCCAACAGTCCAGCTAACAGTGACATTTCAACAGAACTCAGCCTGTGGTTTTCTCCATCTGTACAGAAAATTGGTGGCCTTGTCTGGCCAGAAGTTTAATTCATAGTCTTGCCTAATTTAAATCCCCAAACAATGCGCTGTGAAGACCTTTGGGTACATCCTGCTGCCCTCCAGGAAAAAGAAGCTTATATATAGCCCACCTGCTACATAGGATAGTCCTATCTAGGAAGACCAATCATATATCCCAAGCAAACCCAGAGCTCATCCTACAGTCTCACTTATGCAGGTAACCAAGCCAGCAGTCATCCAACTGCTCTTAGCCAATGACACTCTACCCGCATCATAGAGCAACAGCAGTGGCCTCATCCAAAAATAGGACATAATAGCAGACCCACTGCCCAGAGATATTACAAGCAGACACATTCAGAAACCCAAACTGAGCTGAATGGTGAGGAATCATCTCTGCCAAAATGAACCTATAAAGTGTGGAAGAGGAGACCACTTATTAAAATGCCCAGGTATCAATGTAAGAAATCAAGGATCCTGAAAAATTTGATAAATATGACACCATTAACAGGAATTAATAAAGTTCCAACAACTGAATCTAAAAGAAATAGAGGCATATAAAGAATTCAGAACAATTATCTTAAAGAAGTTTAAAAACCTATAAGAACAGCCAAACAAATTTAAGAAAACCATGCATGAACAAAATGAGAAGTTCAATGAAGAACTAGAAATCATAAAAAGAAACAAATCTTAGAGCTGAAAAATACAATGACTGAAAAGAACTTAATAGAGCCTCAAAAGCAGACTAAAACACGAAGAAAGAATCAGTAACCCAGGATGCAAGACATTTGAAATTGTATAGAGGAGAAAAAAAATACCCTAAACCAATCAACCAACCAAAAAACAGTAAAGAAGGCCCATAGGACTCAAATGAAACAATACCTACATTTTGGAAACTCCAGAAAGAGAAGAGAGAAAGTGATTAGAAAGTTTATTTAAAGCAATAATGGCTAAAAAGTTGACAAACATGAGAAGAGAAATGAACATCTAGATAAATGGACATCTAGATAATGAAGCACAAAGGATACCCGATAGGTTGAAGCTGAATATGGTTACACAGAGATATTTGTAATTAAATTATAAAAAGTCAAGGAAAGAATTTTGAAAGCAGCAAAAGAAAGGAGGGAAGTTACATAAACAGGAACCCTCATAATACTCAGATTTCTTAATGGAAACTTTTCAGACCATGAGAGAATAAGATGGCCTAATCATAATCTTGAAGGGGTGGAAATCCTGTCAACTGTGAATTATATACCCAGCAATGCTGTCTTTCAGAAATGGATACCAAATTTTTGGAATCAACAAAAGCAGAGAAAGTCCATCACCACTAAACTTGCCTTGTAAGAATAAAAGTAAAAGAATGCTAACTAACATCATTAAAAACAAAAGATAGCATAAAACTCACTGGTAATGGTAAATATATAGTCAAAGTTAGATTCTATAATATGGTAATTTATTATATAATTCACTTATAACTCCTAGTTTTAAAGTTAAAGAATAACTGTGGTAAAGGCAAGCATAATTACAGTATCTGTTATTAGATGCAAACTATAAAAATGTGTGAACTGTAACAATAACCTTAACTGTGATGGAGGAGAAGTAAAAGTGGAAAGTTCTGGAATTCTACTGAATTTGAGTTATCAGTTTAAAATAGAATGTTATATTTTAAGATATTTAAGCATCAAAACCACCAAAGAAAAACCTATAGAAATTACACAAAAGACAAGGATAAAGAAGTCCAAGTGTAATGATGTGAAAAAAATACATAAGCAAAAAAACCAGCAAGACTAGAAACAAGGAACAATAGATGTACAAAACATCTAGAAAACAATCAAAATGGCAGTAATAAGTCCTTACATACCAATAATAACTTTAACCATAAGTTAAGTTATGACATGGAGTTAATGATTTTTTAAAAATCCAATAAGAGGTTGCCTATCAGAGATTCTTTTAGCTTTAAAAACACAAATGGGCTGAAAATAAAGGATGGAAAAAGATACTTCAAGCTAAAGGTAACCAAAAAAGGCAGAGGTACCTATATTTGTATCAGACAAATAAAATTAGAATATGGTAAAAGGGAGATAAAATAGGTTACTCATTTAATAAGGAATCCGTCCATCAAAAAAAATTTCTATTTTAAATACTTATCCACCTAACGTCAGAGCACCCAGATATCTATAGCAAAATCTAGCAAAGATAAAAAGAGAAATAATCAGCAATACAATAATAGTGGGGATGTTAAATCCTACCCTCAACAACGCGTATAACAGAGGGGGCGCCTGGGTGGCTCAGTCAGTTGAGCATCCAAATCTTGATTTTAGCTCAGGTCATAATCTCACAGTCTTGGAATGGAGTCCCACATTGGGCTCTGTACTGAGCATAGGGCCTACTTGATTCTCTCTTTTCCTCTCTGCACTTTCTGTTTGTGTTCATTTTCTCTCGCTCTCTCTCTCAAAATAACAACAACAACAACAAAAAAAAAACCCCAATGCATATATCAGAGAATCAACAAGGAGATAGCAGATTTGATCAACACTATAGACCAAATAGACTTAACAGACCTTTAAAAAACATAAATCTAATAATATCCAACAATCACATATCCATACAATCCAACAATAGCAAAATACACAGTCTTCTCAGGTGCACATTTGGAACATATGCTAAGATAGGTCACATGTTAGGCCACAAAATTAGCCTTCATAAATACAAACAGGTTAAAATCATACCAGTTATCTTCACCAACCACATGGTATGAAATCAGAAATCAACAACAGCAGTTAAACTAAAAAAATTATGGAAATTAACACTCTCCTATACAATTGGCCTTAAAACCAAATGCATAGAGTTAGACATACAAATAAACAAGGAAATATTTCCAACAAGCAAGAAAAAAATCAAAACAAAAGAGCTAGATGAAAAGGAGATACATATGATTGATAAGATCTATATTAGACTTGAGAAAAGAATAGATCATTCAGTGAGGACTTAAAGAAAAAAATATGGAAAGAAAGTGGTAAGAGATGATAAATATAATAAATGAAATAATACAGCATAGGAAAAAGACACCCAGCATTTTAGAGGATTCAGGCAGAAAAAAAGTGACCTAGAAGACAGGGCAATGGAAAGCAACCAAGCTGAGCAGCATAATTAAAAAAGAATTAAAAAAAATAAGTTAAAAGAACTCAACAACATCAACAACCATAACAAAATAGAAGAGAAAAAGAGCAGAAAACTTCTATGTAAAAATACATTAACTTAAAAAAGTTATATGTAAAAGTAAAAATGGAACATATGACAACATACACAGAAAATGTGAAGGAGGAGAGTAAAAAAGAAGTTCCTTTAGAATGTGTTTAAACTTAAATGAGCATCCACTTAATATAGACTGCTGTATACTTAGGATGTTGTATATGAGCCCCATGGTAACCACAAACCAAAAACCTATAATAGACTTACAAAATAAAAAGGAAGTCAAATATAATATTAAAAGTCATCAGTCACTAGGAAAGAGACCAAGAGAAGAAGAAAGGAACAGAGAAGAACTACAAAATAACTAAAAAAGCAAAGAAAAAAATGGCAAGGGGGCACACACCTATCAACACTAACTTTACATGTAAATCGTTTGAATGCTCCAATCAAAAGACATAAGGTACCAAATCTATGGAAAAGCAAGTCCCATCTATATGCTGCCTACAAGAGACTCACTTCTACCCTAAAGACATATACAGCCAGAAAGTGAAGGTGTGGAAAGATACTCCATGCAAATGAAAGCAGAAAATGAGCTTGCCAGAGGCCCGCTCCAGCTGGTCCAGGGTCCCCTGAAGGGGTTGCGGTGTCTGTGAAAAATTGGGTTGAGAGAGATCCACTCAGTTTCTTTCTTTCTTGGTCACCAGCCTAGTATCATCTTTGGCATCTCTGGCATTTCTCTGGCTTGCCAGATGTTGGGCCTTTATTTATAGATTTAAGTGTTAACATGACATCAAAAAGTGGAATTTTTACAAATAATTCTCAATGATAAAGATGCTTTGAAAAGGGTGCAGAAACAGGTTTTACAGAGGCATTTTTTGCAGAACTACTCTAATTACAATGAGGTAACTTACACATCATAGGATAACAGGATATTCTTAGTGAAAAGCAGATAACATACATATTTGTTTGAACCAGTAGTAAATCTTACAACTGAGAAGATAGCAGGATGTTTTCAGTGAGAAGCAGATAGCAAATGCATTTTATAACAATAACGCTAAGATTCAGGCATAAACAAGGCTAGGAGGCATTCTATTTGGCTCACAAGAGGAAGAATGTATTCCTGATGGTTAGTAAATAAACCTTTTGTCAACCTGTTCTTTGATGTTGAAGGTGTAAGCCCCATAGGCCCCTAGATGAGCCAACCTTTGCATATGAGTTTAAGTTGTAACTACTCTTACCCATCCTCACAATGGGCACCAAATTAGCATATGTATGCACAGTAACTTATGCCTGGTTCAATTTGTTTCTTATTCCTAAATTAGGCTCTTTTTCTTCAGGCCAGAGTAAATATTATTCTTGTGTTCTTTAACCCCTTAGGAGAGCCTTTTGACAACATCTGCAGTGCTTTGTTTAAATTCCTCTTTATAAAGGTGGGAATATGCTTCTTCCCATGAGGTATCTGTGTGGGGAATATTGGTCTGACTTGGAACATTGTGATGCCTAATCAATAGCAACAGGCTTAATTTCACATGAGCAGTAGTAGCAGAAGGAGATGCCAGTTTCCACCTCTCATGGCAGGAGCCATGCAAGGTCTGCCATTTCCTTACTGTGACCGTGTCATCCAGCAAGGCCAGTACGGCTCCCAGCATGAGCTGTTGTAGCAATATTTATTATATCAGAGTAAAGGGACGTTAAAACAAAGATGGTAGCAGGAGACAAAGAAGGGTGCTAAAAAACCTAGTGAAAAAGGGACCAATCCAACAAGAGGATATAGAGATTGTAAATATTGATGCACCCAAGATCGTAGCACCTAACTACATAAAGCAAATATTAACAGACATAAGGGAAGAAACTGACAGTAATACAATAATATCAGGGGACTTTAACACCCCATTTACATTGATGGATAGATCATTCAGGCAGAAAGTTAACATGGAAACAGTGGCTTTGAACAATGCATTAGGCCAGATGAACCCAATATATATGCAGATCATTCTGCCCCAAAACAACGGAGTACACTTTCTTTTTCAAGTGCACCTAGAACACGCTCCAGGGTAGGTGGTATATTAGGCCACAAAACAAGTTTCAATGAAGTTAAGAAGATTGAAATTGTATCAAGCATCTTGTTCAAGCACAGTAGTATGAAACTAGAAATCAACTGCAAGAATATATCTCGAAAGAACACAAATACATGGAGGCTGAACAACATGCTACCAAAATAACTAATGGGCCAATGAAGAAATCACAGAGGAAATACAAAAACACATGGAGAAAAGTGGAAATGAAAACACAATGGCCCCCAATCTTTGGGGAGCAGCAAAAGCAGCTATTAGAGGAAAGTTTATAGCAACACAGGCATACCTCAATAAACAGGAAAAATCCCAAACGTACAACCTAACCTTATACCAAAAGAAGACAGAGAAAGAACAAATAAAGCCCATGCCAGAAGAAGGAAGAAAATAATAACGATTAGAGCAGAAACAAATGAAATAGAGACTAAAAATATAATAGAACAGAATGATGAAACCAAGAGCTGATTCTTTGAAATGATAACCAAATTTATAAACCTTTAGCCAGACTCATCAATGAAGAAAAGAAAAAGGAAGTACAAAGTGGGCAGGGGGGGAGTGAATGAGGGAGGGGGAGAGAGTGATAACTCAAAATCAGAGGTGAAGGAGTAAAAATAACCAACAACACCACAGAAACACAAAGGATTATTAGAGAACATTATGAAATGTTATCTGCCAACCAACTGGACAACCTAGAAGAAATGAATACATTCCTGGAAATATGCAATCTTCTAAAACAAAATAAGGAAGAAATAGAAAATCTGAACACGGCAATTATTAGCAATAAAATTGAATCAGTAATCGAAAATATTTCCAACAACAAAAAATTGAGGACCAGATTGATTCACAGTAAATTCTACCAATCATTTGAAGAAGACTTAATACCTATTTTTCTTAAATTACTCCAAAAAGCAGAAGAGGAAGGAAAACTTCCAAATTCATTCTATGAAGATAGCTTACCCAGATACCCAAACCAGATAAATTCACCACAAAAAAAAAATAATAAAGAACTCTAGGCCAATTTTTCTGATGAACATAGATGCAAAAATTCTCAACAATATATTAGCAAACCTAATTCAACAATATATTTAAAAAATCATTGACAGTAATCAAGTGGGATTTATTCCAAGCATCCAAGAGTGGCTCGATTTTTTCGTATCAACATGATATACCACATCCACAAGGGAAAAGAAAAAAACATCATTTCAATAGATACAGAAAAGCATTTAACAAAGTACACCATTATTTATGATAAAAATTCTCAACAAAGTGGGTTTAAAGGAAACATGCCTAAAGATAAAGAAGGTCATATATTAAAAACCCACAGATACCTTCATATTTACTGGTGAAAACCTGACAACTATTTCTCTATGATTGGGAAGAAGACTCTCACCACTGTCACTATTTGCAGATAGCATAATTACCTAGGAAATCCTAAAGACGCTACAGAAAACAATTAGAACGGATAGATAAATTTAGTAAAGTCACAGCGTATAAAATTAATCTGCAGAAATCAGTTGCCTTTTGATACACTAATAACAAAGTAACAGAAAAAGAAGTTAAAAAAACTCCATTTATTGAGGCACATGGGTGGCTCATTCAGTTAATTGTCTGACTCTTGATTTTGATGCAGGTCATGATATCACAGTTTGTGAGTTCAAGCCCTGTGCTGGGCTCTGTGCTTGACAGCATGGAGTCTGCCTGGGATATTCTCTCTCTCTCTCCCTCCCCGCCGCCTTTCTCTGCCCTTCCCCTGCTTACACAATGTTCTTTCTCTCTCAAAATAAAGAGAAAAAACCAACAACTTCATTTACAATAGTACCAAAAAATAACAAAATATCTAAGAATAAACTTAAGGAAGTGAAAGAGCTATACTCTAAAAACTCTAAGACATTGATGAAAGATGTTGGGGGCGCATGGGGTGGCTCATTCTGTTGAGAGTCCGAGTTCAGCTCAGGTTGTGATCTCACTGTTTGTAAGTTTAAGCCCTGCATCAGGCTCTGTGTTGACAGCTCAGAGCCTGGAGCCTGCTTCTGATTCTGTCTCTCTCTCTCTCTCTCTCTCTCTCTCTGCCCCTTCCCCACTCATGCTCGCTCGCTCTCTCTCTCTCTCTCTCAAAAACTAAATAAACATAAAAAAATTAAAAAAAAGAAAGATGCTGAAGCTACCAAAAACAAATGGAAAGGTATGCCATGCTCATGGATTGGAAGAATTAAATGTTTGTCTATGCTATCCAAAGCAATCTACAGAATTAATACAATCCCTATTAAAATACCAATAGCATTTTTTTTCACAGAACTAGATAGATCATCCCCAAATTTGTACAGAATTGCAAGAGATCACAAATAGCCAAAGTAATCTTTAGAAAGAACAAAGTTGGAGATATCAGAATCCCAAATTTCATGATAAACTGCATAATTGTAGTAATCAAACAGTATGCTATTGACACAAAAATAGACATAGATCAGTGGAATGGAATAGAGAGCTCAGAAATCAACCTATTCCTACATGGTCAATTAATCTATGACAAAGAGACAAAAATGTACAATGGCAAAAAGACTATTCCCCCCAATAAATGATGCTGGGAAAACTGGTCATGCAAAAGAAACATGCAAAACAAACAAAACTGTACCCCTTTGTTATACCATACCCAAAAATAAACCCAAGGTGGATTAAAGACCTTAATGTGACACCTGAAATCCTAAGACACCTACAAGAAACAGGCAGTAATCTCTTGGACATCATCCTTAGCAGCATATTTATGGACATGCCCCCTCAGGCAAGGGAATCAAAAGCAAAAATAAATTCTTGGGCCTACATCAAAATGAAAAGCTTTTGCATAGTAAAGAAAACCATCAACCAAACACAACACTAACCCAGTGAATGGGAGAAGATATTTGCAAATGAAATATCTGATAAGGGGTTAATATCTAAAACACATAAGGAATTTGTACAACTCAATGCTAAAAGAACAATCTGATTAAAAACTGGACAGAGGACCTGAA
>NC_043702.1:71060354-71084548 GCF_006229205.1 Suricata suricatta
TTTTTTTTTCCAGAATTTTTAGAATTTTATCTTTGTCCCCACATTTCTTTCTAAAGCTCTTATTTGGATTTTGGACCCTCTTAGCTAATCTTCTCATTTAAAACACTTTCATACTTTCCAGATTGTTGTACTTACATTTGCATAAAGATAGGAAAAGTCCTACACCTGGTAGCTGTCTAATTTTGACCAAGTCACTTTATTTTTTGGCACTTCAGTTTCTTCCTCTATAAAGTGGGGCTAGTAGTACCTATCTTACAGGTTTGTTAGGATTAATACCTATAAAAGACTTAGAACAGTGCCTCGTATATTGTAAACTCTCAATATTAGCTACTAATTTTTTAGTTTTGCCTTCCAATATTTATTGTAGCTTTACTTTCTCAATGTTTTTAAATCTTTTTGTTAAATTTTTTAATTTTTTTTTAATTTATCTTTGATACAGAGAGAGACAGAGCATGAGAGGGGAGGCACAGAGAGAGGAGACACAGAACTGGAAGCAGGCTCTGAGCTGGCTGTCAGCACAGAGCCTGACGCGGGGCTCGAACCCACGAACGTGAGATCTGACCTGAGCCGAAGTTGGAGGCTTAACCGACTGAGCCACCCAGGTGCCCCTCAGTGTTTTTATTATAGATTCCATGAGGTAGTTTTCATATTTCATTTGTTAATATTTTGATTTCCAAAAGTTGTGAAAGCACCTTTTAAAAGACCTTTCTTCATTCAGAAAGAAAAGTCTATCCTTCCTATCATGTTACTGGTAGGTTTTAATTCCTTCATTTGTTGTTTTTTTTTAATTCTTATTTAAGTTTCTATGTTTACCAGGAGAGAAATCCCTTAACTGTCTGAAGATACTTGCATGTCCATTCATATTTAAGAGTAAGACACTGAAAAGCCAATTAAGAGAAAGTTTATTATTTTAACTATATTATTTTTTCATAATATTTATTTTGAGACAGAGAGAGAGAGCGCGTGAGCGAGCGAGCATGAGTGACCTGGGGAGGGGTAGAAAGAACTGAGGAGAATCCCAAGCAGGCTATGCACTGTCTGTGAAAGCCTGATGTAAGGCTCACTCTCATGGACTGAGAGATCGTGACATGAGCCAGAATCAAGAGTTGGAAGTTTAACTGGTTGAGCCACCCAGGTGCCCCTATATTAACTTTTATAATTGTTCTAGTACTGTTCATTATTAAGATTGTATGAATCCATAATTAAGACTCTTAAGGTTGAACAAGTTAGCCAAAATATTATTTGATAATCATGCTTCTACCTGATAGTATGAGTTATGCATCAGCTACATTAAGAATAGGATAAGAGTGAGAAGATCCAACATGGTGGAGAAGTAGGGGGACCCAAAATTCCCTCGTTCCAAAGGACTTTGAATTCCAAGAGTCCAGGCTTCAGAGTGACAAAGATATCTCCAGGGACCCACAGGGACAACCTGGTGGGCCATAGGTATGAGATTGTAAACTAGGAGAGAGAAAATGGGCCACATAGGCACAAATGGAAGGGATCACCTTATGCAGAGAGACGAAGGGAAGAGAAAGGTCGAGGATGTGTAGAGGCTGAGGATGCATAGAAGCTGTATCTGGACAAAAGAAAAACCACAGACTGGGACAGAGAAAGGCCCAATATTTAACTGTGGGGCTTTCTCCAATCTGGGGATGGCTGCTCTGTCTGTGCCCATGGGGAGGAGAAGAGCCAGCCCCGGGCTTGGTAACTAGTTCAGAGGCACAGTCCATAACCCCCTCCCTGTAGTGCTGTGGGGAAAAAGGCATAGAGCCATTCAAAGGACAAAGTGTATCTGCACCTGCCAGCCAGAGGCAATATACCAGCAGCCAGCGTGGAGTGTCACTTCCCTGTAATCGGGACACATAGAGAAGGACCCTTTAAGATATGGGCATTTAAGTCACAGCTGAGTGCCAGGAAGGCATGGGAGTTGGCAGAGGACAAATCGCCTCATTCATGTCTGCAGCACTGTGAGGATGGCCTAAACAAAGTGGTTTGGGACACCCAGTCCGTCAAAGATAGAGTGGGGTGTAGCCATTTTTCTTCCCATCACCAACAAGGTAAAGCTTCAGGAGGAGAGTGGGTCTACAGTGGGGGTGGACCTGCCTACACCAAACCATCTGGTAACTGCATATCTACCGGAGCGGGATAGACGCTGATGGACCAGAGAGCCCCTATTCCAGACTAGCGCTGCCACTGGTTCCAAGGCACCTAGTGGTTTTGTATTTCCTGATTGAATTCTTGGACAATTCTTACTATATATATATATATATAATATATATATAATATATATAATATATATTATATATATTATATAATATATATAATATATTGTATATATAAAATATATATAATATATAATATATATATATAATATATATTTCCCTCTTCTGTTTCTGCTTATTTCTTCTTTCCTCTAGTCTGGTTATTCTGGTTGTTGGTTTATTTAAGGAGATATATTTAATCTATTGTCTTTATACGTGTTCTATATCTCCTTTATTCCCTCCCTCTCCCCACTCTGGATTAAGCCATAGAGTTTCTCTACCTGATCAATTTCTTTTCTACCTACCCCCACCCACATCATTTCTCTGTTTGGGATAAGGCTTTTTCCATCAACACCACCACCACCACCACCACCCGTTGGTTTGTTGTAGTTGGCTTTTTTTTTCTGTTTGCTGAAGTAGCCCTGGAAAAGAAAACAAATCAAAGTACACCTGGTGTTGGGTCCAAAAAATCACTACGAGTAGGAAGATAAAGCAACCAGAGGCACATAGAGAGCAAATAACACACTCCAAAAAACACCTCCTGAAAGATCAGGTCCTGGACAGTGTATGACCCCTCTTTAATATAGTAGTGCTTGCAGGTGCAGGACACATACCCAGCTTCTAAAACACATAAGGTACAGAAAGCTAGCCAAAATGATGAAACAAAAGATTTATCCTCAAAAGAAATTTGAGGAATAAATGACAGCTAAATAATTGATCAAAATAGATATAAACAATATAACTGAACAAGAATTTAGAATAATAGTCATAAGATTAATCACTGGGCTTGAAAAAAGCATAGAGGACAGCAGAGAATCTATTGCTCCAGAGATCAAGGAACTGAAAAATAGTCATGATTAATTTTAAAATGCTGTAAATGAGATGTAAAATAAACTAGAGATGGTAACTGTGAGGATTGAAGAAGCAGAAGGGAGAATAAGTGAAATAGAAGATAAAATTATGGAAAAGGATGAAGCTGAGAAAGAAAATTCTGGGCCACAAAGGGAGAATTAGAGAACTAAGTGATTCAATAAAACAGAATAATATTTATATCCTAGGAATTCCATAAGAAGAAGAAGAAGAAAGAGAGAGAAAGGTATACTTGAACTAATCATAGCTGAGAATTCCCCAATCTGGGGAAGAAAAGAGACATTGCAATCCAGGAGCACAGAGAACTCCCTTTAGATATAACTTGAATCAATCTGCATAACATATCATAATGAAACTGGCGATATACAAAGATAAAGAGAATTCTGAAAGCGTATGGGGATAAATGGGCCTTAACTACAAGTGTAGACACATGCAGGTAGTAGCAGACTTATTTACTGCAGGCCAGAAAGGAGTGGCAGAACATTTTCAATGTGCTGAAAAGGAAAAATACGCAGCCAAGAATAGTTTACCCAACAAAGCTGTCATTCTGACTAGGAGAGATAAAGGTTTTCCCAAACAAAAACTGAAGGAGTTCATCAGTGCTAAACCAGCCCTACAAGAGATCCTAAGGTGGACTGTGAATGGAATGTTGCAAGGATGACATCACTACAAGCATGAAACTTACAGATAACACGATGACTCTAAACCCATAACTTTCAATAATAACAATGTAAAAAAGCTGCGATCGAAAGGTATAGGGTATCAGAATGGATTTAAAAAGAACCCAAAACCCATCTATTTGCTGTTTATAAGAAACCCATTTTAGACCTGAGGACACCTTCAGATTGAAAGTGAGGTGATAGAGAACCATCTATCATGCTACTGGAAGTCAAAAGAAAGCTGGAATGGTCATACTCATATCAGACAAACTAGATTTTAAACTAAAAGATGTAACAAGAGATGAAGAAGGGCATTATATCATAATTACATGATCTATGCATCAAGAAGAGCTAACAATTATAAATGTTTATGCACCAAACTTATGAGCACCCAAATATATAAAACAATCACAAACATAAGCAATCTTGTTGGTAAGAATGTGGTAATTGCAGGGGAATTTAATACTCCACTTACAGTAGTGGACAGATCATCCAGACAGAAAATCAAAAAAGAAACAATGGCCTTGAATGATACACTGAACAGATGGACTTGACAGATATATTCAGAACTTCCATCGTAAAGAGCAGAATACACATTCTTCTCATGTGAACATAGAACATTCTCCAAGATAGATCACATACTGGGTCACAAAACATCCCTCAATAAATATAAAAGAATTGAGATTATACCATATACATTTTCAGATCATAAGGATATGAAGTTTGATATCAACTACAGGAAAAAGTTTAGAAAACCTCCAAATGTAGGAAGTTAAAGAACATCCTACTACAGAATGAATGGGTCAACCAGGCAATTGAAGAAATTAGGGGCAAGATGGCAGAGAAATGGGGAGCTCTGTACTTCCTGCCCTCATCTCTCAAAGAAGCGTTGAAGCCAAAGGACACTGAACTGCAAGAGTCTGGGAGGAAAAGAGAGAAATTCCACCAAGAAGACAGCCTCATACATGCTTGATTGCAAACTGAGCAGCCTCATAAGTGCTTCATTGCGAACTGGGAAAGATAAAAATGGGCTGGGACCTGGAGGCATGGAGGGGAGGGAGCCTCCTCCTCCGTGAGAGGAAGGGATGAGAAAGAGCGGCTGAAACTGCTTATGGCACTGTCCCTGGAGAAGAGAAAAACCTTGGCCCGGGATGGAGAAGTATCCTATCATCCCATCTCTAACCGCAGGGTGTTTGGAGAGAGATCCTATATCTAGCTGTGGTGCTTTCTTTGGGCTTGGTGTCCCGGTCCCAGTCGGCGACAGGAGGAACTGCTGGCCTACTCCCCCACATGATCCCCGGCTAGGAAGCAGCATGGCCTTTGGGATTACATTGTGGCAGGATCATTAAAGCACCAGAATAAGATCTGGAAACAAGGCAGGGTGTGGGACATAGAACATAGCCCACCTTGTCTACGCCCATGGCACAGAGAGATGGGACCAAAAAGAGAGATTTGCAAGCTTGGTTTGAGAAGGGAGTGGGGCGCTGCTATTTTTCTCCCCACAACCACCAATGTGGGGCCTCAGGGAGCAGCAGGGGGACCACAGTGGAGGCGAGACTGGCCTACACCAAACCACACCCATCCGCACTGGAGACCTATTCCCCTCCTTTTTTTAAACCAGAGCCTGGGGCAAGACCAACATTGGTGCATTGCTGTAATTAACTCTAGATCAATTCTTGCTATTCAGATATATTTCCCCTTATCTCATTCTTATTTCTCCCTTCCATTGGACTGGACACTCTGGTTATTGGTTTGCTTAAAGAGTCACATTTAATCCATTCTCTTGATGCATATTCTACACCTCCATTGTTACCTTCCTTTCTCTCTCCCTCTCCCTGGAATAATCAGACTATATAGTTTCTCTGGGTGACATTATATTCATTTCTTTCTCCTTGTCTCCTACCATATTCTCCTTTCTCTCTGAATTAAGCCTTTTAGTCTCTCTGCCTGGACAATGTTCAATTTATCTTTCTCCCAACCCATGTTATTTCTCTTAGTATATGCTCTTCCATCAGCACTGACTCCACCCTGCTCTTTATTTGTAGCTGGAATTTAGGATTTTATACTTTTAGACTACCATTTGTCTTTTATTGCTTTTGTTCTTGTTTTGTTATTTTTCCTTTCAGTTTGCTTGTTTGTTTAATTTGTCTGTGCCTTTGCATGCTTTTGTTTCCTGTTTGTCTGTCTGATTTCCTTTCCAGGGCTACCTCAAGAAACAAGCCAAGGTACACATGGTGGAGAGTCCCGAATATCATTACAAGTAGGGGAATAAAATAACCAAAGGCACAAGACGAAGGGACACCATTAAAAGAAGACTTCCTGAATGGACAGGCCATGGACAGCCTATGAGCCTCTTTTAATATAGTAGGACTCGCAGGTGCAGAGCAAATTACAAGCTTTTAAACCTTACAAGAGACAGAAAGCTAGCCAAAATGATGAAATGGAAGAACTCTCCCCTAAAGAAGTTCTAGGAAGAAATGGCAGCTAAAGAATTGCTCAAAACAGATATAAGCAACATAACTGACCAGGAATTTAGAACAATAGTCATAAAATTAATCACTGGGCTTGAAAACGGCATGGAAGACACCAGAGACACTGTTGCTATTAAGATTTTGGACCTTAAATATAGTTGTGATGAATTTAAAAAATGCTGTAAATGAGATGCATAATAAAATGGAGGCAGCCACTGCATGAATTGAAGAGGCAGAGAGGAGAAAAGGTGAATTAGAAGACACAATTATAGAAAAAGAGGAAGCTGAGAAAAAGATAAGTTGATCCAGGAGCATGAAAGGAGAAATTGAGAAATGAGTAATGCAATCAAATGAGACAATATACATATCATAGAAATCTCAGAAGAAGAGAGAAAAGGGCTGACGGGGCACTTGAACAAATTATAGCTAAGAACTTCTCCAGATGTAACTTGAACAGACATTGAAATCCAAGAGGCACAGAGAAATCCCCTCAAAAGTAACTTGAATCAACTTTCTGCATGACATATCATAGTGGCAAAATATGACAAAATATAAAGATAGAGATTTCTGAAAGTAGCTAGGGATAAAAAAGCCCTAACATACAAAGGGAGACCTTTCAGAGTAATTATAGACCTATCCACTGACTTGGCAGGCCAGAAATAATGGCAAGAAATCTTCAATGTGATGAACAGAAAAAATATGCAGCCAAAAATCCTTTATCCAATAACCCCATCATTCAGTATAGAGGGAGAGATAAAGATTTTCCCAAACAAAAAGTTGAAGGAATTCATCACCACTAAACTAGCACTACAAGAAATCCTAAAGGGGACACTATGAGGGAAATATTGCAAGGAACACAAGGTACCAGAGACACCACTACAAGCATGAGCTCTACAGAGAACACAATGACTCTAACCCCACATTTTTCAATAACACTGAATGTAAATGGACTAAATGCTCCTATCAAATGACCTAGGGTAGCAGAATGGATAAAAAAACAAAATCCATCTATTTGCTGTCTACAAAAACTCATTTTAGACCTGAGGACATATTAAGATTGAAAGTGAGGGGATGGAGAAATATCTAGCATGCTACTCGAAGTCAAAAGAAGGCTGGAGTTGCCATACTTATATCAGTCAAACTGGACTTTCAATTTAAGGCAGTAACAATAGATGAAAAAGGGCATTATATAATAATTACCGGGTCTTTCCATTAGGAGGGGCTAACAATTATAAATGTCTATGCACTGAATTTGGAAGCATCCAAATGCATAAAACAATTACAAACAGAAACAATCTTATTGATAAGAACGTGTTAATAGCAGGGAACTTTAATACTCCACTGACAGCAATGGAAAGATCAGCTAGATAGAAAAATCACTAAAAAAAAAATGACACATTGGATCAGATGGATTTGACAGATATCTTTAGAACTCTACAACCTGAGGCTATGGAATTCACTTTCTTCTCAAGTGCACATGGTACATTCTTCAGGATAGATCACATTCTAAATCATAAAGCAACCCTCAATAAGTATAAAAGAATTTAGATTCTACCATGCATACTTTCAGATCATAATTCTATAAAACTTGAAATCAATCACAGGAAAAAATATGGAAAACCTCCAAAAACACGGAGGTTAAAGAACACCCTACTAAAGAATGAATGGGCCAATCAGGCAATTAGAGAAGAAATTAAAAAAAAATAGAAACCAATGAAAATGAAAATACAACAATCCAAACTCTTTGGGATGCAGCAAAGGCAGTTCTAAGAGGAAAGTACATTGCACTCCAGGCCTATATCAAGAAGCTAGAAAAAGCACAAATACAAAATCTAACAGTACACCTAAGGGAAGTAGAACCTGAGCAACAAGAATACTCCAAACCCAGCAGAAGAAGAGAAATTATAAAGATCAGGACAAAAATAATATAGAATCAAAAAAACAAAAACAAAAAACCCAAAAAACAAAATAGATGAACAGATCAATGAAATCAAGAGTTGATTTTTTGAAAAATTAAACAAAATTGATAAACCTCTAGCCAGGCTTCTCAAAAAGAAAAGAGAGAGCACCCAAATAGACAAAATCATGAATGAAAATGGATTTCTTACAATCAACCCCCAGAAATACAAGAAGTTATCAGGTAATACTATGAAAAATTATATGCCAACAAACTGGACAACCTAGAAGAAATGGACAAATTCCCAAACACAACATGCACTAGCAACATTCAAACAGGAAGAGACAGAAAATTTGAACAGACCCATAACTAGTGAAGAAATTGAATCAGTTATCAAAAATCTCCCAACAATTAAGAGCCTTGGGCCAGATGGCTTCCCTGGGGAAGTCTACCAGACATTTAAAGCAGAGTTAATACCCAAAATAGAAATGGAAGGAAAACTTCCGTACTCATTCTACGAAGCCAGCATTACTTTGATTCCCAAACTAGACAGAGACCCAGCCCAAAGAGAACTATAGGCCAATATCCTTGATGAATATGGATGCAAAAATCCTCAACAAGATAGTTATAAATGGTGTATAAGAATGCAACCAATTTCTGTACATTGATTTTGTACCCTGTACAATAGCATATAAAAATAATTATCCACCATGATGAAGTGGGATTCATTCCTGGGTTACAGGGCTGGTTCAATATTTACAAATCAATCAATGTGATACATCACATTAACAAAAGAAAAGATTAAAAAAGTATGATCCTGTTGATAGATGCAGAAAAAGCATTTGACAAAATATGGCCTCTGTTCTTAATAAAGACCTTCAAGAAAGTGTGAAGAGAAGAAACTTACTTAAACATCATAAAAGCCATTTATAAGAAGCCTACAGCTAATATCATCCTCAATGGGGAAAAACTGAGAGCTTTCTCCCTGAGATCAGGAACACATTAGGGATGTCCACTCTCACCACTGTTGTTTAACATAGTGCTGGAAGTCCTAGCATCCGCAATCAGACAGCAAAAGGAAAAAAAAGCATCAGAATTGGCAAAGATGAAGTCAAACTTTTACTTTTAACAGGTGACATGATACTCTACATGGTAAACCTGACTGACTCTACCAGAAGCCTACTAGAACTGATCCATGGTACAGGGTACAAAATCAATGTACAGAAATTGGTTGCATTCTTATACACCAATAATAAAGCAATAGAAAGAGAAATCAAGGAACTGATCCCATTCACAATTGCATAAAAAACCATAAAATATCTAGAAATAAATCTAACCAAAGATATAAATATATGCATAATGAAAACTATAGAAAACTTATGAAGGAAATTGAAGAAGACCCAAAGAAATGGAAAAAAAATTTCATGCTCATGGATCAGAAGAATAAATATTGTTAAAATATCATTACTACCGAAAGCAATATAATCCCAGTCAAAGTTGCATCAGCATTCTTCTCAAAGCTAAATCCTAAAATTTGTATGGAACCACAAAAGACCCCAAATAGCCAAATACTGAAGAAGAAAACCAAGACAGGAGGCATCACAATTCCAGACTCTAGCCTTTCCTACGAAGCTGCAATCATCAAGACAGTATGGTATTGGCACAAAAACAGACACATAGACCAGTGGAATAGAATAGAGAACTCATAATTGGACCCACAAATGTATGGTCAATTAATCTTTGACAAAGCAGGAAAGAGTATCCAATCCAAAAAAAAAAAAAAAAAGACAGCCTCTTTAACAGATGGTGCTGGGAGAACTGGATAGCAACATGTACAAGAATGAAACTAGACCACTTTCTTACACCATACACAGAAATGAACTCAAAATGGATGAAGGACTTGAATGTGAGACAAGAAGCCATCAAAACCCTAGAGGAGAAAGCAGAAATTTCCTCATTAGCAGCAATTTCCTACTTGACACATCCCCAAAGGCAAGGGAATCAAGAGCAAAAATGAACTATTGGGACCTCATCAGGATAAAATCTTCTGCACAGCAAAGGAAACAATAAAACTAAAAGGCAACTGAGGGAATGGGAAAAGATAGTTGCAAAAGATATATCAGATAAAGGGCTAGTATCCAAAATCTATAAGGAATGTAACAAACTCCACATGCTAAAAACAAATAATCTATAAAGAAATGGGCAGAAGACATGAACAGACACTTCTCTAAAGAGGACATCCAGATGGCTAACAGACACATGAAATGATATTCAGTGTCACTCATCATCAGGGAAATACAAATTAAAACCACACTGAGATACCACCTCATGCTGGTCAGGTGGCTAACATAAACAAATCAGGAGACTATAGATGCTGGTGAAGATGTGGAGAAATGGGTACCATCCTACACTGTTGGTGGAAATGTAAACTGGTGCAGTTCCTCTGGAAAACAGAGGTTTTCCTCAAAAAATTATGGAGGTTTCTCAAAAAGTTAACAATAGAGCTCCTCTATGACCCAGCAATAGCACTGCTGGGATTTTACCCAAGGGATACAGGAGTTCTGATGCACAGGGGCACATGTACCCCAATGTTCATAGCAGCACTTTCAACAATAGCCAAATCATGGAAAGAGCCTGAATGTCCATCAACTGATGAATGGATCAAGAAGATGTGGTTCAGCTAAACAATGGAATACTACATGGCACTGAGAAAGAATCAAATTTGGCCATTTGTAGCAATATGGATGGATCTTAAGGATGTTACGCTAAGCAAAATAAGTCAGGCAAAGAAGGACAGATACCATCTGTTTTCACTTATAAGTGGAACAGGAGAAACTTAACAGAGGACCATGGGGGCGGGGAAGGGGAAAAATAGTTGGGGAAACGGAGGGAAGCAAACCACGAGAGACTCTTGAATACTGAGAACAAAGTGAGGGCTGATGGGAATGGGGGGAGAGGGGAAGGGCAGGGATGGGCATGGAGGAGGGAACTTGTTGGGATGAGCACTGGGTGTTATATGGAAACCAACTTGACAATAAACTATAAAAGAAAAGAAAAAAATATATATGGAAATAAATGAAAATGAAAACACAACAGTCCAAATCCTTTGGATGCACCAAACGCAGACCTAAGAGGAAAATACATTGCAATCTGGGCCTATCTCAAGAAACAAGAAAAATCCCAAAAAGAAAATCTAACAGCACACCTAAAGCCAAACAAGGAAACCCCAAGGCCAACAGAAGAAGGGAAATAATAAAGATCAGAGCAGAAATAAGCAATATAGAATAAAAAAACCCCAATAGAACTGAACAATGAAACTAAGGGATGGTTTTTTTGAAAAAAATAAAATCGATAAATCTCTAGCTAGACTTCTCAAGAGAGAACCCAAATAGATAAAATTATGAAAAAAATGGATTTATCACAACCAATCCTTCAGAAATATAAGAAATTATCAGAGAATACTATAAAAAACTATATGCCAACAAACTGGACAATCTGGAAGAAATGGACAAATTCCTAGACTCTCACACACTACCAAAACTCAAATGAGGAGAAATAGAAAATTTGAACAGACGTGTAACTGGTGAAATTCAATCAGTTATCAAAATTTATCTACCCAATAAGAATCCTGGGCCAATTGGCTTCTTAGGGAAAGGCTACCAGATATTTAAAGCAGAGTTAATACCTATCTTTCTTAAGCTCTTCCAAAAGAATAGAAATGGAAGGAAAACTTCTGGACTCATTATATGAACCCAGCATCATCTTGATTCCCAAACCAGACACCCCACAAAAAAAGAGAATTACAGGCCAATATTCCTGATTCATATGGGTGCAAAACTTCTTAACACGATAATAGTAAATGGAATCCAACAGCATATAAAAAGAATTATTCACCCTTATCAAGCAGGATTCATTCCTGGGCGGTAGGGCTGGTTCAGTATTTACAGATCAATCATAAAAGAAAGGACAAGAACCATATGGTCCTTTTAATAGATGCAGAAAAAGCATTTGACAAAATACAGCATCCTTTCTGAATAAAGACCCTTGAGAAAGTCAGGATAGAAGGAGCATACCTAAACATCATAAAAGCCACATATGAAAAAGCCCACAGCTACCATCACCCTCAATGGGGAAAAAAATGAGAGCTTCCCCCTGAGCTGAGGAACACAACAGGGATGTCCACTCTCATCACTGTTTAACATAGTGTTGGAAGTCCTAGCATCAGCAATCAGACAACAAAAGGGAAAAAAAAGGCATCAGAATTGCCAAAGAAGTCACTGTTCCTTTTTGCTGACTACCTGATACTCTACATGGAAAACCTGAAAAACTTCACCAAAAGTCTGCTAGAACTAATACATGAATACAGCAAAATTTCAGGGTACAAAATCAATGTACAGAAATCAGTTGAATTTCTATACACCAGTAATGAAGCAACAGAAAGAGAAACCAAGAAATGGATCCCATTTGCAATTGTTCAAAAAACCATAAAGTATGTAGGAATAAACCTAATCAATGACATAAAAGATCTGTATGATGAAAATTATAGAAAACTTATGAAGAAAATTGAAGAAGACACAAAGAAATGGAAATACATTCCATGTTCATGGATTGGAAGAATATTGTTAGAATGTCAATTCTACCCAAAACAATGTACACACTCAATGCACTCCCCATCAAAATTGCACCAGCATTCTTCTCAAAGCTAGAACAAACAATCCTAAAATTTGTATGGAACCATAAGAGACCCCAAATAGCCAAAGTAATGCTGAAGAAGAAAACCAAAACAGGAGGCATCACAATCCTAGACTTTAGCCTCTACTATGAAGCTGTAATCATCAAGACAGTATGGTATTGACACAAAAATAGACATATAGACCAATGGAATGGAGAACCTAGCATTGGACCCACAAATATATGGCCAACTAATCTTTGACAAAACAAAAAACAACATCCAATGGAAAAAAATAGTCTCTTCAGCACATTGTCCACTTTCTTATGCCATACACAAAAATAAATTCAAAATGGATAAATGTGAGACAAGAAATCTATTAAAACCCTAGAGGAGAAAGGAGGCAATGACTTTTTGACCTCAGCTGCAGCAATTTGTTTGACATATCTCCAAAGGCAAGGGAATTAAAAGCAAAAATGAACAATTGGGACCTCGTCAAGATAAAAAGCTTCTGCACTGCAAAGGAAACCACCAATTAAACTAAAAGGCAATTGATGGAATGGGAAAAGATATTTGCAAATGACTTATCAGATAAAGGGCAAGTATCCAAAATTTAACAAACTCCACACCCAAATAACAAATTATCCAGTGAAGAAATGGGCAGAAAGCATGAATAGACATTTTTCCAAAGACATCCAGATGACCAACAGACACATGAAACGATGCTCAGCATGACTCATCACCATCAACATTATCATCAGGAAAACACAAATCAAAACCACACTGAGATACCACCTCACACTGGTTAGAATGGTTAAAATTAACTCAGGGAACAACAGATGCTGGCGAGGATGTGGAGAGATGGGAATCCTGTTGTTCTGTTGGTGGGAATGCAAACTGGTGCAGCTGCTCTGGGAAAGTGTGGAGGTTCCTCAAAAAATTAAAAATAGAACTCCTCTATGACCCAATAATAGCACTGCTAAGGATTTACCCAAGGGATACCAAAGTGGTGATGCATAGGGGCACACGTATCCCAATGATCATAGTAGCTCTTTCAACAATAACCAAATATGGAAAGAGCCTAAATGTCCAACTGATGAATAGGTAAAGAAGATGTGTTTTATATATACAATGGAATACTGCTTGGCAATAAGAATGAATGAAATCATGCCATTTGCAGCAATATGGATGGAACTGGAAGGTATTATGCTGAGTTAGTCAGAGAAGGACAGATATCATATGTTTTCATTCATATGTGAGTCTTGAGAAACTTAACAGAAGACCATGGGGGAAGAAGAGGGGGAAAAAAGTAGTTACAGAGAGGGTGGGAGGCAAACCATAAGAGACTCTTAAATACAGAGAACAAACTGAGTGTTGGAGAGATGGGGGGGAGGGGGAAATGGGTGATGAGCACTGGATGTTGTATGTAAGCGATGAACCACAGGAACCTACCCCAAAAGCCAAGAGCACACTTTACACACTGTATGTTAGCCAATTTGACAATAAATTATATTTTTAAAAAAAGAATAAGTTATCTTTGTCATTTTCTTGGTTGCATTATAACATTTAACCTGAAGTTTCCTTGTATGATTCCCTTTAAACTGTCATTTTCTAGGAGCTGGTTTGGCTTCATGTAGATACGGATTTCACAAATTCACTTAACTTTAAGAAAAATTCATTTCAATACATTCAAAGCAAATGCATGCTTGGGAGAGGGGTGCTCTGTTAGCTCATCTACATTGGATTTTCTCTACTGCTCTAATTTGTAACCTAAGTAATGTAGTCAGCACCCACCCTCATAATGCTGAAAATCTTTAGATGTCATGTGAGTGTATATATACACAGAAATTTCTTGGTGTACTCCCCACCGGATCATGTTAGACACCTCTGTGATGTATGGAGCCTGGAGTTCCTCTTCTGGAGATTCATATTATCATCATCACTGGGCTAACTCAGATCCCAGGCAGCTGGGAGGAGGCAGGAATTAGAAATCTGGCTTCATAGCAAGGTTCTTTGGTGGTAAGGAGCTAAAAAATATGGATTCCCTGATTTAAAGACTACACAGGTTATTCTAAATAAAGCCCGGGAGTTTGTCATTTTTCTCATAACTCCAGTGATTCAGAGACCATTGTCATTCATATTAATTTTGGAATGACTGGTGGGGATACAATACTGGACACTGAGTCAGGAGATCCAAGTTCAGGTACTTCACTGCCAGACTACTTTTCTGGCCAAAGCAGTTGATTTCTCTTCATGTCTCTGTTCAGTAAAATGAAAAGGTTAGAGAAGATATGATTTAAAGTCTTTCTCAGTGCTAACATTTCATTAATCACCCACATGGAAGGAAGTGTCTTTTTTTTCCCCTAAATGGATTGAAAATTCTTCAGAAATTGACATTAACATTTCCATATTTTAAGATGTTTGAAGCAGGTGATCTCTATCCTTAAAGAAACTTAAAAATTGAGGTGCAGAGAAAATAATCCTTAAGAGTTAACCAATGTGTCAATCTATAGTCAGGTATTGAACCCAAACTGAATTTACTGGTATGCCTGTTTGGCTCAGTGGATTAAGTGTTGGACTCGGGCTCAGGTCATGATCCCATGGTTCATGAGTTTGAGGCTCATGTTGGGCTCCGTGCCTACAGCTCAGAGCCTGGAGTCTGCTTTATATTCTGTGTCTCCCTCTCTCTCTCTGCCCCTCCCCTACTTGTGCTGTCTCCCTCTCGAAAAAATAAACATTAATAAGTTGAATTTACTGACCTCAATCTTTCATCACCCAATTGCCATCAACAGATGTTTTTTTTACCCCAATACAACAGCATGCGTTGACAATGATGGATCCAGGAAATGCCCAAGTGAACCACCTTATGGAAGAACCTAAAGAACAGACTTAAGAGCAAATAACATGTAGAGACTTTGAGGCTTGTTTGAGGAATAGAAATGTGAGGATAGCTACAGGGAGTTTAAAGTCCAGATGCGGTGGAGTTAGCAAGAGCCAAATCATCAATGGCAGGGAGCTCCTGTTTAGTGACTAGAAATAAGCTAAAGAACTTCATGGAAAAATCATACACAACCAGATACTGATAACAGTACCTTTTCAGTTCAGTTCTGGGCCTGATGCTGCGGAAGAGGCAGCTAGACTCCACAGAAACCATTTTGAGGCTTTCTGTGTAAGTAAGGGCACTTCAAATACAGAAGTCTGACATATGGACATTTTAAGTTTAAGGAACCCCTAACTACTGCCATGCCTCCGATTCATAGATTTAAAAAAAAAATCAAGCCATTATGAAGCCAGATCAAACACGTCTTTGTAACCGATCCATTTTGTCTGATTAGATGCTCTTTACTAACCACTGCAAAGAGAGACATTACTCTTTGAGGACCATTATGACTCATGAAATCGTGTTCTTTTTTCTTTGGACTTTTTTTTACTATTTCCTTTATTATTTGTATAGCATATTTCATTTTTTTGAGTTGCCTATACAACCGTGATTTCACTTAGAGCTACAAAGGACTCAATAATAGTTGGTTTGGTGGTCAGGGCCATGACTCTCTCTGCAGGCAACTCCCTTCAGGAAAGCAGTCGCCTTCTTGGGGTTTACTCATCATCTTAATTTTTTTTTTTTTAATTTTTCCTCAGGCTTCAACTTCCAGCTGTTCTAGCCTCAGAGGACAAATAGATCATCAAGAGGAAAGGAGGATACTTTGTTCTCGCATTCTGCTCAAACTTCAACAGAAAGCGTTTATACTATAAAGACTTTGTTGGCAAAGCATCTTCATAGAGGATCCTTCTTATGGTGTTTTTCCTCCATTGTGTCGATAAACACTGTAGCAAAAAAAAATGTATATAACCTCAAGCTACTAATTTGCAATGATAGGCACATTTTAGGACAAAGCCCCAAATGTGTTTTTGGGTTACAATTAGAAAAGGAGGAAATGCTATTAGGTGCAACTTATATCGATCTTCTAAGGAAGGACAAAATTAGCATAGGAGCTAAGAATGTAATACATTTAAGACATGAACCATGTGTCCAAACTAACATGTGAAATTAAGAAGAATCAGTGTATATAAAATATGTAACACTTAAATGTTCACTATTCTAAGCATTATTTTCATTAAAAAAGTGGAAAACTTTCAGATCACATGCTTTCCTTTTTATTGTGATACAATGTATAATATTTAAAACTTTACATTTTTACTCTATTAAAATGTATTATTTGGTGGCATAAAGTACATTTGCAATGCTGTGCAATTACTACTCTCCATTTTCTGGAATTATTTCACACTCTGTAACCATTAAATAATAAAACTTCTCATTACCCTCTTTGCAGTCCCTGGTAACCATTAGCTATTGTTTTTTCTTTCTGAATGAGTTAACTATTCTTTATTCTTTCTGAATGAGTTTCACTATTCCAAGTACCTCATATGGCATTACATAAGATTTGTCCCTTTAGTCCTGACTTATTTCATCTAGCATGTTATCAAGGTTCATCTTTTGTTGTCCCATGTATTAGAATTTTATTCCTTTTTAAAAATTGTGGCAAAACAGATGTAACATAAACTTTACTTTCTTGACAACATTTCAGTTTAAAGTTCAGAAGTGTTAAGTATATCCACATTGTTGTACAACCAATATCCAGGATTCTTTTTGTCTTGTAAAACTGAAACCATACCTATTAGACAACTCCTCACACTCTCCTCCCTCTCTCCCAGTCCCTGGCCACCACTATTCTGCCATCTCTCTATTGAATTTGACTACTCTAGGTACATCCTATGTAGAATCATCTAGTATTTATTTTTAGCTGGCTTATTTAACTTATCACAATATCTTTAAGGTTAATCCATGTTGTAGCATATGCCAGAACTGCCTTTCTTTTGTGTTGCAATTTTATTTGTTTACATTTATTATAAATGCTATTTTATTGTGATAATGCATTTAAATTTTTTTATTGAAGACATTTGACATATAACATTGTTTACATTTAAGATGTATAATGTTCCTTTGATACATTTATATATTGTAATAGGATTGTTGCTATAGTGTTATTTACACTATATAATTATAGTACATTGTCACTATACTGCACATCACTTTGGCTTATTTACTTCTTGGAAGCTTGTACTTTGAAGCAACATCAACTTTATTGCCATAATGCCCCAGCTTCTAATAACTACTGTTTTACTGTTTTTTAAATTTGAGTTTGATTCTCTTAAATCCCATTTAAGTGATATACAATACTTTCTCGGATTTGTCTCACTTAGCATGATCTGCTCAAGATTCATCCACGTTGGCAAACATGGCAGGATATCCTTTATGATATGGTTGAATAATATTACATTGTGTCTGTATACCACATCTTTTTTATCCATTTATCTGTTGGTGGACATTTATGGTGTTTCCATATCTTAGCCATTGGGAATAATGCTGTGATAAACATGAGAGTGCTTATATCTTAAAATTCCAATTTCCTTTGGGTATATATCCAGAAGCAAAATTGCTTGGTTATAGTAAGTCTATTTTCAGTTATTTGAGGAAACTTCACATTATTTTCTATAATGATTGGAGCAATTTAGATTTCCACTGACAGGGTGTAGGGTCTCCCTTCACCAAATTCTCACCACCTGTTTGTTGTCTGTCCTCTCAATATTAGCCGTTCTATGAGGTGTGAGGTGGTAGCTCATTGTGGTTTTGATTTGCATTTCCCAGATAATCACTGATGTTGAACATCCTCTCAGGTGTCTATTGGCCATTTTGATGTCCTTCTTAAAATAGGCAGGAAAACTAAGTAGAATTTTTTCCAGTCAGATATGTGTTTGATTTCTAAATGTATTTTGTGTATTAATTCTGTATCCAAAATATGGTTTGCATAAGATTATGCTTTAGTTTTGTTCCTTTTGTCAATTGTTTCTTTGACTGGGTAGGAGCTTTTGAGTTTGCTGTAGTGCCATCTGTTATGTTGTTTGCACTTTTTGTGTCATGTCCAGGAAACTCATCGCCAAGATCAATGTTAAGGAGCTTATTTCTTAGGTTTTCTTTTTTAGGGCATCAAGTCTAATGTTTAACTTGAAATAGATGAAGCACTTAATTTTTGTAAGTGGTGGGAGATGAGGAACAATGAAATCGAATTCTTATGTGTTTCTCCAGTTTTTCTAGCACCATTTGTTGAAGAGTCTATTATTTCCCCATTTAGTGTTCTTAGCTCCCTTGTAAAATATGAACTACCCACATATGCTGAGAGTCAGTTCTGGTCTCTTGGGTCTTATTGGTCTGTGCCCATTTTTTTTTTTTTTGCCAGTACCATACTATTTTATTATTATGGCTTTGCAGTATAATTTGAAACCAGTAAGTATAATACCTCTGGCTCTCCCCCACCAAGATGGATAAGAATACAACAAAACAAGACCCAACTATATATTGATTTAGAAGACTCATTTCAGCTCTAAAGACACACTAAGTGGGTCTTTCAAAGTAAAGGGATGAAGTAGAAACCAGAAGTATAACATAACCAGACTTATCACACAAGATACATTTCAAGACAGAATGGTTAACAAGAGATAAAGGAGGACATGATACAATGGTAAAGGGATTGATTTATCAAGATCACCTAACAACTGTGGGATGCCTGCATGGCTTGGTTGGTGGAGTGTCTCACTCTTGATTTTGGCTCAGGTCATGATCCCAGGGTTGTGGGATCAAGCCATGGGTTGGGCTCTGTGTTGAGCATGAGCCTGCTAAAGATGCTCTCTCCCTCTCTCCTTCTTCCTTTGTCCCTCCCCTCTGCCCACATGCTCTAGAATAAATAATAATAATAAAAAAGACCATCTAACAATTGTAAATATATATGGTTTCAACACACAAGCACTGAAATATTTTAAGCAAATACTAACCAATCTTAAAGGAGGAGTAAACAGTAAGATATAATTTATATTAAAAAAATCCACAGAGGAATGTTGATATTGAACCATACCTTAGAACAAATGGATTTAACAGACTTAGGCCATTTTGTCTAATAGCAGAATATACATTCTTCAAGTGCACATGGAACATTATCCAGAATAGATCGTATGATAGGATAAAAAAAGAAAATCATAGGAAATTGAAGAACATTAAAAAATTTTTAAATAGTATGATTTCAGTGTTTAGTTTTGAGAGACAGAGCATGATCAGGGAGGGGCAGAGAGAGAAGACGACCCAGAATTTAAAGCAGACTCTAGGCTCTGAGCTGTCAACACAGAGCCCAATGAGGGACTGAAAACAAACCTTGAGATCATGACCTGGGTCTAAGTCAGATGCTTAAGTAACTGAGCCACCCAGTCATCCCTCCCAACTATCTTTTCTGACCACAATGATATGAAGTGAGAAATCAACAAGAAAGTGTGAAGATCTACAAACACACCTCTAAACATATAGAGCAAAGAAGAAATTAATATAGAAAAATATTATCTCAAGACAAAAATAAAAATAGAGCATACCAAATCTTATGGGATGAAGCAAGAGCAGTTTTAAGAGATATTAGGTCAATACATGCATATTTTTGCAATTTAATTTCTTAAATCATTTCCTTCCTTTTTAAGATAATATTTTATTTAATATATACCTTCAAAACTTTAAGTTTTTAAAAAATTCTTGATTCTGGTGTAATTATCATGTAGTGTTATATTGGTTTCAGGTGTATGATAGTGATTCAACACTTCCGTACTTTACTCAGTGCTCAGCAAGACAAGTGCCCTCCTTAATCCCTTTCACCTATTTTACCCATTCTCCCATCAATATCCCATCTGGTGACCATCTGTTTGTTCTGTATAGTTAAGATTCTGGTTTTTAGTGTATCTTTTTTCTCCCTTCATTTGTTTCTTAAATTCCACATATGTTTGAAGTCATATGGTATTTGTCTTACTTTGATTTATTTTGCATAGCATTATACTCTCTGAATCTCTCCATGTTGCAAATGACAAGATTTCATTCTTTTTTATGGCTGAATAATATTCAATGTGTGTGTATATATACACAAACACTCACTATCTTCCTTATTCATCTATTGATGGAAACTTTGGCTACTTCCATAGTGTGGCTATTATAAATAATACTGCAATAAACATAAGGGTGCATATATTCCATTGGATTAGGGTTTTCATGTTCTTTGGGTAAATATCCATTAATGTAATTACTGGATTACTGGGTAGTTCTATTTAATTTTTTGAGGAACCTCCAAAATGTTGTTCACAGTGACTACATCAGTTTGCATTCCCACCAACAGTGCAAGAGGGTTCCCCTTTTTGCAAAGCACCACCAACACTTTTTTCTTGTATTTTTAAAGTTTAGCTATTCTGACAGGTGTGAAGGGATACCTCATTGTAGTTTTGATTTATATTTCCCCATTGAGTAATGTTGAGTATGCTATTATGTGTCTGTTGGCCATCTGTCTTTTTCTTTCTTATAGGTTTATTTTGAGAGAGGGGAAGGGCAGAGAGAGAATCCCAAGCAGTGTCAGTACAGAACCCAACTCAGGGCACAATCTCATGAACCAGGAGATCATGACCTGAGCTGAAATCAAGAGTTGGACACTTAAATGACTGAGCCACCAGGCACCCCTGTAGGTCTTTGGAGAAATGTCTGCTTATGTCTTCTACCCAGTTTGGAATTAGAGCTAAACACCAAAGGAGGCGATTTGTACTCTGAAAACTATAAAACATTGAT
Organism: Suricata suricatta; assembly: GCF_006229205.1. Taxonomy (NCBI): domain Eukaryota; kingdom Metazoa; phylum Chordata; class Mammalia; order Carnivora; family Herpestidae; genus Suricata; species Suricata suricatta. The sequence continues at coordinate 71,081,883 of NC_043702.1, forward strand.
GAAAGAAATTAAAGAGGACACAAAGAAATGGAAAGACATTTCATACTCATGGATTAGAAGAACAAATATTGTTAAAATGTCTATACTACCCAAAGCAGTCTACACATTTAAGGCAATTCTTATCAAAATGCGAACAACATTTTTCACAGAACTAGAACAAGTAATTCTAAAATTTATATGGAACCACAAAAGACCTTGCATAGTTAAAGCAATCCTGGGAAAGAAAACCTAGAGGCATGACAATTCCTAACTCCAAATTCTATTACACAGCTGTAATAATCAGTATCACTTTCATTAATACATCTGTTGATGTATACTTGGGTTTCTTCTACGTTTTGGTATTATGAATAATCCTTATAGTTTTATACATATGTACTATTTGGCTCACACTACTTTTAATATTTTTGTCCAGTTTCTTTCTCAATGGTGCATATTATTAAATTCAAGTATGATGTATAATATAGAAGTATTTAAATTCTGACTGGCTGTTATTCAAGTATCACCTCATTTAAGTCCAAAATAAAGATTACTTATAAAAGTTGGGAGGTTGGTTATTGCTTGGCAGGACAATAGTGATTACCTAGGTCAGTTTGATTACAAAGCTTGTTTTCACAAAAATATGCACTTTACTTTCTATCAAAGCATGATTCCCTTAAGATAGTCATTTTGTAATGTGTAGAACCCAGGACAGAGTGGGGAAAGTCTAAAGGGAACTAGAAAGAATCAGGAATTAGGATGAAAGCATATTTCCTGCATCCAGAAGACCAGGATTATTTCTAATTATAATGATTAATGCATTTCAAGCTTTTCTGAGGAAGGGGGTACCCAAGAGAAATGCTCAGGAATCCTTATGAATCAGGTTGCATTTTGTTTGTTTTTCCATGAAAACACTCTGCATTTAAGAATTCCAGATTTACCTAAGCTTGTTTTTTGAACAAGAAGCTAATAATTTTTGTTCATAAGAGTAGATTTAGGCATGGACAATGGAGAGGCCAGCTTTTTGAAATATGAATGCCTAAGGATGATGTGGTAATAAATCTAAAAGCCAGAGCAGAAGGAAAACAGTTTCCCAAAATAAGTAACAAAGCAACCTGAAGCCTTTCAGAAAGTGGGTAGTTTCTTTAAAATTAAGTTAAAAACTGACCACATAATGACTGATAATCTCATTAAACATAGCTCTTGTTCTTTTCTTAAGACTTTATTCTAAATTTTTTTCCTATTTCATGTTGAAGACTAGGGCATGCTGGCTTCGTGTTCCTTATGAATCTTCCCCAACCTCTTGTTTCTTGCCTTTATGTTCTTTTAGGTTGGTGGGAGAAGCTGAGGCGGAAAAACTAGATAATTCCTAGTTACCCAGGTAAACATGTTTGTTGCACTCAAAAATTTAAGCAACAATTGACAAATCTTTTATATTTTCCTCCTATATAGTTACTGTTTTCAGTGCCCTTTTTATTGTGTAGAGTCACACATTCCTCTGGTACCATTTTCCTTCCACCTTTAACATTTTTAAAGTTTTTTTTACCCTTCTCAAAGCTTTTCAATAGATCTTTAAAACATCTTTCATCACTGTTTTTGAGCAATTGATTACAATGTCCTTTGTTGTTTTTGTGGTTATCACATTTTTCTTCTTGGCATTTGCTGAGCTCCTTAAGTATGACTATATTAAATTAAGGAAATATTGCTTTTCTTTTCTTCAAGTTTTTTAATGTTTCATTTATTTTTGAGAGAGAGCGAGACAGCGTGAGCAGGGGAGGGTCAGAGAGAGAGAGAGAGAGAGGGAGACACAGAATCTGAAGATAGGCTCCAGGCTCTGAGCGGTCAGTACAGAGCCTGACGCGGGGCTTGAACCCACGAACCATGAGATCACAACCTGAGCCGAAGCCGGACGCTCAACCGACTGAGCCACCCAGGCGCCCCAAGGAAAATATAGCTTTTCAAACGAGGTTTTTTTGTTTTGTTTTGTTTTTTAAATTTCAGGTTCCCATATTCCTCTCCTTCCCCTTGAGAATTTTAACTGTATATATTCGGCCACTTAAAGTTGTTCCACAGTTCACTCATGCTGTTTCATAGTTTTCTTTCTAGATTTAAAAACAGAGTAATAAACTCCTTAAAGTTCACCAACCTTTTCTTCTGCAAGGCCCAGTTTGATATTAATCTCATCTAAGTGTTTTCATATCACTGTTGCAGTTTTCTACTTCTAGAATTCTAGTTCAATCTGAATGTTTTAAAAATATTTTTGTGTCCACAAAGTTTTGCTTCTATAGGATACAGTTCAATAACGGTATTGTGTCCACGTCTTCTCATTTTAATACCCATGGCAACCCTGGGACAGTTTCAATTCATTAATTTTTCTTCTCATTATCGATCCTATTTTCTTGCTACTTTACAACTCTGGCAATCTTTTATTGGATGCCAGACAGTGTTGAAATTTACCTTACTGAGTACCAGCTAATTTTTATCCTTTTAAATACTTTTACATTTTGTTCTAGGTTCAAGTTTCTTAAAAGCAGCATAGTCATTTTAGTGGTTGCATTTTTATGCACCAATAATGAAGCGACAGAAAGAGAAATCAAGAAACAGATCCCATTCACAATTGCACCAAAACCCACAAAATACCTAGGAATAAACCTAACCAAAGATGTAAAAGACCTGTATGATGAAAACTA
>NC_043702.1:71084648-71133492 GCF_006229205.1 Suricata suricatta
CCCGAATAGCCAAAGTAATATTGAAGAAAACCAAAACGGGAGGCATCACAATCCCAGACTTTAGCCTCTACTACAAAGCTGTCATCAAGACAGTATGGTATTGGCACAAAAACAGACACATAGACCAATGGAATAGAATAGAGAACCCAGAACTGGGCCCACAAATGTACAGCCCATTGATTTTTGACGAAGCAGGAAAGAGTATCCAATGGAAAAAAGACTGCCTCTTTAACAGATGGTGCTGGGAGAAATGGACAGCAATATGCAAAAGAATAAAACTAGACCACTTTCTTATGCCATACACAAACATAAACTCAAAACTGATGAAGAACCTGAATGTGAAACAGGAAACCATCAAAACCCTTGAGGAGAAAGCAGGAAACAACCACCTTGACCTCAACCGCAGCAATTTCATACTTGACAGATCCCCAAAGGCAAGGCGATGAAAATGAAGAGCAAAACTGAACTTTTGGGACCTCATCAATATAAAAAGCTTCTGTACTGCAAAGGAAATAGTCAAAAAACTAATAGGCAATCTGCAGAATAGGAAAAGATAGTTGCAAATGTCACATTGGATAAAGGGCTAGTATCTAAAATCTACAAAGGTACTCACCAAACTCCACACCCAAAAAACAAGTAATTCAGGGAATAAATGGGCAGAAGACTTGAATAGATACTTCTCCAAAGAGGACATCCAGATGGCCAACAGGTACATGAAACGATGTTCAGCTTCACTCAGCATCAGGGAAATACAAATCAAAACCACACTGAGATACCACCTCATGCCAGTCAGAGTGGCTAAAACGAACAAATCAGGAGACTACAGATGCTGGTGAGGATGTAGAGAGATGGGCACTCTCCTACACTGTTGGTGGGAATGTTAATTGGTACAGTTGCTCTGGAAAACAGTGTGGAGGTTCCTAAAAAACTACAATAGAACTCCCCTATGACCCAGCAATAGCATTGCTGGGGATCTACAGAAGTGCTGATGCATAGGGGCACACATACCCCAATGTTCATAGCAGCAGTTTCAACAATAGCCAAATCATGGAAAGAGCCTAACTGTCTATCAACCGATGAATGGATAAAGAAGATGTGGTATGTATACACAATGGAGTACTACATGGCAATGAGAAAGAATGAAATCTGGCCATTTGTAGCAAAGTGGAGGGACCTTGAAGGAGTCATGCTAAGTGAAATAAGTCAGGCAGAGAAGGACAGATCCCATATGTTTTCACTCATAGGTCTAACAGGAGAAACCTAACAAGTGACCATGGGATGGGAAGGGGGGGCAGGAAGAAAGTTAGCGAGAGGGAGGGAGGCAAATCATGAGAGACTCTTGAATACTGAAAACAAACTGAGGTCTGAAAGGGGAGGGGGGTGATGGTCATGGAGGGGGGCACTTGTGGGGAAGAGCACTGGGTGTTATATGGAAACCAACTTGGCAATAAACTATTAATAAAAAAAAGACTTATCAGGTGGGCCTGGAGCTGTGCTCAGAATAGGGACAGCTATTGTCTCTACTGAGGCAAAACTTTTCTATGTACTTTGTCCAATGTCCCATGAGTTAAGAGTTTTTCAGAAATAGAAATAGGCATTATTCCTGGTTGGGTATGAAGAACAAGGACAGTTGCCTCTACTCCTTTCATGTTTCTCTTTCTCCAACTTTGGGTAGTTTCCTTACACACATGTACTGGTCAGTACCCAGCTGAATATTCTTCATACAATTATTGGCTCTTGCCTCCACAAGACCTCATTTGAAATTGTTATACTGTTTCACACATAGCATACATAGCATGTACTTTCTCTAGTGCTTAAAAATTAAGTTTGAATTTTGAGTAGATACCTCAGGGCAGTGGTTCTCTAAGTGTGGCTTTTAAATCAATAGTATCTGCATCGCCTGGCAACTTAGAAATGCAAACTAGGCTGCACCTCATACCTACAGAATTGCAAACTCTAGATGGGGAGGCACTGTGTACAGCCAGCAATCTGGGTTTCAACAAGCCCTGTGTATGATTCTGATAGGTGCTCAAGTTTGAGAAAGTCTTAAAATTCATAGTGTGAGTGGGTAGGGAAGGAATCCTAGGGAACATTTCCAGTGTCCTGGAGTCTTCAGAATCAGGCAGGTGCCAATCTCATTTGCATACAGGTTGGTTCTGATCAGGCAGAGAATTGAGTACAAGAGAGTTTACTCAAACTGTAGAGAATATAAGAAGGAAGAAACAGTCTTTCTTATTGGAAATTTTTTTGATTAGAAAGAAATACTCTTCAAATTTTCTTTTCCTTCATAGCAGAGGGGGTTTGGGAAATGAGCGGGTTGTAGAGAGTTGGGAACTGGTGGAAACTAATCCTATTATGTGCACAAGGCTCTCAAGGGAAATGAGCTAAGGGACCATAGCCCCAGCCTCTGGGATTTCTTGATCCCTAATGCCATGTTGGGTAAATAGGCTATTGGCTCCAGAGAGGAAGTTGGCAGCATTTTTAAAAAAGGGGAGAGTTCATGCCACAGGGCAACATTCATTGAAAAGGAGTTGCAACAGTGTTGGGCAAAAGCATTTATCTTAGAAAAAATAGGCTTTCAACAGCAGTGGGCCAGATTCCCAAAGAGGCAGATTTGTTTGTCCTGAAACCCTCACTCTAGCCTTTATGGATTCTCTTAGCCACATAATGACCCTGCCTCTCCTGCCAGCCAAGAACAGGACAAGAACAACAGAAGAGGAGACAAAAGTGTCTGCTCTCTTGGTTTCTGTAAGTGGTTTGGCTTTTCCTTGCCAAAGGGAAAAATTATTCATATTTCAATAATCAGCCTCTTCTTAAACAGACCCTAATTTGAGAAAAGATTTTTAACCTGAGGAACACATTGGGTAGTATGGAAAAAAAGTGATATATAAGAAATTGATTTTGCTAGTGGCAGGACAATATACACAGTTGATGCAATCACCCACAAATTTTGAGTACTCAAGAATTGTTTAAATTGGTATCACATTCTTTAACCATAGAGGTGTTCAGTTCCTCAGATGGATTCTCTTTACCCTCACCTCTAGCCTTGGCTCTGCCATTCCTATGGTTCTGATAATAACTGAGGACTTGAAATTGGATTGTAATAAGTTTCTCAAAACAAGTGCATGAAAGAAGTATTAATGACCGACTAAGAGGCAAGCTTATAGCAGGTGCTAGGAAACAAAAAGTTCCATCTTGCTTTCAAAGAAGAAAGGTGTGCAGAAATGCAGTGTGTACTCTCGTGGCAACAGGAATCTTGAGCCAGGAACTTTTTTATTACTGCAAGGTCTTTATAGTCTCCTGTTTGGCTATAGTTTCTGAGCTCTGCACATGTTCCCTGTAATCAAATTTGTCCTGGTTCCCTGTCCCCATGCTCCTTCACCTTACCACTGCCACCATAATCAAGTTCCTACCTTAGAAACTGTCTCAAAAGTTAGTCTAAGTTTTGTTATCAATATTAAAATAACATTTATAAACTCGACATTTATAAACCTTTGTTCCAAAGTGCTCTAAGGGCATTAACATTAGCTCAGCTGCTATATCAACTCATTTAATTCTCACAATCTAATGAAAGTCTATTATCTTCTCCATTTAGAGAAGAGGAAATTGATGCATGGAGAGTTTAGATAATCCTCAGTCCTGCCTTGGATTGACAGTCTCCTTTAGTTTTTGGCATTCTGTCCTAAATGCAGATTCCCCTGCCTAAATTTATAGTTGCTCCAGGAATCACTCTTTCAGTACCTGCCTGGAGGAATGCGGACTGCAAACAGGAGACAAGCAATTCCTTTCCTGGATCTTAGTATGGGTCTTTCTGTACCTGGACTCTTTATTTAATAGCTTCTTCTACTAGAATGTAAGCTATTTAATAGAAGGGATCTCTTGGCACATACTTAATTCAGAATATTTTTTCTTCCCTTTATTATAGATGCTGAAGGTGTCATAAAGGTTGCTGTACCTTCCTGTAGTGCCTGTCTTACTTGGCAATTTTGTCCAGTCTGGGCCTCTAACAGTTAAATAAGTCAGGTAGGCTAAGGGTAATAGAAGGAGTGGGAGGGACTGCGACATCGTAGAAAGTATGGGTTCAATCAAAGGAGGCAACTGTTGTTCACTTTCAGCCAACTTCTGCCATACAACAATGACAACTCCATGTTGCCAAGTTTTCCATTTTCTAAGTCAAATTTGTATTGTTATGTAAAATTTTCCATGGGAAAAAAAGATACCACACCAAGAATATCTGAGGTTTAAATTTTTAAAAGGAGTTGTGGATGTTTTACTTTTGTAAAAGAGCTGAATGTTTTGTTTTGTTTTGTTTGTTTTTCTAGAGGATTTGGTTAGCATGCAGAGACACAGACACACATATGAGCATGAAAAATGGTAGTTATGATGATAGCCATAACAGAGCCAGACCAGATGAAGCTATCATTAAGCTGGTAAAGGAGGCAAGGATTTCAAAAAGAGAACAAAAGTGAAGAAAAATTGAGGCCAATGGAAACAACTGTAAGATAAAGGAGGAGTGTAGAAAACTAATCACTGGACTAAATAGAGCTTTCACGAAATCTGTTCTCTCAGGAAAGTGGCTATTCATAGGGTATAGCTAAGGAGTTGTGACGCTTGGTCACTATGACATCAGTGTGACAGGATGACACTTGTTTTTGTTTGGAGTCCAAGAGAATGTTTTTACTGAGTTGTTTTGCTTGTTGGGGAACCTGCTGATTCATGGAAGTGTTTTCTAGAAACTCCCTTTGCTGAGGTCGTACACATAATCATTTGTTTTGAGCAAGATCCATAACACCAACAACGTCTGAAAAGATATCCCCCCCCCCCCCCCCCCCACAAAAACCAGGATTTTGAGAATATCATAGGTTCATATGGAATGTGTTAAGAATTTCCTGGAAGATGGCACCATCTTCAGGAGAGGGAGAAGCATTTGCTAATTTTTATGAATGTTTCTTCAACACCTATCGTGCACCAGGTGTGGTTGTGAGCAACATTCACCGACGACAAATAGGTAACAAGAAATAAAAGCTGTCATGCCTAGACTTTCAGAAACGTATAATTAGCTTGTGAAGAAAACGGAGCCAGCCACAGAGGAGTACAGATGAGGAAGTTGCAAAATATGAGGGAGGAAGGGAGAGAAATCACAGAAGGGAACAAGCATTCTGACTTTTGACTGAGAGTTTCTCTGCCAATATCTCCTCACACAGAAAGTCTTATTATTCCCTTTTATACTCTTGCAATCTAATATTGCAAAAACAGTCAGATTTTTTTCTTTTGAAAAAGAAAAGCTCAACAAGGTCTAGGCCTTTTTAGCTTTTGCCAATTACTGCTAAAACTTAATATGACCTCTGAGTAACATAAACCTCAAAATATGTTCTGAACTGTGCATACTGTACCTAAGATCAGAAGATTAGAAGTGGACATACATAAAAAATAGATTATTATAAATAACCAAATAAAGACCAGGGTGACAGGGGCACCCAGGTCGCTCAGTTGATTAAGCATCTGACTTTGGCTCAGGACATGATCTCATGGTTTGGTTCATGGGTTCAGGTCCACATTATGCTCTGCTGTCAGCCCAGAACCCACTTCAGATCCTTTGTGTCTCTCTCTCTTTGCCCCTCTCCTGCTCATGTACATGCTATCTCAAAAATAAATATTAATAAAATAAAATAGGGTGACATTACAGAGATGGTGACATAATTCATTCCTGACTCCCCCAACCCCCACCCAACAAGAACAACTAACAATTACTCATGGATAAGACAACATTGAGAAAATCCTGGAACACAGGGATAAAGCTGATGCACTCCCTTTGTACTATAGAGAACAAAAGGCTAAGAAAAATGGCTACATGCTGATTGCATTGTCCCTCCTCCAGGCAAGAGTGGGTCTCCTTGGACCCAGGGGAGATAGCTGGAGGTCTCCCCTGAGCCCATGTTTCCTCCAGTGAGAAGAGAGAGCCCAGGGTGGACATCAAGCTCCAGAGCATTGTGAGTTACTTCTTGGGAACCTCAATCTGGTCTCACCCCACAGGAATTCAGGGAAATCTGTGGGCTCTATCACTGGGAATCTGATTGTCATATGCAGGAGGGGGAGAGACCTGCAATAACCAGCACTCAAGTCTTGGCAGACCAAATTTCTACCTGCAATGACTATGTAGTATTAGTCCCAGCCAGTGGCTTTGATCATCATCTGCAGAACCAAGTTGGTGGTATAGTCTGATCAAAGAACTTGGTAGGCTATTGATCTGTCTGATTTGGGTCTTCAAACAAAAAGTTTTGCTATCCCTAGAGTCTGCTCTGCTCCAATTAAGGCAGGGAATCTTAGTCATAGCCCAAATCCACTGTTGAGTGTAGCTCTCTGCTCCACCTAAACTGAAAGGCTGGCCAGAATACCTGGAGGCTGCGTAGCCCAGTAGTGTTTGGAGTGAATATGGCAGGCAGAACTGATCATCCACAGAACAAAGGTAGTTGGCTCTATATATGCAGGAACATGGGTCCGTTCAAGTCATGACCACAGAGAAAAAAAAAAAAAAAGGTCGTAGGACTTGGAGCTGGTCGTCCTGCTCTACCCAGGCAAGGAAATAAATTCACAGGTCCACTCATTACTGAATGCCATTTTCAGCCTTCTTGTCCAGGGAACCTAATGAAAGGACCATCCAATGGCTCTGCTCACAGTAGCAACTGGGAGTATAGGTTGTGGTTTTCTCCATCTGTGGAACAAAAATTCATGACTTGTCCAGCCAGGGAATTCAGTGTGCATAGTCTTGCTTAAATTCAGGTTCCTAATTTAACTGGCCTTGGGGCCTGTTCTTCTGTCCCACCAGAGCAGGGAAGCTAATTCATAGCCCCATAGTTCTTCACTACTGTGTATAGCAATTGGTCCTGACCATTTAGTAAGCCTGAGTGGAGAAACCAGGAAGCCATAGAGCTCATCCTACAGACTCACTTGGGCAAGTAACCAAGCCAACCCAATTCTTAGCCAGTTGTTCAACCCAACTTCAGAGTTCAAGCAGTGGCTTTGCTCAAAATAGACTCTGATAGCAAAGCCCATCTGCCCAGGGATGTTACCAGTGGACATGTTTACAAGCTCAAAACAAACTGGCTGATAAAGAGTGGTCTCTGAAAAAATAAAACTTTGTTCTGGAAGAGAAAATCACGTGATCAAATATGTAAATACTAATGTAAGAAATCAAGGATCACTAAAAGAAAAAAAAGAAGAAAAAAAAGAAAATCAGTTAATAGGACACCAAAGGAAATGAATAAACCAATAACTAACCATAAAGAAATGGAGATCTATGAACTTCAAATAATTCAGAATTCTAAGTTTAGTGAACAAGAACACACATAACTAAATAAAATTAGGAGAACAATGTATAAAAAAGGAGAAATTCAAAGAAATAGAAACCATCAAAAAACAAATGAACTCCTAGAGCTGAAAAATCTAATAACCAAACTGAAGCAAGCTTCAAACGCTAATCAACCAAACAGAGTGGGGGAGGGAGAGGGAAGTCAATGTCATAAAAGAGTGGACATTTGAAATGATCTAGGCAGAGCAGCATGAAGAGAAAAAAATAAACGAGGGAATAAAGCCTATGGGAATTATAAGACACAATAGAAAGAAACAATCTATATTATAAAAATTCTAGAAGGAGAAGAGAATAACAGAGATAGAAAGTATATTTTAATCAACAATGGCTAAAAATTTCCCAAATGCAGGAGAGAAAGGGATATCTGGATCCACGAGGCTCCAGAGGACTCCAAATAGATTGAAACCAAATAAGGCTACACATTATAATGGTCAAAAAAGAAAAAAAATGTTTTTTGAATATACCGAGAGAGCAGAAAGAAGTTCTATATGAAAAACCCTTCATAAAACTATCAGTAGATTTCTCAACAAACATTTCAGGCCAGGAGAGAATAGGAAGATATATTCAAAATATGTCAAGAAAAAGTTATCAACCAAGTTTCCCCTACCAGGCAAAGCTGTCCTTCAGAAGTTGAGTAATGAAGACTTTCCTGAACAAATGCTGAGAGTTTAACATTAGACCAGTCTTACACAAAATGCTAAAGGAAATTATTTGAGTGGAAATAAAAGGATGTTAATTAACATGATAAAAACATAAGTACTTGAAACTCACTGATAACAGTACATCTATAGTCAAAGTAAGATTCTATAATATAGTGTGTGATTCATTTACAACTCTAGTATAAAAGTTAAAACAAACATGGCAAACTCATAAAAGAATGAATAAACAATATAAAAATATATAAACCTCAATAAGCTAAAATATGAAGGGGAGAAAAAATAAGAATTTAGGAATACTATTGTAGTTAAATTGTTATGTAAGCCTCATAGTGACCAAAAAGAGAAAACCTGTAGAAATTATACAAAAAATTTAAATAATTTTATCTATTTATTTTTAGAGAGAGAAAGAGTACAAGTGGGGGAGGGGCAGATGGAGAGAAACAGACAGAGAGAAAAGAATCTCAAGCAGGCTTCACACTCAGCATGGAGCTTGACACAGGGCTTGATCTGACCACCCTGTGATCATGAACTGAGCTGAAACCAAGAAGTTCAGTGAGCCGACTACTTAACCAACTGAACCACCCAGTTAAAATAGTTAAATACAATTTTTTTAACTGTTTAGTTAAATTATACAGAAAGACATTATAGTTTCAAAGCATACTGCTACCAAATGATATCAAAACAGATTACAGGATAATAAATAAGGAAAAATGAATCTACAAACAGCCAAAAGACAAAATGACAATACTAAGTCCTTACCAATCTATAATTACTATAAGTGTTAATGAACTAAATTCTCCAAACAAAAGACATAGGATGGCTGAATGGATTAAAACAACAACAACAAAATAAAATAAGATCCCATGATATGCTGTCCATAAGAAACTCATTTTAGCCTCAAAGACATACTTAGACTGAGGATGATGGGATAGGTAAACATTTTAAGCAAATTGTAACCAAAATAAAACAGAGGTAGCTGTATTTATACAGACAAAATAGAGTTTAAGCTAAAAATAGTAAGAAGAGGCAGAGAAGGTCTTTATATAATGCTGAGTTTTTTGATCCATCATGGAGGTACAAGAATTGTAAATATGTATTTACCAAATATCAGAGCACCCCATTTTTACCAGGTAAAATAAGTGAAACAGAGAAAGACAAATGTAGTGAGATCTTACATGTGGAATCTGAAAACCCAAAAACAGACTACCACCACCCTCCCAAATTTATAGTAAAATAAAGCAGAATTTTTGGTTACTAGAGGGGAAGTGTGTATAGGGGGAGTTTCTGCGTCAGAGGATATAAAATTAAAGGCACATGAAGGTGGCTAAAACGTATAAACAAACTACCGTATAGAAGATAAATAAGTACTAGAGATATGACATACAACCTGAGGACTACAGATGACACTGCCATACGGTAGACTTAAAAGTTAAGAGAACAAATTCCAAGAGTTCTAATCACAAGGGGAAAAGTAAAAGTTTTTATTCCTATTTGTATCTATAAGAATTGATAAGTGTTAACTTATTTTGATAATGATTTGACTTAATGTTGTGAAATGATTGTTTTATCACCTTAAACTTGTAAGCACTGGCTATCAGTTATATTTGAAAATAACTGGAGGAAAAAAAAACCCCTCAAAGATCCCACATCTTAGAAAAGGGGCCGTGTATTCATATAAGCACATGGCTTTATAGTAAGATTTGCAACTACTATAAAGGAGATGTACCTTAGTAACTCCATATTTACATTTATAACTTGTGTGAGTTAAAACTTATAAGGAAAAAAAAAGTAAAAATTTAGAAATCTATAAATTAGAATTTCATTTTCTGATTTACATTCTAGTTTACAAAATATAAATGGAAATTAACTTTATACTTTTGAAAGCTTGTTGCCAATGGTATTCTTAAGACTGTAAACAATAGGATTTAATGTTATGTAAGAAGTTATTTTTAGATTTAGGTCTTAAGCCACACCAGTGTCAAAATTGGGAAGATGTTATGATGGATTGTTTATTTGCCCTTTGTTGTAGGTAGATTAATCACACTCTAAGGATGTTCTCCTCCTAATCTGCAGAACTATAAAATGTTACATGGAAAAGGGGAATTAAGGGTGTAGATGGAATGAAGTTTCCTAACCAGCTGAACTTAAAAGAGCGAGATTACATTGGGTTCACTTGAAAAATCCAAGACAATCACAAAGTTTTTTTTTTTAAAGTAGAAGAAATTGGCAGAAGGGATGAGTGGGAGACATAGGACTATGGAAACTATGTGTAACAGATGCAATACTGCTGACCTTGAAGATGAAGGAAGGGGGGGGGTCTCTAAAAGCTGTAAATCAAGGAAACAGATCTTCCCTTAGAGCTTTCAGGAAGGATTGCAACTCTATCAAAATCTATTTTTGGTCAATGAGACCTAGTTTTGGTCTTCTGACCTAAAGAACCAGAAGATAATACTTTTGTGCTGTTTTGAGCCAATAAGTTTGTAGTAATTTGTTTTGGCCCCAATTAGAAACTAATACACCTTAAAATGAGTGAGTTACAGGTTTAAAATAATAGATTAAAACATGTTTTTAATGTTAATAAGATTTACTTAAAACATAATCAAGATTTCCTCCTCTGACCCTGAGTGTAAGGAATTTCAGGATTACCTTCTTACCATAAGTAATTAAAAAATTGGATGAAATCTAAAAAAATTTTTCATGAGCCAGTACAATGGGCAACACTGTACTGTGACACCCAGGAGATGGGAAACAAATGAGGTAAGCTTTATAATGACATTCACTTTCTGCTGTAAAGAATGGAAAGTCAAATGAAGTAAGTCTTCAAGATGAGGTAGAGATGATATAGAGATGGGAGCAACAACAAACAATCCTTGCAATTTTGCTAGGTTGAGCAGATTGGAGAAACCAAGGAAGCTGGAATTTGCATAATTTCCTCCTCTCCTCTCCTTTCCTCTGTCCCACAGTAAAAGAGCATTACAAATATGTATGGGGGTGTGCTCAAAATCTCTGGTTGAACATCAATTTGTACATGCTTAAAATTTTTTATCGTCTAGCCTCATGAGGTTCTACTCTAAGGAATAAATAATCTTTAGAGCCATACAGTTAAAAATTCCCCAAGTACAAGCATAGACAGAAATTGTTGACAATAGCCAGAGTAAAGAATCCTTGCTGTATATACGAATTTTCTGCAGAGACTTCAGAATGGCTAGGTCTTAGTAGCAGGGTTAAGTTAACCTTAAAATAAAGACGCTCACAAGCTTATTCTAAAACCACACACACACACACACACACACACACACACACACACGCCAGTTATGACAATTTCCAAACTTCACAAGGAATTCAAGCATTTTGCAAAATATCAAAAACTTCTTAAATCTAACAAGGCCCCTTGCTCAACAATGAAAATCCACAACATCTAACATACAAAATTTATTGCACATACAAAGAAGCAGGAAACTAATACACAACCAACTAAATGACCACATACAAAAGACAATACAGATCTAGAAGGAAATAAGAAGCAAGGATGCTAAAACAGTCTAAATATGGTTAATGTGTTCATAGACTTAGAAAGTCAACATAATGAGAAAACATATGAAAGATATGAAAAAATTGGACCACTAGGGGTGAAAATGACCATATGTAAAATGGAAAGGTTACTTGTTAGGATACCAACAGATTAGAAAAGTAGAAGATCAAAAGGTCAGTAAACTTGGAAAACATAGGAATAAAAATTAACAAAAAGAAAAAAGAAAAAATACAAAAGGGAAGAGTGCTTCAGTTATTTAGGGACAACATCAAGAAGTCTAACACATATGTAATTGAAGTCTCAAAGTGAGAAGGAAGAAGAAAATATTTGAAGGAATGAGGTATAAAATTTACCAAATATGATGCTATCCACACAGATCCAAGGAGATAAGTGAAATCCTATGAAACAGAAGAAACCAAATAAACAGAAAACTCAATAAAAACTAAGAAAAATAATACCAAGATGTACTAGTAAAAATCAGCGTTAGATATATTAATGTGGGTTTTAAGAGAGCCCACAATATACACAGAGGAACAATTATTCAAACTTTTCATTAAAAGCTATGCAAGTTGAAGTCACTGGAATGGTACTTTTTTTGGTTAAGTTTTTTTTTTTTTTTTTTTTTTTTTTTTTTTTTTTTTGAGAGTGAGCAGGGGAGGGGCAAAAAGAGGGAGAGGTGGTCAGAGGAAATGTTATTTTTGGTGGGAACTTGGATTTACAAAAAGGAACAAGGAACACTGCCAAAGACAAATATGTTGAAAAATGTATAAAACTTTTTCATTTTAAAACCTTTAATGTAGTTATATAGTAGTGTGTAGTTGAGTTTATAACATGAAGAGATAAAATGTATGAAACAATAGAAGAGGTGGGTGGAACTTCATAAATGTAGAATTATGTATAAAATAATTTGAATGTTTGCATATTGTAAACTCTAGACCAGCTACCAAGCATAAGAACAGACACATATATAGCTTATGAGTCAACACTAGAGTGGACATATAATATATTCACTCTGAAAAAGACTGGCCCCTTAAAAGTCAGGAATGGGGGGGGGGATAAAGGTAAAATAAGTAGGAAAAAATGGTAAAAAGGTAGATTTAAATCAAATAAATTAACAGTCCAAATAAATAAGCATACCAATAAAAAAAAATCAAGACTCAATTCTATGCTGCTTAAAGAAGCTCACCTTAAATATAAATATATATTTTTATATTTTTTATACTTTTAAATATAAAAAGAGATTAAGTAAAAGTAGAAGTAAATTATCCAAATCCCAATTAGAAAATAGCTGGTCTAATTTTATCAACATCAAAGTAATCAAACCAAGGACTGTATCTGGAGTTAAAGAGGAAATTTCCCAGGGGAAAGATTATCAACAAAATAGAAGGTATCATAAATGTATATGGACCTAGTAACAGAGGTTGAAAAACCTCAAAGATCACAAATTATTAGAGAATTCAATATTCTTAGTGATTGCAAAAACAGGCAGATATTTATGTTACTTAAGTAATTATATATATAAAAAAAAACAACGTGACCCAACTTTCATATATAGAACTCTAACTCATCAATAGAAATGCATTCTTTTTAAGTGCACATGGAACATTGACCAAAAAGACTATATCCTTGTTCACAAAGTCTCAGATTGAAAATAATTGAATATAGATTATGTTTCTTTTTAACCTCCACAAAATTAATCAAAAAGTAAAGTATTTCTCAAATTAGGAATTAGACACTGAAGTCACCAATGGATCAAAGAACAAATCACAAGATAATTAGAAAATATTTTGTAGAACACTCCTTGGGCTGCAAGGCCATCACTCTGGGTTTCTGGGGAAGGAAACTGAAAATTTGCTGAGAGTGATGTCTTATGATAGGCTACCTCAGGAAACAAGCCAAAGTACACATGTAGTGATATTTGGGATTCTCCACCAAGTAGGGAAATAAAATAACCAAAGTCTCAACAAGAGAGACCAAGGGACACTATTAAAAGAACACTTTCTGAATAGACAGGCCATGGGCAGCCTATGAGCCTCCTTTAATATAGCAGTACTTGCAGGTACAGAGCACATAACAAGCTTTTAAAACTTATAAGAGACAGAAAGCTGGCCAGAATGATGAAATGGAAGAATTCTTCTCTAAAGAAATTCCAGAAAGGGATAGGTAAAGGATTGGTCAAAAACAGATATAAGCAACATAATCGACCAAGAATTTAGACCAATAGTCATAAAATTAAATCGCTGGGCTTGAAAAAGGCATGGAAGACACAAGAGATGCTGTTGCTATTAAGATTATGGACCTTAAATATAGTTGTGATGAAATTAAAAATGCTATAAATGAGGTGCATAATGAAATGGAGGTGGCCACTGCACAGATTGAAGAGGCAGAGAGGAGACTAGCTGGTGAATTAGAAGACACAATTATAGAAAAAGAGGAATCTGAAAAGAAAAAAAAAAAAGAAATTGATCAAGGAGAATGAAAGAAGAATTCAAGACCTGAGTGATAAAATCAATAAGGGAACAATATCCCTATCATAGGAGTTCCTGAAGAGGAAGAAAGAGAAAAAGGTCCTGAAGGGGTGTTGGACCAAATTATACACAAATATTTCCCCAATCTAGGGAAAGAGAAAGACATGGAAATTCAAGAGGCATACCAAACACCCCTAAGACGTAATGTAAACCAACCTTCAGCACAACATATCATAGTGAAACTGGCAAAATATAAAGATAAAGAGAATTCTGAAAGCAGCTAGGGATAAAAGGGCCATAATATACAAAGGGAGACATATCAGGGTAGTTGCAGACCTATATACTGAAACTTGGCAGGCCAGAAAAAAAAATGGCAGAAAACCTTATATGTGATAAACAGAAAAAATATGCAGCCAGGAATCCTCTATCCAGCAAGCTTGTCATTTAGAATAAAAGAATAAAGAAAAGTTTTCCCAAATAAACAGAAGTTGAAGAATTCATCACCACTAAACCATCCTTACAAGAAATCCTAAGAGGAACTCTGTGTTCCTTGCAACATGTCCCTCAAAGTACCAGAGACACCACTATAAGAATGAATCCTACAGAGACTACAATGACTCTAAACCCATATTTTTCAATAACACTGAATGTAAATGGACTCAATGCTCCAATCAAAAGACATAGGGTGGCAGAATGGATTAAAAAAAAGAAAGAAAAACAAGATCATCTATTTACTTTCTACAAGAGGCTCATTTTAGACCTGAGGACACATTCAGATTGAAAGTGAGGGGATGGAGAAATAGCTAGAAGACTACCGGAAGTCAAAAGAAAAAGGCATTATCTAATAATTACTGGGTCTATCCATCAGGAAGAGCTAACAATTATAAAAATCTACACACTGAATTCAGAAGCACCCAAACCCATAAAAACAATTAATCACAAACAGAAACAATCTTATTGATAAGAATGTGCTAATAGCAGGGGATTTAATACTTCACTTACAGAAATGGATAGATCAACTAGACAGAAAAAAAAAAAAAATCACTAAAGAAACAATGGACCTGAACGACACATTGAACCAGACAGATTTGACAGATATATTTAGAACACTACATCCTGAGGCTATGAAATTCACTTTCTTCTCAAGTGCACATGACGCATTCTCTAGGATAGATCACATACTGGGTCATAAGGCAGCCTTCAATAAATATAAAAGAATTGAGATTATACCAGGCACACTTCAAGTTTCATAGCATTGTGATCTGAATAATCAATCACAGGAAAAAAGTCTGAAAAACCTCCAAAAACATGGAGGTTAAAGAACACCCTATTAAAGAAGGAATGGGCCAACCAGGCAATTAGAGAAGAAATTAAAAATTGTATGTTCATTTTCATTTGTTTCCATATAACAATCCAAACTCTCTGGGATGCAGCAAACGCAGTCCTAAGAGGAAAGTACATTGTATTCCATGCCTATTTCAAGAAACTAGAAAAAGCACAAATACAAGATCTAACAGTGTACCTAAAGAACTCGAAGCAGAGCAGCAAGAATACCTCAAGCCCAGTAGAAGAGAAATAATAAAGATCAAGGCAGAAACAAACAATATAGAATCCAAAAAAACAGTTGAACAGATGAAACCGAGTTGGTTTTTTGAAAAAATAAACAAGATTGATAAACCTTCATCCAGGCTTATCAAAAAGAAAGAAGAAAGCACACAACTAGGCAAAATCATGAAAGAAAATGGGATTGTTACAACCAATCCCCCAGAAATACAAGAAATTATCAGGTAATACTATGAAAAATATATGCCAACAAACTGGACAACCTAGAAGAAATGGACAAATTCCCAAACACAACATGCACTAGCAACATTCAAACAGGAAGAGACAGAAAATTTGAACAGACCCATAACTAGTGAAGAAATTGAATCAGTTATCAAAAATCTCCCAACAATTAAGAGCCCAGGGCCAGATGGCTTCCCTGGGGAATTCTACCAGATATTTAAAGCAGAGTTAATACCCATTCTTCTCAAGCTATTCCACAAAATAGAAATGGAAGGAAAACTTCCAGACTCATTCTACGAAGCCAGCATCACTTTGATTCCCAAACTAGACAGAGACCCAGCCCAAAAAGAACTACAGGCCAATATCCTTGATGAATATGGATGCAAAAATCCTCAACAATATAGTTGCAAATCAAATTCAACAGCATATAAAAATAATTATCCACCATGATCAAGTGGGATTCATTCCTGGGTTACAGGGCTGGTTCAATATTCAAAAATCAGTGTGATACATCACATTAATAAAGGAAAAGATAAAAACCACATGATCCTATTGATAGATGAATAAAAAGCATTTGACAACATACAGCATCCTTTGTTAACAAAAACTCTTGAGAAAATTCGGAATAGAAGGAACTTATTTAAACATCATAAAAACCATTTATGAAAAGCCCACAACTATATCATTTTCAATGGAGAAAAACTGAGAGCTTTCCCCCTGAGATCAGGAACACATTAGGGATGTCCACTCTCACCACTGTTGTTTAACATAGTGCTGGAAGTCCTAGCATCAGCAATCAGACAACAAAAGGAAATAAAAGGCATAAAAATTGGCAAAGATAAAGTCAAACTTTCACTTTTTGCAGATGACATGATACTCTACATGGTAAACCTGACCAACTCCACCAGAAGCCTACTAGACTTGATCCATGAATTCAGCAAAGTCGCAGGGTGCAAAATCAACACACAGAAATTGGTTGCATTTTTATACACCAATAATGAAGCAATGGAAAGAGAAATCAAGAAACTGACCCCATTAACAACTGCACAAGAAACCATAAAATACCTAGGAATCAATCTAACCAAAGATGTAAAAAAAATCTTTATAGTGAAAACTATAGAACACTTATGAAGGAAATTGAAGAAGACACAAAGAAATAGAAAAACATTTCATGCTCATGAATAAGAATAAATATTGTTAAACTGTCATTACTACCCAAAGCAATGTACACGTTCAATGCAATCCCAAAGTTGCACCAGCATTCTTAGAGAACAAACTATCCTAAAATTTGTATGAAAAAATAAAAGACTCTGAATAGCCAAAGTAATACTGAAGAAGAAAACCAAAACAGGAGGCATCACAGTCCCAGACTTTAGCATCTATGACACAGCTGTTATCATCAAGACAGTATGGTATTGGCACAAAAACAGACACATAGATCAATGGAATAGAGAACCCAGAATTGGACCCACAGATGTATGGTCAATTAATCTTTGACAAAGCAGGAAAGAGTATCTAATGGAAAAAGGACAGACTCTTTAACAGATGATGCTGGGAGAACTGGACAGCAACATGCAGAAGAATGAAACTAGACCACTTTCTTATACCATGCACAAAAATAAACTCAAAATGGATGAAGAACCTGAATGTGAGACAGGAAACGATCAAAACCCTAGAGGAGAAAGCAGGAAACAACCTCCTTGACCTCAACCGAAGCAGTTTCTTACACAACACATCTCCAAAGGCCAAAGAAATCAAGAGCATAAATGAACTATTGGGACCTCAACAAGATAAAAATCTTCTGCACAGCAAAGGAAACAATAAAACTAAAAGGCAACTGAGGGAATGGGAAAAGATAGTTGCAACTGACATTTCAGGTAAAGGGCTAGTATCCAAAATCTATAAGGAACTCACCAAACTCCAAAAAAAACCAAATAATCCAGTGAAGAAATGGTCAGAAGACATGAACAGACACCTCTCCAACGAGGACACCAGATGGCCAACAGACACATGAAATGATGCTCAGCATAACTCATCATCAGGGAAATCAAATCAAAACCACACTGAGATACCACCTCACATCAGCCAGAGTGGCTAAAATGAACAATTCAAGAGACTATAGATGCTGGCGAGGGTGTGGAGAGACAGGATCCATCCTACACTGTTGGAGGAAATGTAAAAAGGTTCAGTCCCTCTGGATAACAGGTTTTTTCCTCAAAAAATTATGGAAGTTCCTCAAAAAATTAACAGAACTCCCCTATGTCCTAGCAATAGCACTGCTAGGAATTTACCCAAGAGATACAGAAGTGCTGATGCATAGGGGCACATGTACCCCAATGTTCATAGCGGCACTGTCAACAATAGCCAAATCATGGAAAGAGCCTAAATATCCATCACCTGATGAATGGATCAAGAAGATATGGTGTATATATACAATGGAGTAATACATGGCAATGAGAAAGAATGAAATCTGGTCATTTATAGCAATGCCGGTGGAACTTGAGGGTGTTATGCTAAGTGAAATAAGGCAGAGATAGGCAGATACCATATATTTTCACTCATATGGGGAACAGGGGGAACAGGAGAAACTTAACAGAGGCCCATGGGGGCAGGGGAAGGGGAAAAATTAGTTAAGGAGAGGGAAGGAGGCAAACCATAAAGAAACTTAAATACTGAGAACAAACTGAGGGTTGATAAAGGTGGTGGAAAGGGGAAAAAGGGTGATAGGCCTGGAGGAGGGCACTTATTGGGATGAGCACTGGGTGTTATATGGACACCAACTTGACAATAAACTGTAGAAGAAAGAAAACATTTTGATGAGAGTACAAAGTATCAAGATTTGGGAGATGCAGCTGAAACTGTTTTAGAAAAAAAATTATGGTATTAAAAGCTTATATTAGAAAAAAATAGCTCAAATGATTTAGGCTTCCTTGAGAAGTTAGGGGGGAAAAGCAATTAAATCCAAAATAAAAAAGACAATATAAAAGCACAAGTGTACAAAATTAAAAATGAACAAAAAAGTGAAAATCTGGGTCTCTGAAAAGCTCAATAAAATGTAAAAACTGGTCAAAAGGTCAAAACCTAAAAAGATCCACATTATAAATAACTGGAACATAAAAGGAACAACACTAGAGATTCTCCAGACATTCAAAGGAGAATATGAACAAATTTATGTCAGCAAATTTGACAACCAAGATAAAATAAATTCCCTCAAACACAAATTATGAGCTGATTTAAGTACTATAAAATATAAACAACCTTATATAATTAAATAAATCCAAAATGTACATTTTAAATCCTTACTGTGAATAAAATTCAGGCCCAAATATTATTACTGGAAAATTTATCAAATATTTAAAGAAGTAATAATACCAATCCTATGCAAGCTCTTTCAAAAATAAAGACTCTCCATATACTTTATGATGCCAAATTACCCTGATACCAATAGAAGATATTAACACAGACCAACATTTCTCATGGACATAGATGCAAGACTTCTTAAAAAGTTAATAGAAATAAAATCTGGCAATATACAATTTGATTCCAGCCATGTACAAAAACTCGGGTGATATCTGGAAAGGCAAGTTTGGGTTTATGACTGGCATCCAAATTGGAGAGGAAAAACTAAAATGGTCACTATTTGCAGATGATAGGATATTAGATACAGGAAACTTGAGATTCTACACACACAAAACAGAACTAATCAATGAATTCGGTTAAGTTGCAGAATATAAATATCAATGTACAAAAATAAGTTACATTTTTATACACTAACAATGAAACTATCAGAAGTTAAGGACACAATCCTAGTTAAAATTGCATCAAAAATAATACTTAGGAATAAATAGAGGAGATAAATCTGTATACTTAAAATTACAAGACACTGATGAATGATATTAAATAAAAAGGGAAGGCTAATCTGTGTTCATTGATTGAAAGATTATAAAATGTCTATACTACCCAAAACAAACTAAAGAACCCATATCAGATTATCAATGGCATTTCCCATAGAACTAGAACAAAGAAATTTTAAAATTTGTATAGAACCACAGAAAGACCTTTAATAGCCAAAACAGTCTTGAAAAAGAAAAAAAGCTGGAGGCATTATACTTCCTGATTTCAAACTGTGTTACAAAACTATAGTAATTAGAACTGTATGGTATGAGCATACAAACAGACACATAGAGCAATGGAACAGAACAGAGAGCCCAGAAATGTACCCAATCATAGATTCTCAATTAATTTACAGCAAAGATGCCAAGAATATACAATGGGGAATAAATAGTCTCCTTAATAAATGGTGTTGGGAAAACTGGTCAGCCTCATGCAAAAAGAATGAGTTTGGGCCCTTGTTTTACATTATTCACAAAAATCAACTCAAAATAGATTCAAGACTTGCATGTAGGACTGAAACCATTTAACTCCTAGAAGAAAACACAGGCAGTAGACTTCTTGGCATTGGTCTTGACAATGAGTTTTTAAAGATTTGACACCAGAAGCAAAGGCAACAGAAGCAAATATAAACAAATGAGACTACATCAAGCTAAAAAGCTTCTGTACAGCAAAGAAAAACAATGAATAAAATGAAAAGGCAATCTACCCAATAGCAGAAAATATTTGTAAATCATGTACTTGTTAAGAGGTTAATATCCAGTCTTTTTTTTATAATAGTTTATTGTCAAATTGGTTTCCACATAACACCCAGTGCTTCTCCCCACAAGTGCCCCCCACCGTGAAGAAACAAACTCAGTAGCAAAAAAAGATTAAGAAATGGGCAGAGGAACTGAATAGACCTTCTCATAAAGGCAAATGGCTCAGTAATCCATGAAAAGGTGCTCAACATCACTCATCATAAAGGAAATGCAAATCAAAACCACAGCGAGACATCATCTCACTTTTGTTAGGATGGCTGTCATTGAAAAGACAAGAGATAAGTGTTCCTAATGATGTGGAGAAAAGGAACCCGTGTACACTGTTGGTGGAAATGTAAATTGGTACAACTATTATACAGAACTATATGGAACTTCCTCAAAAAGTTTAAAAACTCCCACATGATCTAGCAATTCTATTTTAGGGTGTATATCTGAAGGAAACAAATCATTGTTCTATAAAGATATCTGTACTGTACCCCAATGTTCATAGCAGCACTGTCAACAATAGCCAATACATGGAAAAAGCCTAAATGTCCATCACCTGATGAGTGGATCAAGAAGATGTGATATATACACAATGGAGTGCTACATGGCAATGAGAAAGAATGAAATATGGCCATTTGTAGCAAAGTGGATGGACCTTGAGGGTGTCATGCTAAGCGAAATAAGTCAGGCAGAGAAGGACAGACACCATATGTTTGCACTCATACGTCTAACAGAACAGGATAAACCTAATGGAGGACCAGGGGGAGGGGAAGAGGGAAAGAGTTGGGGAGAGAGAGGGATGCAAACCTGAGAGACTATTGAATACTGAAAAGGAACTGAGGGTTGAAGGGGAAGGGGGGAAAAGAGGTGGTGGTGATGGTGGAGGGCACTTATGGGGAAGAGCACGGGGTGTTGTATGGAAACCAATTTGACAATAAACTAAAAAAAGATATCTGTACTCCATGTTTACCTCAGTATTATTTACAACAGCCAAGATGTAGAAACAATCTAAGTGTCCTTTGATGGATAAAAGGATGAATTGAGATATTACATATATATAGAACACATGGGCACATACACAATGCAGGAATACTATTCAGCTGTAAAGAAAAAAGGTAATCTTGCTATTTATGAAAATATGAACGGACCTTGATTTGAGGGACATGTGGTAAGTGAAATGTGGTAAGTGAAATATGTCAAAGAAAGATACTACTGTATGATTTCACTTACATATCAAATTCAATATAAATAACCTCATAGAAACAGATTTTAAGTTTGTGTTTGCCATAGGTAAGGGGTAGAGGAATTGGGTGAAGTCGCTAAAAGGGTACAACCAGTTTAATAAGTTCTAGGAATGTAATGTACAGCATAGAGATGACAGTTAATACTATATTTGAAAGTTACTAAGTGGATCTTAAAAGTTCTCATCACAAGAGAAAAAAATTTATAACAATGGGAGGTGATGGATGTTAACTAAATTTATTGTGGTAATTGTTTCACAATACATACATGTATCAAATAATTATGTTTAAAAAATTTTTAATGTTGTTTATTTATTTTTGAGAGACAGAGAGAGACAGCGTAAGCAGGGCAGGGTCAGAGAGAGAGGGAGACACAGAATCTAAAGCAGGCCCCAGGCTCTGAGCTAGCTATCAGCACAGAGCCTGATGTGGGGCTCGAACCTGCGAACTGTGAGATCATGACCTGAGCCCAAGCCAGATGCTTAACTGACTGAGCCACCCAGGTGCCCCTCAAATAATTATCTTATATTCCTTTACTACATTATATGTCAGTTATATCTCAAACTAGGGAGAGAAGAAAGTATCTATTTAATTTAGCTATATGTATTTTGAATCCAGTCATATATAAAAAGCAGGGTACATTCCAGGAATGCAAGTTTGGTTTATCATTATGAAATCAATAGATTTCAGATCTAAAAAATGACAGTAGGAGAATTCTGAGCCAACCTCCTTCCACAGACAGTCAAGGCTGCAACTATAGTTGACCACTGAACATGGGGGTTAGGGGCATCTACCTGCAATGTAGTACAAACAAACAAACAAACAAACAAACTATGCAGGGTGCCTGGATGGCTCAGTCAGTTAAGTATCTGACTCTTGATTATGAGATCATGACCTGAGCCAAAGTTGTGAGACTGAGCCCCATGTTGTGCTCTACACTGGGCATGGAGCTTGCTTAAAATTCTCCCTATTCACCTCCCCTGCTCATGCTTGCTCTCAAAAAAAAAAAAAAAATCTCTCTACAACTTTGCCCCCAAATTGTACTAATGGCCTACTGTTGACCAGAAGCCTTAGTGATGACAGTTAACACATTTTGTATATTACATACTGTATTCTTTCAATGAAGTAAGCTAAAGAAATGTTACTAATAAGAAAGCATGCATTTATAGTACTGTATTTGTTGAAAAAAAAACTTAAGTAAACCTATGAAGTTTAAACCCATGTGGTTCAAAGGTCAATCGTACACATAGAGCAACTCTGACAATGATATGGAGACTAGTATACTGGCTATTCTAGCTAAAGAGAAAAAGAAAAAGCCACATTGAAAATGGCAGCAGGGTGTCATTGGGATCCATACCCCTAGTGTCATGACCCACCAGTGGGAGGGGTATCAGTATATCACAGGCACAGAAGTTCTCCCTGAGGAGCAAGAAGTTTCAACTCCACATTGGGCATTCCCCACCCTGGGAATACATACTGAAATTAGCTCCCATGATCTCTGACTTTGAAAAAAAAAAAAATCAGTGGGGCTTAATCCAGGAGAGCTGGAGGACTAGAGGAAATAAACATCACTCTTAAAAGGACACATGCACAAACTAGGGAACCTAGCACAGAGGCAGTAATTTGAAAAGCACGTGGGTTATATGTAAAGGGGATATTTTGACTAATTATAAGGCATGTGAAAGAGGGGCAGGACTCCATTTTCTTGCCACCCTACCACCTAGCTGGCTAGTACTGTTTGCCCTGCCACAGATTCCCCTGTGGGCCCATTCCACCCCACTGGCTGGCCTTAGCAGACATAACCCCCACCCCATCATAACCGCTGTGCAGCATTGCCCAAGACCAGTGCCCTCCAAAGAGGCTCCCAACACTGCTCAACCTGTAGGGTGGTACCAGCTGGAAATGGTGCCCACCCAAATCAACTTCTGCCCTGCCGCCTCTGGTAGACAGCCTTGCCTGGGAACAGCTTCCCACAAAGCAGCTCCTGCTGAGGAGGAGGGAGGCAGGCCTGGGCTTCACAATCAGCCACAACGGTGAGAGACTTGCCCACCGGCGCGCGCGCGCGCGCGCGCGCGCACACACACACACACACACACACACACAGCAGCTACAGCTAGGCCTTTCAGCTAGCCTGGTGACAGTTCAGGCAGGACAGGAGAGTACATGCAGCTCATTCAGAGGACACCTCAGGGCACCTGGCTGTGATGGCCAGGGGACATTGCACTCCTTCAAGATTAGGAGACTTAGCTAATCTACCTAACACATAAAAACAAACTCAGTCCAGCAAAATGAGGAGACAAAAATTGGTTACAAAAGAACAAGGCCAAATCTCAGAAAATGAATGAAATGGAGCTAAATCTGATGAGTACAAACTAATAGTTATGAAGATGTTCGGCAAACTCAGGAGTAGAATGAATAAAACAGTAAGAACCTCAACAATGAAATAGAAAACAAAAGAACTGACCATAGTGAAATGATATGATAGCGGAAATGAAAAGTACAGTAGAGGGAATCAGTAGCAGAATGGATGATGAAGATCTGGAAGATAGGGTAGTAGAAATCATCCAAGTTGAACAGCAAAACAAAACAAAACAATTTTAATACTTAGGATAGTTTAAAGAACTTTTGGGACAATAAACACATTAACGCCTACATTATAGGAGTTCCAGGGAAAGAAGAGTGAAGAGGCAGAAAATATATTTGAAGAAATACATGAAAATCCCCTCACCTGAGGAAGGAAATAGATATCCAGGACTAGGAAGCACAGAGAGGCCCAAACCAGATGAATCCAAAGAGATGTACACTAAGATATATGATAATTAAAATGTTGAAGATTAAAAATAATGAGAATTTTAACAGCAGCAAGAGAAAAACAACTCGTCCTATGTAACAGAACACCCACAAAGCTAATAGCTTATTTTTCAGGAAAATTTTTGAAAATTTTTTTCAAATTTGCCACCTCTCTGGCCTGTGAAGTTTAAAAAAAGGAAAAAGAAACGACAGTGCTGATGCATAGGGGCACATGTACCCCAATGTTCATAGTGGCACTTTCAACAATAGCCAAATCATGGAAAGAGCCTAAATGTCCACCACCTGATGAGTGGATCAAGAAGATGTGGTATATATACACAATGGAGTACTACATGGCAATGAGAAAGAATGAAATCTGGCCATTTGTAGCAAAGTGGATGGACCTCGAGGGTGTCATGCTAAGCAAAGTAAGTCAGAGAATGACATATACCTTATGTTTGCACTCAGAGGTCTAACAGGAGAAATCTAACAGAGGACCATGGGGAGGGGAAGGGGAAAAGTTAGGGAGAGGGAGGGAGGCAAATCATGAGAGACTCTCAATACAGAAAGCGAACTGAGGGCTGAAGGGGGAGGGGGAAAGAGGAAGGGGGGTGATGGTCATGGAGGAGGGCACTTGTGGGGAGGAGCACTGGGTGTTATATAAAAACCAGTTTGACAATAAACTCTCTCATATATATATATATATATATATATATACACATACATACATATATATGTATGTATACACACACACACACACACACACACACACACACACACACACACAAAGAATACTCTACCCAGTAAGGTTGTCATTCAGGATTAAAAGAGTTTCCCCAGAAAAAAGTTGAAGAAACTCGTCACAACTAACCTGATCTCACAAATGTTAGAAGGACTTATTTAATTGGGGGAAAATGTCACAGTTAGAAGAATATTATGAAAGGAAATCTCACCAGAAAAAGAAAACCTATTGAAGTAGTGTATGCAGGAGAGACCTGGCAGGGGACCACGGGGAGAGGAAGGGGGAAAGAGAGCGGGGAAGAGCGAGGGACACAGATCAAGGGAGACTATTGAAGACTGAAGACGAACCATGGACTGAAGGGGGAGGGGGAGGGAGGGAGGGCGTGATGGTCATGGTGGGGGGCACTTGTGGGGAGAAGCACTGGGTGTTATATGGAAACCAATTTGACAATAAACTATTATAAAAAAAAGTAGTGTATGAATCACTTATAAAGCTAGTGTAAAAGTTAAAAGACAAAAGTGGTAAGGTAAGTTAGGTCTACAATAATTAAGGGATACAGATGCAACAATGATATAAAATAGGACATTAAATACACAAGATGTGTGTGTGTGTGTGTGTGTGTGTGTGTGTGTGTGTGTGTGTGGTGGGGGAAGTAAAACAGTGCTTTTAGAAGGTGTTTTAAGTGACCATCAATGTAAAATATGCTATATAGCTAGGGTGCTACATGTGAACCTCATGATAACCATAAACCCAAAACCAAGAACAGATATGCAAAAAGGTAAAAAAATCTAAATATGAAAGCTATTGAATCACAAGGTGATTCAAGCGAAGAGAAGGAACAAAGAACAAAAAAAAAAAAAAAAAAAAAAAAACCCCCAGGAATCCGTGAACAAAATGTCAATAAACACATACCTATTACTTTAAACATAAATGGCCTAATTGCTGCAATTAAGACATAGGGTGACTGAATGGATTATAAAAAAAAAAAGAAAGACCCATATATATGCTGCTTACAAGAGACTCACTTTTGACCTGAAGACACATATAAATTGAAAGTGAAGGGATGAGATAAAATATACCATGCAAATGGAAGGGAGAAGAAGTAGCAATATTTATATCATTACATAATGATAAAGAGATTAATTCAACAAGGTATAGCAAATATAGAGGATATATATACCCATATGGGAGCACTTAAACATAGAAGACAAATATTAGCTAACATAAAAGGAGAAATTGACAACACGATAGAAGACTAACTTCTATCAATGGATAGAGCATACAAGGAGCCAGGGTAGCAGTGCGTGGGGTGACGGAGGTGGGGGAGGAGAGGGGCAGAAGTCAGTAGGGAAACAGCTGCCTTAAACATTAGACTAGATGAACTTGGCAACTATATATAGAACATTCCATCCAAAACAGTAGATTACACTTGAAGTGCACATGGAACATTCTTCAGAATGAATGTTAGACCACAAGTCTCAGTAAATTTAAGAAAATTTAAATCATATCAAGCATTGTTTTCTAATGACAACAGTATAAAACTGGAAATCAATTAGGAGAGAAGAAAAAGTAGGAAAAAACACATGCAGGCTAAACAACATGCAACTAAACAACCACTGGGACAATGAATAAACCCAGGAATCAATCTAAAGATGAGGCAAAAGAAAATGAAAACAATGTCCCCCAAACATCTATGGGACACAGAAAAATCATTTTTATGAGAGAAGTTTATAGCAATTCAAGCCTACCTCAAGAAACAAAACTCTCAATCCAACCTTACACCTTAAAAGATCTAGAAGTAATGATGCCCAAAGTTTGTAGAAGAAAGGAAATAAACATCAGTAGAAACAGATGAAAAAGAGAATAAAAACAATGGAAGAGATGAAATGAAGGATTTTTAAAGAGATATAGGAGATGAATAAGTCTTTACCAGACTCATCAAGAAAAAGAGGGCTTAAAATCATAAAGGAATGAAATTACAAATACAAAGGATTATTAGAAACTATTATTACAAGTATATGCCAACAAATTGGACAACCTACAAGAAATGGATAAACCCCTAGGAATGCACAATCTTCCAGGAGTGAATCAAGAAAACAATGAAAAACCTGAACACACTGATTACTAGTAAAATTTACTCAATAATAAATATCCTCCCAGAACCAGAGGCTTCACAGGCGAATTATACCAAACGGTATTTTCAAACTATTCCCCAAAATTGCAGGGAATGAATGCTTTCAATATGACTCTGTGAGGCCAACCTTATCCTGACACCAAAAAACAGTCAAGAACACTCCAAGAAGAAAATTATATGCCAATATCCTTGATAAAGATTACACTCAACAAATTATTTGCAAGCAGAATTCAGAAGTATATTAAATGGTACACAAACCACCATGATATGGGATTTATTCTATGGATGTATGGATGATTCAATAACTAGAATCAACCAACATGATATACTACATTAGCAAAATAAAAGAAAAATCATACAATCATCTCAATAGGTGCAGAAAAAGTATTGGAAAAATTCAGCATCCATTAATAATAAACATGCTCAACAAGTAGATATGGAGAGACTATAACAACATAATAACAGCTATTTATGACAAACCCACAGCTAACATTTTAATCAATAGTGAATACCTGGAAAGTTTCCTCTAAGATCAGGAGCAAGAAAACATCCCTGATAACCATCATTTTAGGATTAAAAGACCCAGTTCCACCGTGGGAGGAAGAGGTCCCCCACTCACAGAACCAAGCAATTCTTAGAGACAGAAAAGTATTTGAGAAGATCATTTGAATTCTGAAATGATTTACCCAAAGACCACATAAAATTCTGTAGGTTAAGGTCTCAATGCTACATGGCTGTCTTCATTGTTTCATCCCTTACTTCAGACATCACTCATAGGCTCTAAGCTGTAACGTGTGCTTCTGACCAACTGGCTAGATCAGAGGTTCTCAAGACCTCTTCTTAGGTTCTTTTACTTTGTTATAGTGGCTCACAGGACTCAAGGAAACATGTATGTTTACTACTTTAATAAAGGATGTGATAAAGTATATGAATCACCAACAGATGAATTCATAGGACAAGGTATGGGGAAAGGACACAAAGTCCCCATGCCCTCTCCACTTCTTACTCTCCCTGTATGTCCACTGTGCTCACCAACCCAGACAACTCTCTGAACCAGTTTTTTTTTTTTTGAAGGCTTCATTGCATAGCCATGATTGTTTGGCAGAATTTACCTGCAGCCCCTTTCCCTTTCCTGGAGGTCAGGAGGTAGGGCTGAAAAGTCCCAATCCTCTAATTCTGTGATTGGTCCTCCAGGCAACAAGGTCCTATCCTAAGTGGGGTCCAAAAACTACTTCATTAGTATTAAGACCTCCATGTCCCCTAAATGGTTCTGAAGTGTTTTTAGGAACTGTGGATGAAACCAAAATATCTGTGAGAAATATATTTGGTCATGAAAATAACCAACAGGATTTTCTTACAAGTTATTACATCATAGTCCAACCCCTGATTTTCAAATAGATCTCTTACAGGAACAACAGTCATAAAACTTAAAAATACTGGCACGAGTTAAATTTCACTGAGTCGCTATTAACTATCCAGTCCAGCATTGTATGCTATGAAAAGTCATCCCAGAGTGAGGCCCCTCAGGTTTGTAGCTTTCCATTTGATCTTGGCAAGTTCCCAAAGCTGGAATGATCTCAGTAATAGATGGCTTCTCTCTTTCAGCATCTTGTATAATCGAGCTAAGACGTAATATTCTCTCTTGCTCCAAGCCTCCTTCCAGGTGTTAATTAAATATTGGAAGCCATTTTTTTCATTCCCTTACCCTCAGTTGCAATTTTTCTTTCCATTTATATCCCACTTCTTTTCATATAGATCCATATATGCTCACTGCGCTGGTCTAGATTGCAGGAACAATACTAGTCTAGGAAGTGCTGCCCCCTTGGTCCACTCATTCTCATAGGGCAAGGTTACACAAACACAGAACGGGTGCCTTATCTGGCAATATACCTGCTTTCACTGCTAATCCCAATTTTGCCAGATAAGGTGAAGGCACATCTTGTCACATCAGGCAGATTTAGGAATTCTGACAAATTTAAGAAGTGTAGTTACAGTTTCTTGCTCAGGAATGATCCCAGTTTATAGCCCTTATAATTACAGTCCTGGTCTTATGACCACTGCATCAAGTAGGTAAGGGAATAAATTGAGATGATATGAAGAATAAAGAATACCAGCACCTTCTCCAGCCCCACTTCTGCAGATCCATCAGAAAAAAAGAAATTTATCCAGTGGGACATTCCTGTAAGCCCACTCGTGTTCTTACTGAGTGTGATTGCACACTCATGAAGACATATAAGCCAGCCCTTCAGGCCTTTTTCTAGTCCCCTCCACTCACTCATTTTGGAAGTCTAATATTGTAATTGCCCTGTCCATTTCTCTATCAAACTATTACTCTGAGGAGGATAGCGCTTTTCCCATTGTCGGACTTTATGGGCTATGCCTCAGTTATGTTCAGGGCATTCTCACCAGGGAATCTGCCACCTAGATATTTGCAATTTTTGTCTCACTTGTCAACATACAGAACTGTTCTTACTGGCATTTTATGCCTCAGAAGGTACAAGAGAAATACGTGCAGATTCAGCCCATTTCTGCATTGCTGCAGCATCCCCATGTCCACTCATTTCATGGACCCAGATGGCCATCTCAAGGGGGCCTCAGTGATAGTTACTTGTTTGTTCTACTTGCCTTCCAAACCTGAAATGGAGTTCTGATGGGCATCAACATATTTTCATATATTCCTTAAGTCTCAGGATGTTCTTCCTAGGGCCATTGCCCACATGGGTATCCTCTTAATAGTCCAGTTTTCTACTGTATATCTACCCGACCATATGGCCAGGCCATTGGCCACCTCCCATACATAAGCCAAGCATAAGGGCTTTTACCATTGTTCAATTATCCAATGACTGCTAGAAAAACAGCATTCAGTTTGGCCCACCAAGCTTGCTTTTATCTTTTTCAATTATAGTGGTTACTTTCCAAACAGAATAGTATCCATTCACCTTGTAACTACGTGGCAGTTTTTTCTGGGAGCTTCTCAGGGAGCTCCAAAATTGGTCCTAGAGGAAAAGAGCCTCCCTGTTTTTGAATACCTTCTTGTATTCTCCAGGCAGCATAGTTTTACATAAACCATTTCCATATTATGGAATTCTTCTGGGCACTGCCATTCCCATTAGGACATTCCTCCAACACCATTTTAGACATGGTGGGTATTTTGTGTTTTAGGATCCCAATTATTTCCTGTGCTTCTTACATACTGACTACAGATTGGAGTTCCCAATGACCTTCTCTCCAGACTTCAGATACGAAGTCTAGGTTGTTACCTATAGTTCTAACTGACTATAAGTCAGAGGGTCCCAGGAGCTCCTCCTTGATTTCTTTTAATTTGCTAGAGCAGCTCACAGAACTAAAGGAAACATTTATGTTTACTACTTTATTAAAGGATTGATAAAGTATACAGATCACGAGTTGGATAAAGAGATACACAGGGCAAGGGACAGGAACAGGGTATGAAGTTTCCAAGCCCTCCCCAGCTGCCTCTTCTTCCCTTACCTCATGTTTACTAAACCAGAAGCTAACTGAACCCAGTTCTTTTCAGCTCTTATGGAGGCTTCATTGCGTAGTCATAATAACCCAGTCAATGGCTATTGGCTGATTCAACCTCCAGCCCCTCTCATTTTCCTGGAAGTGGGGAGAGGGAAGAGGGGCTCTAATACCTTTTATTCATATGATTGGCCCTCCTGGAAATCAGCCCCTGCCCTTGAATAGGATCAAAAAGCCACTTTTATTAGTATCAAGACACCCATGTTGCCTTCATAACTCTGATACATTCTCAGGACCTCTGGATGACAAACAAATATATCTGAGAAACATTTTGGTCATCTAAATGACAAAATATATACATTTCTTATAAATTATATGGCAACAAGAATGCCCACTCTTACTACTTTTTATTCTGTATAGTACTAGCAGTCCTAGCCTAAGCAAAAATAAATAAATAAACGTTTAAGTCATCCAAACTGTAGATAGTAAGTAAAAAAGTCATGGGGTGCCTGGGTGGCTCAGTTGGTTAAGTGACTGACTCTTGATCTGGGCTCAGGTCATGATCTCACTGTTTGGGAGACTGAGCCCTGCATTGATCTCCATGTTGACAGTGCAGAACCTGCTTGGGATTCTCTCTCCCTCTCTTTGCCCCTCCCCTGCCAATGCTCTCAAATTAAAAAAAAAAAAAAAGATGTCATAATAAAACCCCCTCACAGTGGGTTTAGATTCCTATGTAGACATAACAAAGGCCATATATGAAAAACCTACAGCTAACATACTCAATGGTGAAAAGAAAGCTTTTCTTCTAAGATCAGGACCAAGACAAGGATTTCCACTTTTGCCATTTTTATTCAACATAGTACTGGAAGTCCCAGCCACAGCATTCATATAAATAAAAGAAATCCAAATTGGTAAGTAATATGGTCACTACTTTCAGAGGTTATATTTTATATAGAAAACCTCAAAAACCACCACCAAAAAGTTAGAACAAATGAATTCAGTAGTTGTAGGATGTAATATATAAATCTGTTACATTTCTATATACTAGTAATGATGTAGAAAAAAAAATAGAGCAATCCATTTACAATTGTACCAAAAGAATAAAATACCTAAGAATAAACTTGGAGTGAAAAGATTTGTATTCTAAAAATTATGAAACACTGATGAAAGAAACTGAGGAGGACACAAACACATGGAAAAATATACCATGTTCATGGACTGAAGAATATTCTTAAAATGCCTCTCTACCCAAAGCAATCTAAAAATCCAATGCATTCATTATCAAAATAACAACAACATTTTTCACAAGGCTAGAAGAAATAACCCTAAAATTTGTATGGAACCAAAAAATACCTTGTATACCCAAAGCAGCCTAGAGAAAGAACAAAACTAGAGGTATCACAATCTCCTGTATCAAGATAAACTGCTGGTTCAAGGAGACACATAAATCAATGAAACACAACAGGGTGTTCAGAAATAAACCCACATTTACATGGTCACTAATCTACAATGAAAGGAGGCAAGAACATACAATGTGGAAAATACCTTCTCTTCAATAGTGGTGCTGAGAAAAAGGATACCTACATGCAAATAATGAAACTGGATCACTTTCTTCTACCATACACACACACACACACAAAAAACTCAAAATGCATTAATGACCTAAATGTAACATCTGAACATCTTACTATTACAAGAAAACAGAAAGAGTAATCTCATGAGACTTTAGCCTTAGCAACGTTTTTCTGGACATGTGTCCTCAGGCAAGGGAGACAGAAGCAAAAACACTATTGGGAGGGACAAACCCAAACTAAAAATTTTTGTACAAAGAGGGAAACCAACAAAATGAAAAGGCAACCTACTGAATGGGAGAAGATCTTTGCAGATAATATATCCAATAAGGGGTTAGTATCCAAAAATATGTAAAGACCTTATACAACTCAACACACTCAGGACCAAAACAACAACAACAACAACAACAACAACCAAACAAAAAACCTCTGCACATAATCTGATTAAAAATGGGCAGAGGACCTGAATAGACTTTTTCCCCCCAATAAGACATACAGTTGGAAAACAGACCTGTGAAAAGATGCTTAACATCACTAATCTTTAGAAAAATGCAAATTGAAGCTACAATGAGATATCACTACACACATGTCAGAATAACTCGTATCAAAGGCACAAGAAATGACAAGTGTTGGCAAGGATATAGGGGAAAAAAGGGAATGGTCATGGAAAACAGTACGAAGTTTCCTTGAAAAATTAAAGACACGAATACTGTAGGACCCAATAATTCCTTCTGGTTTTACCTGAAGAAACTAACAATTTGGAAAGATATATGAACCCTTATGTTTATTGCAGCAAGATCTGGAAACAACCTAAGTGTTCACTGATAGATGTACGGTTCTAGAAGAGGTGGTATATACACACAAACAATGGTATATTACTCAACCATAAAAACAGTGAAATCTGGGTGCCTGGGTGGCTCAGTTGGTATCTGACACTTGATTTCTGCTCAGGTTATGATCTCACGGTTCATCGGATTCTCTTTCTGCCTCTCCCTGGCTGCCACACTCTCTCCACCACTCTCTCTCTCTCAAAACAAAATATTTAAATATTTAAAAGGACTGAAATCTTTCCATTTGCACTAACATAGATGGACCTACAGGGTATTATGCTAAGTGAAATAAATCAGATTGAGGAAAATCAAATGCCATAGGATTTCACTTACATGTAGTATCTAAGAACATAAATGAACAAAATGAAACAGACTCATATAGAAAAGAAATTAGTGGTTGTCAGAGGGAATGGGGGTTGGGACTTGGCAAAATAAGTGAAGAGGATTAAGAAATAAAAACTTCCAGTTATAAAATAAGTCACAGGGCTATACTGTAGAGCATAGGGAATATAGTCAATAATCTTGTAATAAATATATGAGGACAGATGGCAACTAGACTTATCCTAGTGATCATTTTGTGATGGTATATAAATGTGAAATCACCTGAACACCTGAAATGAATAGGATTTTGGTGTCAACTCTACTTCAAAAAACAAAACAATGTATTTAATTCTATTAAACAGATAAAAGAAATATACATGATTTTAGGAGACACAAAAAGTGTTTTTGACAAACTTAATACCCACAGGTGATTAAAATGCTCACTGAACTAGGAATAGAAGAGGATTTTCTCAACCTGACAAATGGCATCTATAAAGAGTCTATAGCTAACATGCATACCCTTTATCCTTTCTATTTTACATTGTATAAAAAGGTCCAAGTCAAGCCTTAATGCAAGAAAATTAAAAAGTTTGGAAGGAAAGTAGTAAAACTATATGATCACATTTAACACAATTCCTATCAAAATACCAACAGCATTTTGCACATAGCTAAAGCAAACAATACTAAAATCTGTGTGGAACCACCCAAGACCCCCAAATAGCCAAAGTTTGAAAAAAGGAAAATTGCAGAAGGCACTGCAATTCTGAATTTTAAACTGTATTACGAAGCTATGATCACCAAGACAGTATGATACTGGCACAAAACAGACACATAGATGGTAGAATAGAATAGGAGACTCAGAAATGAGCCCACAACTATATGGTCAGTTAATCTTTGACAAAAGAGGAAAGAATATCCAATGAGGAAAAGACAGTCTTTTCAACAAATGATGTTGGGACAACTGGATGGTGACATACAGAAGAATGAAACTGGACCACTTTCTTACACCATACACAAAAACAAATTCAAAGTAGAATAAAGACCTAAACGTGAGACCTGAAACCATAACAAACCTGGAGGAAAACACAGGCAGTAACCTCTTGGACATCAGCCACAGCAACTTCTATGGATAGGTCTCCTGAGGCAAGGGAAACAAAAGCATAAATAAATTATTGGGACTTCACCAAAATAAAAAGCTTCAGCACAGTGAAGGAAACAATTGACTAAAAGGCAAACTATGGAATTGGAGAAGATATTATATTTGCAAATGACATACTGGATAAAGGGTTAGTATCCAAAATACATAAAGAATTTATCAAACTCAATACTCCAAAATGAATAATCCAATTAGAGATAGGCAGAAGACTTGAACAGATGTTTTCCCAAAGAAGATATATAAAAGTCCAACAGACACATAAGAGGCTCATCACTCATCATGGAAATGCAAATCAAAACTATAAGAAGCTATCACCTCACACCTGTCAGAATGGCTAAAATCAACAACAAGAAATAACAGGTGTTGACAAGGATGTGACAAGGGGGAACACTTGCACTGCTGGTGGGAATGCAAACTGTTTTGAGCTACCCTCAAAAACAAAATAGAGGTTCCTCAAAAAGTTAAAAACAGAACTACCTATGATCCAACAATTGCACAATTAATACCGAATATCCAAAAAATACAAAAATAGCACCCCAGTGTGTATAGTGGCAATATCTACAATAGTCAAACTATGGGAACAGTCCACATCCATTAATGTATGGATGGATAAAGATATGTTATATATACACACACATATACAGTGGAATATTACTCAGCCATAAAAAGAATGAAATCTTGCATTTTGCAAGGACATAGATGGAGCTAGAGTTTTATGATAAGCAAAATAAGTCTTCCAGAGAAAGAAATACCATATGATTTCACTCATATGTGGAATTTAAGATACAAATAAATGAACAAAGGGGGAGGGAAAGAGAGGCAAACCAAGAAACAGACCCATAACTATAGAGAACTAATGGTTATCAGATGGGAGAGGATGGGTTCAATAGGTGCTGGGGATTAAGGAGTACACTTGTGATGAGCACTGGATGTTGTATGTAAGTGTTGAATCACTATGGTGTACACCTGAAACTAATATTACACTGTATAACTGGAATTTAAAGAAAAACACTTAAAGACTTTTGAAATGTTGGCCTTAAACTACATGATCTTGTTTAGGAATAAATAGATAGGAAATTCCAAGGAATGCACAAATAACCACTACAATAAAGGAATTTATCAAGATAAATTTACAATAATCAATCGTACTTCTACATAGCAGGAAACAGTTGCAAATAAAAATGAAAAAAACAATACCACTAATGATAGTTTCAAATAACATCAAATCTGAATATCCAACTGATTTCACTCCTAGGTATTTGAAAGAAATGAAAACATATGCCCACACAAAAAATGGAGTAAACTACTTTTAATGTTTGTAGTAGAAAATTAAAAGTAGAACCTAAAGTATATAAAACAGGAAGTGAAAATATTGCCTGTTTCTCCAATTCTATTCCTTTTATATATTCATTGTTAATGGTTTGGCATAACATTCTGGACTTTTCAATGCATAAATAAGCACTACATAAAACTATAAGAAATGTTATATTATGCTGTAATGGACGTTAACTGTGTCAATAACTTTTCGAACAGCTGACAATGGCACTATAGTTTACTTAATAGATGTCCTATTAATGGAAAGTTAGGTTATTAGTGTTTTACAATTACCAAGTTTTAGAACACATCTGTATATTTTTATATATTTGTGGAAGTCACTCTTCAGGATTTTTAAAAATGAAAATTTAAATTCTAATAGTTATTGGCAAAAAAAGCCCTTCAATATCTTGCCAAGTACACATTTATCAATAGCATTCTTTTTTTTTATTACTTATTTTTGAGAGACAGAGAGAGACAGTGTGAGCAGGGGAGGGTCAGAGAGAGAGGGAGATACAGAATCTGAAGCAGGCTCCAGGCTCCGAGCTAGCTCTCAGCACAGAGCCCGATGCAGGGCTCGAACCTACAAACCATGAGATCACGACCTGAGCCAAAGCCAGAAGCTTAACCAACTGAGCCACGCAGGTGCCCCACTAGCATCCTTAAAAAAGTTATTTTAAAATAGAATAATGCATA
The DNA here is from genome assembly GCF_006229205.1 of Suricata suricatta. NCBI lineage: Eukaryota > Metazoa > Chordata > Mammalia > Carnivora > Herpestidae > Suricata > Suricata suricatta. The sequence goes on from NC_043702.1 coordinate 71,121,374, forward strand.
AACAAAGGAGTTCATTTTTCCTCCTTCCATTCAACTTAATTTGAGAAAGCTCTTTCTTGCTTATAGCTGGGTTAGTTAGGGGCCACACTACCACATTCTTTGTAGCTTCAAGTTCAAGCTACCAGTCTTGGAACACTAAATATCATTTATAGGTGTTATTGATTGTTTATTTGTCCAAGTATTTAGAAACATCCGGTGATTCATTTTTTAAGTGGTAAAATTAACACAAGTATAAGTGAAACTAGGAATAGATTTTCTTTATTTTAATTTTATTCATATAGTTTCTTTTATGAACACAAAGATATAAAGATGTGTTCTTTTATCTATTAACTACATGCTAGTGCAATTTTCCCTCCATGCACTTTATTCATTAACAATGAACTTATTTTCTATGTCTAACCATTGCTAAGAGCTAAAGGAGCATTCAAAAGATCTTGGCTGAACAGAGTAAGATTTTCAACCAGGTAGAAATGGTAAAACTTTCAACAATAGCCAAATCATAGAAAGAGCCTAAATGTCCATCAACTGACAAATGGATCAAGAAGATGTGGTTTATATATACACAATGGAATACTACATGGGAAGGAGAAAAGAATGAAATCTGGCCATTCATAGCAATGTGGATGGACCTCGAGGGTGCCATGCTAAATGAAATAAGTCAGGTGGAGAAGGACAGGTACCATATGTTTTCACTCATAGATCTAACAGGAAAAACCTGACAGAGGACCATGGGAAGGGAAGTGGGGGGAAAGAGTTGGGGAGTGGGAGGGAGGCAAATCATAGAGACTCTTGAATACTGAGAACAAACTGAGGGCTGAAGGAGGAGGGGGAAAAGGGAATTCTTTATCCTCCATAAATATCAGAGGGCACTTGTGGGGAGGAGCACTGGGTGTTGTATGGAAACCAACTTGACAAACTATAAACAAAAAATAAGTAACATTAAAATATTTTCTAAAAAGTAAATAAATTTCAAATGAATAAAAAAAGAAATGATAAAACAAAAAAAACAGTAGTCCACTTGTATTAATGGATACTGATAGTTATAAGAAATTGGTTAAAATCACTCCATTATTTAGTAAAACCTTACTATGTATAGAACACTGATAGGCTTTAAAGAGACAATATACTTTATTACCCTTTTAATCACTTACTAAGTGATATCAGAAACTTAAACTAAAGCCTTATAAGAAAAATTACCTGAAACTTTTCACCTTAAGGCAAAGGAACTACTAAAGCTGTGGCTCAGCAGGGGTCCAGTCTCTATCCCTAATGAATGTGCAAGACCTTTATGGGGTCAATTATTTGCTTTTTGCTTGACTAAAACCAGAAGGTCCTTGGAGATATAGGTTGGAATACTTAAGTACAGTTTTAATCATAGGTTCTAAATCCTGTAAGCCCATACATCTACTTGATTATATTTTTCTAAATATTTTTTTTTTGAGAGAGAAAGAGGAATCACAAGCAGAGCAGGGGCAGAAAGAGAGGGAGACAGAGGATCTGAAGCAGGCTCTGTGCTGACAGCAGAGAGCCAAATGTAGCGCTCAAACTCATGAACCATGAGATCATGGCCTGAGTTGAAGTCGGATGCTTAATTGACTGAACCACCCAGGTGCCCCTAGATTATAATATTAAGTGATGGAAATATAAAACTGTGAAGTAAAGTAAGTCTTTGGGATTTTTCCCCTTCTTTTTTTCTCATGACTTCACAGCCCAGGAAGACCTGATACCCAGTTTCATCAAGAAAAAGTGCTACTTTTGAATTTAAAGAACACTTCCTATTAAGGGGGACCCAAAGGCCACTTAAACACAACTGATTTTGACAGTAGAGAAATTGGAGTTTTTTGATAGAATGAGGTGTGAGGGAAGAGGATTTTTCTCCATGCTTGACCTGACAGTTAATTTAGAGTTGGTGCCACCACAGTAGAATTTCCCAGTAATGCCTCGAAGCTTCTTCTATTAGTATCTGCACCATGATAAGCCTCTGAAAGAAAACACTCTAGGTAAGTGGTGTGTAGGCACATATTTAACACCTCGTGAGGGACTGAGGGGACAGAGGAAAGGAGGAGAAGGAAAAAAACCCAGAAGAGCCCCAGGTTGAAGCATTTGCTCATTTCTGTGGTGTAAATACTCTTACCAGGGCAGATTTCAAGCTACCAATATACAATAACTGAATACAAAATTAGGAAGAGATCTATACAATTGACTCTAGAACATTACTGGCTCCATGGAACAATCCTAGAAGGAAATGTTGATTAAAGGACCTCGACTATCATTAGCAGCTCCTTAACAGACCTATATTAACTCTTATTAAATATGTGTAGTAGCTCAGTGTAGAAGATTCTACATTGGGGTCAGAAACCGCAATGTAAAGACAATGCTGTGTACTATAGAGACTTGCAAAATTCCTTTTTAAGATTGTTTTTCTAATGTGTAATTCTTTAGGATTTAGAAGCTCAAATTATGAAAGCACTTTCTCTTTTATACATGATCTTTTTTTAAATAATAGTTTATTGTCAAATTAGTTTCCATATAACACCCAGTGCTTCTCCCCACAAGTGCCCCCCACCATGACCATCACCCCCTCCCCCCCCTCCACTTTCAGTCCATGGATCATCTCCAGTATTCAGTAGTCTCCCTTGATCTGTGTCCCTCACTCTTCCCCACTCTCTTTCCCCCTTCCTCTCCCCATGGTCCCCTGCCAGGTCTCTCCTGTTAGACCTATGAATGCAAACATATGGTATCTATCCTTCTCTGCCTGACTTATTTTGCTTAGCATGACACCCTCAAGGTCCATCCACTTTCCTACAAATGGCCATATATCATTCTTTCTCATGGCCTATACATGACCTTTATACGTTTTATTCAACATATTTTTCATTCAGCAAAAACCTGCTGGGTCTCTGCTCTATGCCAGATACTGGAATATACAATGAACGTGGCCTCTGCTCTCATGGAGCTAGGATCCAGTGTTGGAGAGAGAACTTTTTATATTTACAAATGCAAGTACGTGCTATAAAAGAAAGTGCTATAAAAGAAATCTGTTAAGCAAAGGATGAGCTTGAGATCTGAAGGAAGAAATGGACGTAAACCAAATACAGAGGAGCTGGAAGAGGAGGGGAGAGATTAAAACATGAAAAATAGCTGACATGGTTGGGAGTGCTAGAGGCAAGTCTAGACCCAAGGGCATAGGTCTGGCATGCAGCCCTTGTAGTCTTGTCAAGGGTTTAAGAGTAAGGAAAAAGCACTGAAATATTTTAATTAGGGAAAGAATGAGATCAGATTTAGCTGTACTGTAGAATGGATATGCTACCTCATTCACTCATTTCTTCTCCAAACCTGCACGAAAAACCTTCTGGTTAGGCTCTGTAGTCAGTCAAAATATTGAGGTCATAGTCATGCTCTATGAAATGCTCACGGTCTAACTAGGGAGAAAGGTGTTTGTGTTAGTTTCCTATTGCTCCTGTAACAAATTACCACAAATCTAGGGCTAAAAAAACACAAATTTGGTACCTTACAGTCTGGAGATCAGAAGTCTAAAACAGGTTTCACTGAGCTGAAATCAAGGTTTCTGCAGGATCACATTCCTTCTGGAAATTGTAGAAAGGACTTGTTTTTCCATTTTTCAGCTTCTAGAGACTACAGAGCTTGGTTCTCAGTTCTGCAACGCTCCTTCTTCCGCTTCCATGGTCACATCTCTGACTCTCCTGCCTTTGTCTCTCCCTTTTAAGAAGCTTGTGATTCCATTGGGCACACCTGGAGACTCTCCCTATCTCAAAATCCTCAATTAATTCCATCTGTAAAGTCTCTTTTGCCATAGGAGGTTGCATAGTCACAGGTTTTGGGGATTGGAATGTGGCCATCTTGGGGGAGAGGCACTTTTCTTTCTATCACAGCAAGAAGTTAAATGACAGACATAAAAGGCTGAAAAGGGAAGTTGGAACCTAGACAAGAACATCCCTCTAATTTGCCTTATTTTTGGTAGATACCTGAGTACACTGTTATGATTCTGCAAAAGACAGTTTGCTTTCATGTTTTAAATCAGACTGATTCTGAAATATTTTTACATCTGAGTGGAAAAAATGTATATATAGAACCTTTCAAATCATCACTACAAAAGGGCAAGATGGATTATTGTTTTTGTGGTATGATAAATAGCAAAATTCATCAGGGTTTTTATCTACCTCTTAGATGTAAATTGAAGGGAGCATAGAACAGCATTTTCTAAGCTTTGATGAATCTAGAAATCTGGTTAAAATGTAGATTTTGATTCATCGGGAGGGCAATCAGAAAATTTGCTTTTTAATACACTTACAGGTGATGTTTATCTGAGGACCACACTTTGAATAGCAATGACTGAGATTTCTGTAAAAAATTATACTAACAGAGGCACCTGGATGGCTTAGTTAGTTAAGCATCAGACTCTGGATTTCAGCTCAGGTCATGATCTCAGAGTTGTGGAATTGAGCCCTGTGTCAGGCTCTGTACTGGGCGCGGAGCCTGCTTAAGATTCTCTCTCCTCTGCTTGTGCTCTCTTTCTTTCTCAAAAAAAAAAATATATATATATATATACATATATATATATTCTAACATGTACAAAAGAACATATGTAGCACATACTTAGGGGATAAAATAGTGTGTGTCTGTATAAATAAAATAGTTTATTAACTAGTTATGCTATTTCATTCAGAGGAACAGATTATTCATATTTTCTTGGGATCAAGGATCAAGAAATGCAGATAAAGCTTTGCCTCTGAACTAATCTTGTCCAGGTTATAAAATTGATGGTGGCAGGAGGTTCATTCTCTAGGGACTAGTAGAGGTAAACTGTTAGACCAAAACTGTTCAATAGTTAAGGTATGGAGTCTTTGATGTATGTGCCAGAGCTGTAGGGACAAGTAATGGTGAAATACTCAGCAGTTTTGTGAGCTGGATCTTAAATCACTGGTACTTGATGCCATCTGTGGTGGGAGCATTTACATGATGGAAATGGATTAAATGCTACAGACAGGGCTGACTTGCTTTCCCAATTTACTAGCACACCACTGCCATGAGTCTACTGTTTTGTTTAATTTGTTCATTTCAGCAACTGGCAGGTGGTATGCTGGGCCCGGATCAGTCTTTCTTCCAAGCCCATCTCCCCTTGGACACTGCCAGTGGCTCCCATTCTGTCAATGCAACTCTATGTGTGCAAGTAGCTTCACATGCATCCTCTAAGCCTGAACATCTAATTTTCTAGAGATGAGTTGCTGTTTTGGGCAATAAGTGAGTTTCTCAGAAGTAATTTAATGTACTCTACGAAGAATCTCATACTCCACTTGAATTTCTAGACTTTTCTAGTGAGATGCGCCAAAGGCATCCTGGAACAAGCCATTTATCTACAAATCACTCCTTTTCGAAAGCATGTTGGCTCAGTTATGATATTTATTCTGCCATTAGTGGTCTACTCTGAAGAGGGACAGTTTAGAGGGAGCATGCAAAAATTAAGCCTGGTGAGTGTGCAGGAAAATAAGGCTCGAGGGTACAGCTAAAGGAGGTAGGCATACCAGTTCTAGGGATGTGGTATCTGCGTGTGCCTGTGTGCGTGTATGCGTGTGTGTGTGTGTGTGTGTGTGTGTGTGTGTGTATGTAGGAGGAACTGAACAGGTATCAATAGGTAGGTAACTGAGTGGAGAGACAGAAGAGAAGAAAACAAAGGTTATAGTTTGTCAGGAGGTCTAATAGTTGGATAGGTCTCAATGTTTGTGTATTCATTATTAAACGATTACTCTGACACTACCAGTTTACAAAGTGATTTTATGTAAATTATCTAATTTTATTCTTCCTTATATTTTCATGTCAGTTGAAATGATGGCAGTATCTTCATATTTACTGATGAAGGAAGCAGGGTTGATAAAGTTTAAGTGACCCTTCCCCCACCATGATGACAGAGCTGGTATGAGGCCAAATTTAGATAAGTGGTGGGCAAATTATAGACTTCAGGCTAATTATGCCTCACTGTCCATAAATAAAGTTTTATTGAAACACAGCTACTCCCAATTGTATACTCTTGTCTGTGATTATTTTTGCCCTACAACAGCAGTTGATTAGTTATGAAAGAAAAATTCTGAAAGGGACTATATGCCCCACAAAGACAAACAAAAAAACAAAAACAAAAAAACCCCCAAGCTCTGTCCTTCATAGAAAACTCTGGTCCTTTACAGAAAAATAAACCTGCTGACCCCACCTCCGAATTCCAGATTATACCTATCAACTGAGTAATTCTGATGCCAGTAGTGTATATATGGTCACATACTTGGCATGACTTTAGAAGTATTACAGGTACAAAAATAGTAGCATAGAATACCACAGTAATAACTGAAATTCCTTTCATTAATCACTTTTGGAAATTAAGGCATGAAAGATATTATTTTAAACATTATTTAGGGGGTTCCTGGGTGACTCAGTTGGTTAAGTGTCCAACCTCAGCTAGATTATGATCTCACTCTTTGTGGGTTCGAGCCCTGCACTGGGCTCTCTGCTGTCAGAGCGGAGCCTGCTTTGGATCCTTTGTCACCTCTCTCTCTCTGCCCCTCTCCTGCTTGCTCTCTCTTTCTCTGTCTCACAAATAAACATTAAAAAATAAAACATTATTTAGGGAAAATTAATAACTTAAGACTTAATCTGTAACATTCTATGAAATGAACCTAATTGATTTATTACCTAAAGGGCAGGTTTGTCTTAAATAATGGGTCATTGAGATGGAAATTTTTGGTAGGACGATAAATTTTATCTAAAGCAGCATGATGTAAAGTTTCCAACAGCCTTGTATTTCAGTCCCATCTTTGCTAATTACTAACTACAATATGTGTTCATCAATTAGATTCTGATGTGTGGAGTTTTTCCCAGTCAACAAGCAAACTCTTCAACACCAGCTGGGTGTCCTATAATTTAACCCATTTCTGACACTACCTGGAGATAATGTTAGATACACAGGTTAGGGCTCAGTCCTATGAGACTGCTCCACCCCCCCCCCTTCGGATCCTGTCCAAAGTCCTGGTTGTCACCTGTGCTTCTGACCCACCAACCATAGATGGGTGGTTTCAACAACCCCTTCTTTGGGTTTGATTAATTTGCTAGAAAGGTCCACAGAACAGAGACACCTTTTACTTCCTAGGTTACTGGCTATTATAAAAGAATATAAAACAGAATAGATGCAAGAAAGAGATGCATAAGGCAAGGCATGGGGAAAGGGTATAGAACTGGCATGCCTTCTGTGGTGCTGCTCTTCCTTTATCTCCATGCGTTCTCTAACTGGGAAGCTCTTGAATCCATACTTTAGAGTTTTTTATGGAGACTTCATTACATAGGCACAATTGATTAAATTATTGGCCATTAGTGATCAAACTCTAACTACCAGCCCCTCTTCCCTCCCTGGAGGTGTGTGTGTAAGGGTAGCAGTTCTGACTAAGGCTGAGAGTTCTAACCCTCTAACCACATAGTTACCTCCTCTGTCAACAAGCCCTATCACTAGATGTTTTCCAAAGCATCACCTCATTTACATAGCAAAAGTCACCTTTTCTACATTATTATTCTCATTATAAGAAATCCCAAGGATTTTAGGAGCACTGTTCCAGGAATGAGGATAAAAACCAAATACATATTTCTTATTATAAATCATGATATCACACTATGATCTCAAGCAAGTTGATTAACTTAATTGAGCCATATGTAAAATGAGTTAGCACCTATCTTGTAGGATTATTGTGAATATTAGAAATTGTTCATATAAAGTGCTTAGCACAAAATAAAGACACGACATTTGATGGTAATAGTTATTGTAGGAGTAGTAGTGGTGCTTGTAGTGTAGTATGGTGAACTTGGAGTGTCACGTAGTTGCTGCACACTATGAGGAAGAGGAGGAGGAGGAAAAGGAGGAGAAGGAGGAGAAGCACCTGAGTAAGAGAATGCTGGAATTTTCTGGCAATCCATAAGATAAAAGGCAATACTGGAATTGGAGAGCAAGGCAGCTGAACACAAATTTCACTCATTTGTCCCTAATGCCAAAGATGTGGTTGATTGTCAGCTCCTTAAAGGCAGGTGTGTGGTTTTGTCCTACTTGTATAGCCATCCTTTTTACAGTGCCTAGCTCAGAGCCTTGTGTACAGTGAGTGCTTGGTAAATGTGAAATCAAGGAAGCTAGATTTGAGTTCTGTACCAGCATTTCTAGAAATGGAGCTATGGTAGGGTTGTTCAAATATCACAGACTTTCTGATGTAGACTTCTCTCCTGTAGTTCAGGGAAGAAAGGCAACATGGCAGACCCAGAATTGTGGTTTACAGATGTGTTTTCATATGGTTGTCAGCATTTAAAAAGTGAATTTGTAGCTAATATTTTTATATGGAAAGATATTTCATAATGATACAGATTTCTAAATTTTCTTGAAAAATTGGAATATGCGTGTCACTGTCCATCATAAGGTTATATATATTGAAGAGGAGTAGCACCTGCCTTACTATAAGGGGTTTTTAAACTCCTCACCACAGGGCTCAAGGCTCAGGGTCAGGCATTGCAAACTCATGACTGGAGGAAGAAGGGCGATACAGAAATGAGTGAAGTGAGCCTGAATGGAGCCCTGGGAGCTGATGGACTTAAGGGGACAGCACGCCACCCAAACCTGGGAAGCCTATGCTCAGACCCAGTTAGTTAATGCCATCTGAAAGTAAAGTCCCAGAGTTTCAGTATCCTGTGTTCTAAGAGAAGTTTAAAATCCAAATTTTATATTGAGAACTATATATTTATAGTTTCCAAATAAGATTATCACATTTTTTTTATGAGGTCCCAGTAGTTCATTTTTGTTCTTGATTCCCTTGCCTCTGGGGATGTGTCGAGGAAGAAATTGCTGCGATTGAGGTCTAGGAGGTTATTTCCTGCTTTTTCCTCAAGGGTTTTTATGGTTTCCTGTCTCACATTCAGGTCCTTTATCCATTTTGAGTTTATTTTTGTGAATGGTGTCAGAAAGTGGTCTGATTTCATTTTTCTACATGTTGCTGTCCAGCTCTCCCAGCACCACCTGTTGAAGAGGCTGTCTTTTTTCCATTGGACACTCTTTCCTGGTTTGTCAAAGATTAATTGGCCATATACTTGTGGGCCCAGTTCTGGGTTCTCTATTCTATCCCATTGGTCTGTGTGTCTGTTTTTGTGCCAACACCATACTGTCTTGATGATGACAGCTTTGGAGTCGAGGCTAAAGTCTGGGATTGTGATGAAATGCTGTTGGGGCAAACTGAAACATATGTGGGAATCTTATAGTTTTCCTGGCTGCAAACTCTGTGTGGACCTACTAATAACTACCGCCTAGGGCAGAATGGACAGGAGACATTTTGATGCAGCCATTTTAACAATATGGCCATTTTGATGCTCACAGTTACTTATTTTGTAGTCTCCAAAACAAAACATCAACATTTTCAGTTTTAAGGAATTCTTAAGTAACACATCTCACGGCCTATGTTGCCCCACTCTTCACTCTTACACCACCCTTGCCTCAGCCAGAGTAGACTGCTATACCACCTGCTCGGGAACCGGACGCAGTAGTGACTGATCTCTCCTCAAGTTCAACTTAGGTTATAAAGCATGTTTCATTGATAATAGAACTCCCCTATGACCCAGCAATAGCACTGCTGGGGATCTACCCAAGGGATACAGAAGTGCTGATGCATAGGAGCACATGTACCCCAGTGTTCATAGCAGCACTGTCAACAATAGCCAAATCATGCAAAGAGTCTAAATGTCCATCACCTGATGAATGGATCAAGAAGATGTGGTGTATATATATACAATGGAGTATTACATGGCAATAAGAAAGAATGATATCTGGCCATTTGTAGGAAAGTGGATGGACCTCAAGGGTGTCATGCTAAGCGAAATAAGTCAGGCGGAGAAGGGCAGATATCATATGTTTGCACTCATAGGTCTAACAGGAGAACAGGAGGGCCAGGGGGAGGGGAAGAGGGAAAGAGAGATGGGGAGAGAGAGGGACGCAAAACTTGAGAGACTATTGAATACTGAAAAGGAACTGAGGGTTGAAGGGGGAGGGGAGGGCGAAAAGAGGTGGTGGTGATGGAGGAGGGCACTTGTAGGGAAGAGCACTGGGTGTTATAAGGAAACCAATTTGACAATAAACTATTTTTTTTTAAAGCATGTTTCATTAAAATTCTGTCTGGGTCAGTATTTCTCAAATGAGTTATTTTAAACAGTAGAAAAATTTCAAAATTATGCATAATCTGCTAAATCCCATTATGTCAGTCAAGCTCATTGTTTTTCTCGCATTTCTGTTGTTTCATCTAACTAAACAAACAAAAGAAAATAAATTTTTTTATCTGTAGTAGAAAACTGGATCACTGTTTTACATTTCGCAGCCTATGGGCAGTTTCATATACTCTGGTGGGCTCTATTATATTTCTGTTAGCAACACATTTTTTCACCTTGAAGATTTGTAGGGCTGAAAAGGGAAAATTGCCATGGCTATAGGGGATAAGGTGGGGTCAGGGATGAGGCGGGGGAATCTAGTACACCAGACTTACAATTAAAAAAAATTTTTAATGTTTATTTATTTTTGAGACAGAGAGTCAGAGAACAAGCAGGCAAAGGGCAGAGAAGGAAGACACAGAATCTGAAGTGGGCTCGAGGCTCCAAGCTGACAGCACAGAGCCTGACATGGGGCTTGAACTCACAAACTGCAAGATTATGACCTGAGCCAATGTCAGACACATAACAAACTGAGCCACCCAGTTTAGGTGCCCCTAAATATTTAAAAGTAAAGCATCAAAACATTTCTTCATGTGAAAATAGACTCCCTAATTTAATGTGATATCCCTTACTTTCATACAATGCAGGAATTCAAATAGTGTTGGTGATGTAAAGTCTTCTGATTTTTAAATTAATTTTAAAACATGTTTGATCAAATTTCTCATTTAAAATAATTCCTATACACCAAAAACGAAGCAGCAGAAAGAGAAATCAAGCAACTGATCCCATTCACAATTGCATGAAAAACCATAAAATACCTAGGAGTAAACATAACCCAGGATGTAAAAGACCTATATGATGAAAACTATAAAAAACTTATGAAAGAGATTGAAGAAGATGCCAAGAAATGGAAAAACATTCCCTGTTCATGGATCGGAAGAATAAACATTGTGAAAATGTCACTACTACCCAAAGCAATCTACACATTCAATGCAATCCCCATCAAAATTGCACCAACATTCTTCTCAAAGCTAGAACAAACTATCCTCAAATTCGTATGGAACCACAAAAGACCCCGAATATCCAAAGTCATATTGAAGAAGAAAACCAGAACGGGAGGCATCACAATCCCAGACTTTAGCCTTTACTACAAAGCTGTCATCATCAAGACAGTATGGTATTGGCACAAAAACAGACACATAGACCAATGGAATAGAATAGAGAACCCAAAACTGGGCCCACAAATGGATGGCCAATTAATCTTTGACAAAGCAGGAAAGAGTATCCGATGGAAAAAAGACTGCCTCTTTAGCAGGTGGTGCTGGGAGAACTGGACAGCAACATGCAGAAGAATGAAACTAAACCACTTTCTTACACCATACACAAAAATTAACTCAAAATGGCTGAAGGACCTAAATGTGAGACAGGAAACTATCAAAACCCTCGAGGAGAAAGTAGGAAAAAAACCTCCCTGACCTCAACCACAGCAATTTCCTATTCGATACATCCCCAAAGGCAAGGGAAAGCAAAACTGAACTCTTGGGACCTCATCAAGATAAAAAGCTTCTGCACTGCAAAGGAAACAATCAAGAAAACTAATAGGCAACCGACGGAATGGGAAAAGATAGTTGCAAATGACATATCAGATAAAGGGCTAATATCCAAAATCTACAAGGAACTCACCAAACTCCACACCCAAAAAACAAATAACCCAGTGAAGAAATGGGCAGAAAACATGAACAGACACTTCTCCAAAGAGGACATCCAGATGGCCTACAGGCACATGAAACGATGCTCAACATCACTCATCATCAGGGAAACACAAATCAAAACCACACTGAGATACCACCTCACACTGGTCAGAGTGGCTAAAATGAACAAATCAAGAGACTATA
>NC_043702.1:71133592-71185488 GCF_006229205.1 Suricata suricatta
GGGTGTTGTATGGAAACCAATTTGACAATAAAGTATTTAAAAATAATAATTTCTTTGAGACCTCATCACTGATTTCTTTATTGAGGTCTCTCACTCTTCTTTCTAAATAGGATTATTGCTGAATCTTCTGTTAATTTTTCTCTCTACCAGTTTTGGTTACTTGCATCCATCAGAATCCTTCCTTTACTGCTTCCATAAGCTAGTCTATGCTGTATAAATTCTCTGTCCCCAAACTAGACAACTTAGAACTTTCTTTTCTTGGAATGACAGGTTTTGACATAGAAAATTTAAGTGTCATAAAGAAAAATAAAGTTTTTAATCCACTGTTTCTTGAGTGTGAAAATAGCCATTAGGTATGGCCCTTTTTAGCAAGTAAAAAAATAAATGATTGAAAGAACTAAATTAAAAAGCTATATTTATTATCACTGTAGCAGAATGTCTTAGGACCCAATGCAGAAAGGCCACTGGGCTTCAGGAAGCAACAAGAACTAGACGCTGAAAAACTGTTAGTCCCCTGTGTTACCTCAGCACCTCTCCATGTATTTCCTTCCTTTTGCTTTCTCATGCAGCCAGCTTCCTCTGATTCTCCATACCACAGAACAGACAATGAGCACCTTCAGCTTCTGAGTTTCAGATTATCATTCAATCCGTCCACAAGAGCTAGTTTGCTGTCATTGTCCTAAGTCTGCACTCCAGAAAAGAGCATCTGATTGGTTCCTGCCTGGTCCCATTTGCGATACCCAGTGACTGGGTCACATCAGACAAATGTAGCTATCATCAAGTAAAGAAAATTTCCTAGGACAATGTGTGATAATTTAGCTTGTGGGCTGGGTGTAAACCCCAAAGTATGAGATACTCAAAGGATCTCACCTAATCAGTGAGGCTTCAAACAGATGGTGTAGAAGAGTATCTTCTCTAAACTTTAGTATCTGCATACAACCACCACAATTTCCCCTGTTTCTGAATACTAACTATCTCATTATTTGCTAAATATGTTTCTTACATCAAATTTAAGGTACCATATTACTCTGTATCCTAAGCAATATCCTAAAGCCACTGTATTGGTGCATTTAATTTTTTCTAATATTCATTAATATAACTCTATAATTGCTAGGTAAACTGTTAAAATAGGACTAACTACTTAGTTTCCTAACTAGGCACCCACTCTCGTCCATCTCCAATCCATTCTCCACATTGCAGACAGAGTGATCTTTTGGACAAACAAATGTGATTTGGCCTCTCTTCCTCAACTTAACATACTTCAGTGACCTCTTCCTGTTCCGTGAGTGACAACGTCATTAAACCCGTGGTTCAGGTCAGGGCCTTGGAGTCCTCCTTTACTCTTTCTCCTTCTCTAACCACTCACATTTAATACATCTATGAATCATGCAGTCTCTGTCTTTGAAATGTACATAGAATCTGGCCACTTCTTTCCAATTCCACTACCACTCACATTCAAGATATCATAATTTTTTTACCTAGATTATTACAGACTCCAGTTGTGTTCTCTCTTTCCATCTTTACCCTCCTACAGTCTATGGCCACAGAACAGCCAGAGTGATTCTTCTAAAACACAAATCAGATCACCTATTCTGATGCTCTAAGGACTTCCCATCCCATTCAGAGTCAAAGTCTTTACTTTAGCTCCAAAACCCTATAACTTGATCCCTCGATGATCTAATCCCAGATTCTACTCTTCCTCTTGCTCCAGGCACACTAGTTTTTCTACTGTTTCATAAATATTCTAAGTATGTTCTCATCTCAGGTTCTTTGGCTTTTCTGTTCCCCTTACTTGAACACTCTTCCCTTTTATACCTATGTAGCTCCCTCCTTTACTTCTATCTCTGCTCAAAATTCATTTTAACAAAGAATTTTTTCTAGTTGCTCTTTCTAAAATAGTACTTCATGCCACCCGTCTCTATTCCTCTTTCCCTGCTTCACTTGCCCTCATAGCACCCATCATCACCTGATATTTTTTTATTTATTTTGAGTTGCAGAATTAGTTGCTAAGGGACCCTATCCAATCTAAGTTCCAAAGCCTATGGTTGAAGGAACTGAAGTTCAGAGAAACTGGTGAATTGCCTAATGTTTGAGAACTAGTTAAATGCAGAACTTGGAATAAAATCCTGGTCTGATTCCTAGTCTAATGTGTTCCCAGGAACACTTACGTTCCTAGGAAACTCTAGGGACCTAACATCAGTTATCTAAGTTGATGAGGTGGGCATGACTAAGTTAATGCAAATCAGCAACTCCCACCACTGAATTCAGCACTGAATTTCAAGGCCCCACATCACAGCGTGGGGTGTTCAATTATCTCTATTTTTAAATATTCAAGAGTCAGATTGTGTTACAGACCAATCTGGGCTTGGTGGAGGCAGGGTATTAGCACCCAAAACCCTTTATTTCAAATTCAAAGTAAATTCACTCTAGTTTTCCTCATGGTGGCTCTTTGCTTTAGCTAAAACTTTTTTTCCTCACAGCTTACAGATACTGTTGAAGTGTCCTATATGCAAAGCTGTTGGCTTCAAGGCCAAGTAGGTCAGAGTCAATTGCCTAAAGAGAAAGAAGTATACAACAGAAGGTTCTCATTTTAATTGGAAGAACAACCTAAAGACTTCAGTGGGTGGCTTTTATTTGAGAAGGAGCTATGGGACTCCAGGTGGTGCTTGATTAAGTATATCTACAGTATGGCACTAAAAAGATGTCTTTTTGATGCTGGAAAAGCAGTCTGGAGCCAGACTGTGGGATCCTGTCCTAACATTTCTAGTTACTAGCTATATGGCCTTAGGCTAGGAGTGAAATCTCTCCCTCTGCCTCAGTTTCTGTGATATCAAGTAGAGATTTAAAAATGGTATCTACCTGAAAGGGTTGTTATGAGTTTTAAATAAAACATACTAGTGACTATTTTTGTTATTATAGTTATTCATACCATTCCTTCTTCCTTCCTTTCTTCTCTTGAAATCACTTCAGTGAAAGATGGATGATTTCTAGGAGAGGACTCCCTTGCAGACTTGCTTGGTGGCAGGTGCTACATGGACACTCTGAGAGTCTATATGCTCTTCAGCACCCCGCCCCCCACCCCTGGCCAGGCATTAGCAGAGGCTTTGATGGGTCTTCACTTTAGTTTGACTTTTTCTGCCTAATCCTACTTCTTTCCCTCCCACAGAAGTTGATCCCTGGTAAATACTCTGCACACAAACTCTATCTCAGCATCTGGAGAACTAACCCTATGAAAATTGATTTCCAAAGAATGTTAGTAACATGATAGAGTTTGGGAGTACTCACAAAATATGAAAATTTGGAAAAGTATATTATCTCTCAGAGTCTCAGTTTCCTCATCAATAAAATAAAGGTAATTATCTGTTACTTGTAATTATCTGTATCTGAATGTTGTGAGAATTCAAGGGAGTAGTAAAGTACCAAGCCCATAGCAGGGAGCCTGTAAGAGTAAATTTGAGACTCCCTCCATTTCACTTCTTGTTTTTTCAATTTTCTTTTTCCTAACTTGATCATAATTTTCTTTTATCTCTAAAATTCCTTTGCTTCTTTCTTTTCTGTCTCTCCTTTTGTTTTGTAAAAAAATTTCTAATTTAGCCTTTTAATCAATAATTTTCATAAAATATAATAAATACATTTTAACTATGCAAGTGATGAGTTTTTAAGAAATGTATACAGATTTGGCTCTGCCACCACCTTCAAGATACAGAACATTTCCGTTACCACAAAAGATAGCCTTGCACCACTTCCCAGTCCTTACCTGCAATTTAAGTATAGATAACCATTGATCTGTTTTCCATTCATATAGATTGGATTTGTCTTTTCTAAAGTTTCATATGAATATAATCCTACTGTATGTATTCTTTTCTCTCTGGCTTAATTTCTCTCAAACTCACATTTCTCAAACTAACAATGTCCATGTGCTTTGTGTACCAATAGTTTTTTCCCTTCTATTGCTATCCAGTAGTTTATTGTATGAATGTACTACAATTTCTTTATCCATTTACCAGATGTTGAATATCTGTTTGTTTCCAAATTTTGGCTATTATGAATAGATCTGTGAACATTTATGTACAAACCTTTATGTAGATTTATGTCTTCATTTCTTCCGCAGTAGAATTGTTGAGTCAAATGTTAAGTTTATGTTTAACTGCATAAGAACATGCTAATATCACATTGTATTCCATCTAAAAAGTACGCAAGTTTCAGTTGCCCACATTCTCTCCAACACTCTGCATTGTCAGTCTTTTATTTTAGCTATCCTAGTAGGTGTGAAGTGAAAGTATTTCATTGTGATTTAATTTGCATTTCCTTGATGACTAATGATCTTAAGAATTGTTTCACGCTTTAAGGATCTTTTTGTGTTTTTTTCCCCCTAAGGGTTTTGTTAAAATGTTTCCCCCCACCCCACCCTGTTCTGTTTGTTTTCTTATTACTGAATGGTGTAAGTTTGGCACATAATTTGGATGTAATATCTTTCCTAGATATGTGAATATTTTCTCACACTTTGCGGCTTGCCTTATTTTCTTTAGTTCATTTTTCAAAGAGAAGGTTTAAATATGTATGAAGATTAATTTGTTACATTTCTTTCATCATGCTCTTTGTATCCTATCTAAGTAATTTTTGCCTAGTCCAATGTTACACAGATTCTCATTTTCCTTAGAAATGGTATACTTTTAGTTTTCACATTTAGGCTTATAGTCCATTTCAAATTAATTTTTTCTTGTGATGTGTGACACAAGACTCATTTTTATCCATAGAGATACCCAGTTCTACTGCCATCTGTTGAAAAGTCTTTCTTTTTCTCCACTGAATTACTTTAGCACGTTGGTCAAAAATCATCTGCCCATATATATGACCATATATATCTCTGTTGCATTATCTATGTTTACCCTTATACCAGTAGCGACCTCTCTTGATGATTATGGCTTTATAATAAGTCTTAAAATCAGGTGTGTGTAATCCTTCAAACTCTGTGGGTTTTTTTTTCATCTCAATATAGTCTTTTGGCTATCTGTTTGCCAATTTCTAAAACAAAACAAACAAAATGTTTGCTTCGATTTTCATTGAGATTGCTTTGAATATATTTGGGGAAATTGGCATCTTAAAAATGTTGAGTCTTTCTATCTGAGCATGATATATTTATTTATTTGGATCTTACTAATTTTTCATAGTGATATAATTTAGTTTTTATTGGATTGTATTTGTATTTAGTGTAGCTATGCATATCTTGAAAAAAATTACTCCTAATTTTTTAGAAACTATAGTAATTTTTTAAGAATTTTGCATCCTAATTGTTTATTGCAGGAAAATAGAAATATAATTAACTTCTGTGTACTAATAATATTTCCTGTGATGTTGCTAAATTTATTTATTACTTGCAGGAGACTTTTTATTAGATTTCTTATCTAAACACAGATAATAATATCATCTGCAAATAAAGACAAGTTTACTTTTTCTTTTCTAATATGTATGCTTTTGTTTATTTTTCTTCTCTTACTGCACCAGTCAGGGCCTATAGAACAACAATTGAACAGAACTGGTAAGAGTGGTATCTTGTCTTATTCCTAATCTTAAAGGAAAGCATTCAGTCTCTTACCATCAAATTAGCTGTAGGTTGTTTGTAAATGCCTTTTGTTTAGCTCAAAAACTCTTCTATTTTAGAGTACTGAATGTTTATTGTAAATGGTTATTAACAGCTTATCAAATGGTTGTTTTTATATCTATTGCTATTCCTGTACATTTTTTCTTTTATTCTGTAAATACAATTACTTATGACAATTGATATTTAAAATGTTATGCATTTCTGAAATGAGTTTGTGAAATAACACCTCTTTGTCATGGTGCATTGTCTTGTTTACATATTGCTGGATTCAATTCAATAATATTTTCTGTTTGGAGAAGTCTAAATTAAAATTAAATTCTTTAACTGATATAAGGCTACTTTTTAAAAATTGCTTGCTGAGTTGGTTTTGGTAATTTGTGCCTTTCAAGGAATTTTTTTTTTAATTTCCTATAGTTTATCAAATTTATTGACATAAACATGTTCATAATATTCCCTTATTATTCTTTTAATGTCTGTACAATCTACAGTAAAATTCCCTTTCATTTCCAATATTAGTAAGTTGTTTCTGCTCTCTTTTTACTTGTTTATTTTACCTGGGGATTTATCAATTTACTTGATCATTTTAAAGTACCAACTTCTGATTTCATTGACTTTTCTTTGTTTCCTATTTCATCAATTTCCACTCTTATCTTTATTACTTCCTTCCTTTTACTTTGTGTTTAATTTGCTGGGTTTTTTTTCTAGTTTCTTAAAGAATAAGTTTAGATCATTGATTTTGGATATTTTCCCCATGGTAATTATTTAATGATTGGTCATTTTCTCTAAGACAGTGTGGCCAATAGATTTTTTTATGATGGCAAAAATGTTCTATGTTCAGTAAGGTAGTCATTAGCCTCAAAAGGCTATTGAGTAATTTAGAATACGGCTAGTAAAACTGAGGAAATGAATTTTAGTTTATTAATTATAAATAATTAAAATTAAAATGTAAATAGTTACATGTGGCTAGTGGGATAGCACATCTCTATTTATCACTACATCTCACAAATGTGAGCATTTTTGTTTTCATTTTGTTACAAGTAATTTTTAATTTTTCTGTGATTTCTTCTTAAATTCCTAGGTCACTTATAAATGTATTGTATAATTTCCAAATATTTGACAATTTTTATTATTGATTTCTAATTTAATAGAAATTAGTGTCTTTAAGTTTAGGATAATTTGTCAAAGAGAGCTTATCATAGAATCTTTCATTTTTATACAGTTCAACAATCTCAGACTTTTTTTTTTTAATGTTTTTTAAAATTTATTTTTGATACAGAGAGAGACAGAGCATGAAAGGGGGAGGGTCAGAGAGAGAGGGAGACACAGAATCAGAAGCAGGCTCCAGGCTCTGAGCTAGCTGTCAGCACAGAGCCTGACACGGGGCTCGAACCCTCGAATGTGAGATCTGACCTGAGCCGAAGCCGGAGGCTTAACCGACTGAGCCACCCAGGCGCCCCTCAGACTTTTAATTGTAGAGTTTAAAATACTTATATATAGTGTAATCCATGATATGTTTGAGGTTAAATCTAACAATTTGCAGTTTGTTTTTTTTGTCTGTCCTTTTTATTTATTCTTTTCCTCCTTTTTTCAAAGAATAATTTACTACTCTGTACTTCCATTTTATTTCCATTAGTGATTTATTAGCAATATCTATGTTTTACCATTTAATGTGTTTTCTCACTCTCTCTCTATAATATATATTTTACAATATATTTTTTAAACTTGGCATAGTCTATCTTCAAATTATACAGTTAAACTTCACATATAATATAACAACTTCACAACAGTACAACTTATTTCCTTTTCTTTTCTCATTTGTTTATGCTTCAATTTGGAGAATTTATGTTACATTTTCTTTAAGTCCACTATCTTTCTCTTTCCAGTTTAAATTCTAGTTAGTTAACATTCAGAGCAATATTGGTTTCAGGAGTAGAATTCAGTGATTCATCACTTATATTCAACATCCAGTGCTCATCACAACACGTGCCCTCTTTGATACCTGTCACCCATCTAGCCCATCTCCTCCTTCCCTCCGTTCTTCAATCATTAGTTTATTTTCTGTCTTTTTTAAATGCTTGTTGTTTGTTTGTTTGTGTTGAAAGAGATAGAGACAGCACAAGCAGAGAAGGTGAAGGGAGAAAGGGAGAGAGAGAATCTCAAGCAAGCTCTGTGCTGTCAGCACAGAGCCTGATGTGGGTTTTCAATCTCAGGAACCACGAGACCATGACCTGAGCTGAAACCAAGAGTCAGGCACTTAAATGACAGAGCCACCCAGGCACCCTTTCCTTTGTTCACTATCTTTAGGAGTCTCTCATGGTTTGTTTACCTCTCTCTTTTTACTCCCTCCCATATGTTCATCTATTTTGTTTCTTAAATTCCACATATGTGTGAAATCATATGGCTTTTGTCTTTCTCTGACTGACTTACTTCCCTTAGCATAATACCCTCTAGCCCATCCACGTCATTGCAAAGGACAAGATTTCATTTTTTAATGGCTGAGCAATATCCCATTGCATACATATATCACATCTTCTTCATTCATTCATTAATTGATGGACATCTGGGCTCTCACCATAGCTTGGTTATTGTCAGTAATGCCTTAACAGACATCAGGTGCATGTATCCCATCAAACCTTTTTTTTTTTTTTAATCCTTCAGGTAAATAGGTGGTATTGCAATTGATGGGTTGTAGGGTACTTCTATTTTTAACTTTTTGAGGAGACTTCATACTATTCTTCAGAGTGCCTGCACCTGTTTGCATTCCCACCAACAGTGCAAAGGGGTACTCCTTTCTCCGCATCCTTACCAACATCTGTTTTTTCTTGTGTGTTGTTGATTTAGCCATTCTGACAGGTGTGAGATGGTATCTCAACATGGTTTTGACTTGTATTTCCCTGATGATGAGAGAGGTTAAGCATTTTTTCATGTGTCTGTTAGACATCTGGATGGCTATTCATATCTTTTGCCCATTTCTTAACTGGATTATTTGTTTCTCGGGTGTTGAGTTTGCTATGTTCTTTATAAATTTTGAATAGTAACCCATTAACAGATATGTCATTTGCAAATATATTTTCCTATTCCATAGCTGGTTTTTAGTTTTGATGGTTTCCTTCACTGCTTTTTATTTTAATGAAGTCCCAGTGATTCATTTTTGCTTTTTTTTTCTTTTTTCTCTGGAGATGTGTCTAGTAAGAAGTTGCTATGGCTGAGGTCAAAGACATTGCTGCCTGTGTTCTTCTCTAGGATTTTGATGGTTTCCTCTCCAGGTCTTTCATCCATTTTGAGTTATTTATGTGTATGGTATAAGAAAGTGGTGCACCTGGTGTGTCAGTTGGTTAAGCATCTAACTTTGGCTCAGGTCATGATCTCACAGTTTGTGAATTCAAGCCCTTTGTTGGGCTATTTGCTGACAGCTCAGAGCCTGGAGCCTGCTTCAGATTCTGTGTCTCCCTCTCTCTGCCCGTCCTCTGCTCTCTCTCTCAA
Source organism: Suricata suricatta (assembly GCF_006229205.1). NCBI lineage: Eukaryota > Metazoa > Chordata > Mammalia > Carnivora > Herpestidae > Suricata > Suricata suricatta. The sequence continues at coordinate 71,142,678 of NC_043702.1, forward strand.
AAATAAATACACATTAATAAAATTAAAAAAAAGAAAGTAGTCCAGTTTCATTTCCGTATGTTGCTGTTCAGTTTTCCCAAAACCATTTGTTGAATAGACTGTCTTTTTTCCATTGGATATTCTTTCCTCCTTTGTCAACAATTAGTTGACCATGGAGTTGTGAGTTCATTTCTGGATTTTCTCTTCTATTCCTCAAATGCTTTTTTTGGCTTCTGTTTATAGATATAAATGTGGGAAATATTTTTTTTCCACAGAATTTGGAAAGCTTTGCCTCACTCTCTTCTGCCTTTCTTGTGGTGTTGTTGTAATATTTGATCCTCGGTTTATGACCTACATTTTTTTTCTTTACAGAACCCTTTAGAACATTTTTCTTTATTTCCAGAGTTCTAAAATTTCATGAGGATATCTCTTGATGCCCCCAAAAGTGAACTTGAGGCAAAAGGTTATTTGCAGTTACTTTACTGGTAGGGCAAATCCAGAAATCAGGGTGAGAGACAAGAGGAGTGAAGGAGAAAAGAAGTAGAACCAATAGGAAAATGAGTTATTGATGGTTTGAGATCATGGGGCTGTCTCCTTGGACTGATTGAATCTCAGGATTATCCATTTAAAGTAAGAAATAGGAAAGGTTATCCATTAGCTCCCATTTCTTACTGGTGAAAGGGTTGCTCTGAGCTGCAGGTAGGTACATGTATGGATGTCAAATAGGGTTTTGGGCATCTTACTCTTTAGTGACAGTGGAAAAGCCTCAGGGCAGGCATCAAAGGCATATAGTGCAGGCCTGAGGTGAGACATATGTGAACCTTGTGCATGCCTGGCATATATGTTTGCTATAGTAGTGACTTAATCAAGAGCCATGGGAGTCCAGGAGGATTTGATGTATTACATAAGAGATGTCTGATAGAGTGTAGGGTTTTTTGATTCCATCATGCTGAGTTTTTCATCAGCCCTTTGGGTCTGGCAAATTATGTTGTACAGTTTTGGAAAAGTTCTTCAAATTAGTTTTGATGATTATCTGTCCTCATTCCCCCCTCCCATTCTGGAAAACTTGTTAATCAGATTTTGGGCCATCTGGCTTCTTTCTGAAATCTTATGTTTTCTTGGTATTTCCATAATATGTTATATTGCTTGACTTTTGGAGAATTTTCCTCAACTCTACCTTTTGATTCTTTGGACTTTTTCATTTCTGCCATCATTTAAATTCCCAAAGAATTTTTACTGTTGTTTCTGAATATACATATGTATGCATATATGAACACACATATACACACATGTTCCTGTTAATATTCAATGGCTACAGCATTTGTCTTTGAATTCTCTGGATATTAATTATAGCTCGTGTTGTTTTCTTCATCATGAAAATGAATTCTTTGTTTCCTCTATGTTTTATTTTTTTCTTGTTAGTTTTGATCTCCGTATTCATCTTAGAGTTGTTTTCCAGGTGTTTCCTAATAATATGTAAGAGTGGAGCTCTGGGAAATTAGTTAAAAGCTCTCTGTATGGGGTGAGACATTTAATTAAAGAGCTCCCAATGCCATTATCTTGAAGACTTTTTTTTGTCCAGTCAGATTCCTCAGAGAAAACTCTTACAGTCTTTGACCTAGAGGGTATATGACAGGCTGTCAATACTCAGGAGTCCAAATGGGGCAAAAGGCTGAGAGTCACAACATTTGAAATGCAGTCTTTTATGTGTCTGCTTTTTTTTTTTCCGGGTTAGGACACTCACTGTCAACTGTGTCCAGGGTTCCCTAGCCAGACTCTCTTTTTTACCTTCTCCAGAAAATAAACTCTTATCTACTCCCAAGAGGGAGAAGGGATCTTGGAGGTAAACCTTTTCTTAAACAGAATTGGAACCAACCACCCTGATTTTAACCCCACCTTCACACCATTTCTAGAGGTATCTAGTGCCAGTAGTTCTTGAATTTTTGAGGATTCTGCAGTATGAATTAAATAACTTCTCTGCTTTCCTCACTACCAGTTTAAAAATTAGTTTTTTCTGTTTTCCAGCTTTCACAAATTTGTGGGTAGACTCTCTTCCACTGCTCCTTTTGTGATATTCTTTTCCAGATCTCTTTCTAATGTAAAGTAAATGTACCCCTGAAAGTCTACTTTTCTTCCCACTATAACAAATAGAAATTTTGATCCAGTTAAGTCTAGGGAGAATTCTACTGTTTCTTGTGTGTTGGAAAATTTATGTCTCCACAATGTGTTTGTAGCATAATTAAATTTGTGCCTCATGTGTCAACTCTGGCTTACTGAGGGGTTCCAGAGATTGTATACTTAGTACAGTATATGAAATAAGACTTCATTCATGAATGAATATTTATTCCATCCAAACAGAGTATAGTAGATCTGCAAATCCTTCAATTGGTTTGATTGTTTTTCTCTGCACCCCACTTCTAGATGAGACAAAGAAGTTCAAATATAACAACCCTATCAGGAATTTAGTTAAAATAAAAATAAAGATTCTGATAGAGATGTGGACCCCATAATCTATACTTTTTACTTCTAAATGACAAAAATATTCAATTTTCCCAATTATAATCTTAAGAAACTGTAGTATTTTCTATCAAATAAAAATTATGTTCTGTTTTTATAAGGTAGAACGTTAGACATTTCAGTAAAAGGTTTTTATGGTGACAGTAAAGCATGAAGAGATTTAAAGTTAACTGTAAGCCATTCTTCAGAGCGTTTGATTCCCCAAAGTTATTCTAGCTTTATGGCATAGAAGTAGATAAATGAACAATTGCCCAGAATATGTAACTATGAAGAGTACTTAGTTGGAAGAAGCTGAGTCTACAGAATTGTGAGCTTAAGCCCACATCAATAGCAGCAAACTATTTTTCACTCAGAATCTGTTTTAGTAATCACTCTGCAGTTGCTGCCTCTAATGAAACTTCCAGAATCACAATAAATAACTAAAGCAATTTTCTTTGGAAAATTAATATTTTATGTGACAGTTTAAAAAATTTCAAGAAAACAATTTTGAGACAGACCTTCATCTCTGAGCTTTGGGGGACTCAAGGTAGTGTTAAACAGACTCCCTGTCCTTGAGAATTTTAGACTTTAGTCAAAGAAAAAGACATTATAAATAAATATAAATATATAAATATAAAATAGAAGCATACACACCAGGTTAGTGGTAAGGATGTTAATGGCTTTAGGATAATATAACAGAGGAAGGAAGACTTTATTCAAGTTGATGGAGGCGCCAAACCAGATGAGGAATTAATTAAGGTGGTTCTTGCTTTTACTTCTTAGCTCATGCTTACGTCTTGGGTGGTAGGAACTCTGAGGAGTAATTTAGGCATAGCAAGTTGGAATATAGTGGCAGCTCCAATGAGAATATTTTAATGTACAGTTTGAGTTTCTCAAATTTTAAGGAGATCATAAGTCACATAAATAATGTATATTTCATATATGTGTATATATTAGTCAGATTTCTTCTGGTGATAAAAACCCATTTTAAGCTATTTTAAGCAAAAAAAAAAATTTCTATTGACCAATGTGATTGACAAGGTCAGGGATAGAATGTATTGGATATGCATGGATTTAGATAGCTCTGATAATGGCATTAGGAATTTATCTCTTTCTGTAGGAATTATAGTCATCAAATTGGGTCTTATATGGCTGGTACAGCTTTCCATTTCAAATTAGAGAAACTTCATTCTCAGCGCCCATACATAGGAAGCATCTGGGGAAAACTCCGAGTGCCTGCTTTGTGGGCCAGTCATGATGAACAGAGGATGGCTCATGTCTTAATCACATGGGAAGCAACCCTGAGTCTGACGCCTTAAACCACTTGACCATTTCGACATTCTCAGTCTTAATCACATGAGATAAGGGAAGAAGAGTTTCTCAGTGAAAAGGTGCACTGGGAAGGACCAGTCAGGTAGTGTTGTTACAGACCTGAAATGACTCATTTTACATTAATTTATGCCCATAAACAAATGTGGCCATTTCTTGAATTTCAGGCTGTATATAGTAAGTTTTATTTGCACTAGAATGGAAGAATGGAGAGTTGTAGTTGGGGATATGATACAGCTTAGATACAAATTATCCCATCTTTTAGGTATTTCCCATCATCAAATATGTTTTAAGAATATGTTACTTCTTGGGGACGCAACCCTTATCAGGACTATGAACAAATTTGACACTTAACATGGCAGTATGGTCATGAAGAGGGTGAACATTATATTCAGGACCTCATGATTTTTTCCCAGATATTCTATTCATGTTTCACAGGAGTCTTCTGAGTATTCACAGAATTTTAAAAATGTAGATTTAACATTTATTTATTTTTGAGAGACAGAGAAAGTTCGTGAGCAGGGGAAGGGCAGAGAGAAAGGGACACACAGAATTGAAAACAAGCTCCAGGCTCTGAGCTGCCAGTACAGAGCCCGATGCAGGGCTTGAAACCATGAACCGTGAGATCATGACCTGAGCCAAAGTCAGATGCTCCACCGACTGAGCCACCCAGGTTCCCCACACAGATTTTTTTTTTTAATTTCCCTTTTCTTCCCTCTGAAGATTCAGAAGCACAGGGAATTGTACTTACTGAACTCCAGTGTGTAAGACCTTGGTGGTTTGAGACGAAGAACAAAATATTCTCAATGCCGTGTCATGAGAAAAAAATATTCATGAAAAAAGGAATGCAAGTCGTTTAGAGTTAAGTCAAGAGACCGAAGCCTGGAGATGTACAAGAACTCCAAGGGCAGGGTAATCTTCAAGGCCTGAAGAAAACCTTAATAACTATTGTAGCTTTTCAGATTCAGGTTTGTTAGGTGGTTCAGGTATGTATGAAAGAGTGGGAAAGAGGGGCGATAATTGGGAAAACACGGCTTGGAAAGCAGACCAATGGTACGAGGGGATAAATCTTGGTCATCAGAAATACTGCTGAGGCCCACGTGGCTACTTAGTAATGACTGGCTTGAGAAATGTGTTGAGCTTTCAGAAGCTGCTTGGAGAGAAATCTAATTAGTTCAAAAGATCAGCCAGGGGCTAAGCATGGTAGCAGATGTATGCCCTCAGTAATGGATAAAGAAGATGTGTTATATATACAAGGGAATATTACTCAGGCATAAAAGAATGGAATCTTGCCATTTGCAACAACATGGATGGATCTACAGGGTAAAATGCTAAGTGAAATAAATCAGTCAGAGAAAAACAAGTATCATATGATTTCACTCATATGTAGAATTTAAGAAACAGAACAGAGGAAAAAAGAGACAAACCAAAAACCAGACTCTTATATACGGAGAACAAAACTGATGGTTATCAGAAGGGAGGTGGATGGGGGATGGGTGACATAGGTGAAGGGGATTATGGGTACACTTATCATGATGAGCACTGAGTAATGTAGAGAATTGTTGAACCACTATCTCATACACCTGAAACCAATAAAACACTGTATGGTAAATATACTGAAATTGATAATAAGTAAATAAACTTTTAAAGAGCAGTAGATACAAATATGTAAATTGCTACATGGAACAGGAAATCAGAATTATACAATGCTTTAATCTGTCAAGTATTGTAGAAATTAAAATGAGAAACAAATTAATAGATACTCAAGATTGTTGGTAAGAGTGGAGTTTGCAAGAACTCCCATATTAAAAGAATTATATCAATGACTTCAAAAAGTCCTTGTGAGTTTTTCTGAAAGAATCTGTACTTAGTAAGAGCAAGGAATATAACAGCAGAGTGCTGATTCAGCAACCAGCCAATGCCTGATCCTAATTTATTTGTCAATTTCAGTGACTCTACCATCAACTTAAGGATGATACATTATATACAAAATAACACAGTTTCCAAGCACCCCTAAAGTTTATTCTTTCAGCAATCAAATATGTTTTAAGCACTTACTGTATGCCAGGTATGCTACGCTCTGGGATACAAGGCTGGTTATGACAGATTTCCTCTTATGTGATGTTAGAAATGTAATATTTAGTGTAATAAATGCTAATATCACTCATAGCCACAGAAGTATAACAGGGAGAAAGGTGAAGTTCATCCAATCTTGGGATTTAGGGAATCCTTTTCAGAAGAAGTGACATTTGGGACAAGCTTTTAAAAATTGACTAAATGCTGCTGCTTTCATAATTTCTCCTGATTCACCTGTGGGCTTTAATTTATTTTTTTATTATCGTTATTATTGAGCTTCTTTATAGATAAAGTATAACAAGGAGTTAAACAAAGGGAGACTAAGATAAGAGAATTGGCTACTGTTGTTTAGCAGATTATTGAACATTGAAGGATGAGATGTAAAGCTTTGAGTAAATGGAATGATCTAATTATACAATGTGTGGTGAGAGCTCCCTTTTTGTTTTTTTTTTTTGTTACTGTACTAAGAACATTGAACATGAGGTCTATTCTCTTAACACATTTTAAAGTGTACAATACAATATTGTAAACTGTAAACACAATGTTGTATAGTAGATCTCTAGAACTTACTCATTTTGTATAACTAAACCTTTGTACCATTTGTACAACTTCTTGTTTGCCCTCCCCCCAGATCCTGACAACCACCATTCTGCTCTCTATTTCTATGAGTATAACTATTTTAGATGCCTCATTCAAATGGATTCATGCAATATTTGTCTTTTGCTGACTGGCACATTTCACTTAGCATAATGTTCTCCAGGTTCTACTATGCTGCTGCACATGGTAGGATTGCCTTCTTTTTTTTAGGCTAAATAGTATTCCATCATGTGTATATACCACATTTTCCTTGTCCTTTTACCAATCAATAAGCATTTAAGTTATTTCCATAGATTGGACATTGTAAGTAATGGTACAATGAGCATGGAATGCAGATTTCAATTCTTTTGAACATATACCTAGAAATGGGATTGCTGGATATAAAATAGCTCTATTTTTAACTTCTTGAGAAGTGTCTGTACAGTTTTCCATAGTGGCTGAGCTATTTTGCTTTCCCACCAACAGTGTACAAGTGCTTCAATAAATTTTGCCACATCATCACTAACACTTGTAATCTTTTTTTTTTGAATAGCTAGTCTAAAGGTATGGATGATATCTCGTTGTGGTTTTGATTTGCATTTCCCTGTTTATTAATGCTGAATATCTTTTCATATTCCTGTTGGCCATTTGTATGTCTTCTTTGGAGAAATATCTGTTCAGGTTCTTTACCCATTTTTTGATTGGGTTATTTATTTTGTTTTTGCTGCTGTTGGTCTTTTGCTATGGGTTTTAAGAGTGCCTTCTATATTTTGGATATTAATTCCTTAACCAATATATGGTTTGCAAATACTTTTCCCCAGTTTGTAGGCTGCCTTTCACTCTGCTGATTCTTTACTTTGTTGTACAGAAGATTTTTAGCTTGATGTAGTCTCAGTTATCTAGTTTTCCTTTTGTTGCCTGTGCTTTTGGTGTCATGTCCAGTGTGCATTTTAATTTAATTGCCAAATACATACTGCATATTTAAGAAGTGCAATCTAGAGACTAAATGAAGACCTGAGTGTGATAGAAGCAAGCCCAGGTTTCTCAATAAAGGGACAATGTTACCGTTCTTATGTAAATTTGGATTTCAATGGAAATGACCCTCTTTTTTGAGAGACTGTACAGTATAGTGGTAAAAAGTGCAGCACTGCCAGTCTGCCTAGATTTAGTATAATTTAGACAATTTACTATGTCTCAATTATTTTCATGTATGATATGAAAAAATAGTAGTACCTATATTCCAGGGTTATTGTGAAGATTAAATGGGTCAATGTATGCTGAGTTCTATATTCCTGGGCACTCAATAGATGTTAGCTAACCTTATTTTTTGAAGACCAGGGACTAAATTGTACTAATATCATTATTTAGACTCTATTTTATCCTGTGTGATTTCCAGACCCATGTAACTTTACACCTCTGGTTAATAAGGTGTGAGGCATGAGTGTGTGGAGGGGAGCATATGAGGTATCACAGGTGATGAGATTTGCTTATTTTGTCAATAAAGAAAATATAATTTAAACGTTTCCTTTAATTACAAAATGCTTTCTCTGACAACCAAGGACAATTAGTTCTTTTCCTAAAACATATTGAGGCCTAACTTACAGAAAAATTTATAGTTCTTAAATGTGCAGCTTGACAATTTTCTTTAAACATAAGTATGTAACCATCACTCAGATCAAGAGACAGAACATTCCTATAACCCTAGAAAGTTCCATGGCCATCCCTAACTGGTGTTTTATTAAACTGATTGCTGGGCCACCAAGGAACTTGCTTTCTCTTGGTTTTCATCTCAGGATTCCCACATCTGCATCTGTGTGTCAGGATTGATATTTATGAACTGGTAGTTCTCTCTCAGTCAGGACCAAGACTCTGGGATCCTAGGATATTTTCCTAACATATGACTACATTAAAATCAATCCAATCACTTTCAAAACCAGGCTCCATTCCCCTTGTGACACTGCCACAGCATCTGAAACTTGAGCTTTAGTAGATACTATAACATAGAAGAGAACATCAACCTCAGTGAAATGGTCTGCAATCAACTATGCTTAGATAATATGCAATGTCTTCCCTCTTAAAATTCCTCTTGCACCTTAGTTTATTAAAGGTACTGAGAAGTTCTGTGATAAATAAACCTGTTAACCGAATAATACCTAAAGGAACTCAATCACAGAATGCTTTAAAAATTTTTTTTCAACTCTCATCTCCAACTTAGCATTTGGAAAATTGAACTCTTTAGTTTTTTCCAGAAACTCGGTGTCTTACTATCCTAACTTTTCCAATTTGATAAAATTACATAATCAATTCTCCAGGTTAAAAATCTTGAATCTTCTATTTCATTCCCTATACAAGGTCTCTTGTAAAAACACTAGTGGTCCTTCAAAATTCTTCAAAATTTGATTTCCAAAATTTTTATTAAATACCAGTTAGTTAATAAGCAGTGCAATACTAGTTTTGGGAGAATTCAGTGATTCATCACTTACATGCAATACCCAGTGCTCATCATAACATGTGCCCTTCTTAATACCCATCATCCATCTAGCCCATCTCCCACCCACCTTTCACCATCAACCCTCAGTTTCATCCATATCTTTAAGAGCCTTTCATGGTTTGTTTATGTTTCTCTTCCCCCCACACCCCCATACGTTCATCTGTTTTGTTTCTTAAATTACACAAGAGCGAAATCATGTGGTGCTTGTCTTCCTCTGAGTGACTTATTTCACTTAGCATAATGTGCACTAGCTCCATCCATGTTATTGTAAATGGCAAACTTTCATTCTTTTTGATGGCTGAGCAATATTACACACACACACACACACACACACACACACACACACGACATCTTATTTATCCATTAATCAACTGATAGACATTTGGGCTCTCTTCATAACTTGGCTATTGTTGATAATGCTGCTATAAGCATTGGGGGTGCATGTACTCCTTCAAATCTGTATTTTTGTATCCTTCTGGTAAATACCTAATAGTGCCCTAGTACTGCAATTGCAAATAGGGTAGTTCTATTTTTAACTTTTTGAAGAACCTCCATACTGTTTTCCAGTGTGGATGCACCAGTTTGCATTCCCACCAACAGTGCAAGAGGATTCCTCTTTCTCCATATCCTCACCAACATCTGTTGTTCCCTGGTGTTGTTAATTTTAGCCACTCTGACAGGTGTGAGTTGGTATCTCATTGTGGTTTTGATTTGTATTCCCCTGATGATGACTGATATTGAGCACTACATGATTTACTGCAAAAGATTTGTCAGGACAAACAGTCAGATGTTTCCATGTCAAGCATACAGTCTTATTCTGTCCATTCTTAAACTTTCTAGTTTCTCGTTCCCTAAGTTAGATGCTTTGGTTGTTTCTAGAAAATCTGCTAACCTCTTGGAATTTGCATTTCTGCAATAGGGAACCACTGACAGTTAATTTTATGATGTTAGTAATCTCCTTTAAACACACTTATTCTCTTTTTCTCTCTCTTTTACTTCCATTTTTCCTCTTCTTCTGTTTCTTTCATTGTCAAGGCTTGGTGAAGTCCATGACGTATTTTAGTAGCACCAAGAAACTAGCCTTTATTGACCAACTCAATGAAACAAAAGCATTGAGTGTGATGGCCAACATTTTAAAACATAATCCACATTAATAATTACATTTATTGGGTTCCTTGTCTGCATTGGCACCTAATTATTGGCACGATGTGGTATAGGGTAGACCTGCATCCTCATGTGATGGTACATTACACAAATGTCTTCTAGTCATCCTTACTAGCCTGAAAGAGAATTAGATCTTTATTTTATAATTAAGGAAATTGTAGCACTGACTTGTTATTTAACTTACCAAGCTCACAAGCTAGAAACGTACCTGTGAGTCTCTACTTATGAGATCCTATACCACAAGAGTAGTTTTGTTGTTTGAGGTGTCTCTTTCTCATTAGTCTTTAATATTTAGTGTCCACGGGGCATCTCTTCTACATAGTTGATTTTTCCTATCCAATCAAAAGTTTTCAGAGATCCTGATACCAGATTCTATAATTTACACAGGGGATTGGCACACCACTCTGAATCCAAAGGCTTCTTTAACTTACCAAAACAGTTCTTTCCTACAAGTGACAAGGACAAGGTTAATAAAAACATACCAGGAAGAACAGTGGAGAAGAAGATACTATAAACATCATTTTTGAAATCCATTCTTTCCTCATTCTATGAATATTTGAGGAGTCTTATTACCTATCAGACACTATGCTTGGCCTTGGGCCACAGCAACGAACAAGATACAGTCTCTGCCATCAAATGCTTTCCATTCATGGGGAAGACAGCAAAGAAGCAGATGATACAGTACAGAGGGGAACTGCTGGAATAGAATTACATTTGTGTTGTTCTGGGAACAGATAAGAGGAGATCTTCAATACAGACTATTGGGAGGGAGAAAAGTTCCTGATCTTGTCCTGACAGTCTCATAGGCCATGCTCTTTGTCCCATTTTTGTAAAAATTACCATTTTAGATAACTACCTATTTTAGCAGAAGTTCTAGATTGAGCATAACTGGGTCTATTGCTAAGAATTTTACATGGTCTGGGTATCTGTTCACATCAGAGATACAATAAGAAGCCTACTAGGTGCCTAGCTATATAAATGTCTTTTGTAGAAAGAACATGTCCTTAATAAATGGTAACTGTTCATAGAGGAATTCACCCAGCCAGGATGCTTATTGAAGAGGGAGTAAAATATAATGTAATGTTTCCCCAAATAAAGGAAGTTAATGTTTTTGCATGTCTTAGTCTGGGGCCTGTGAAATTCATATCAGCTTAGTCAGAGGTCACTTTCTTTTCTCATAGTGCACATTCTACATGGACAATTTATGATTTTAATTACTGTCTACAAGGCGATGGCCATCTAGTCATATCTCCAGCCTGATCTTTTCTCATGTGTTTCATATCCATATATATAGCCAATTGCCTACTGGAAATTTCCACTAGAATATTCACCTCTCAAATTTACTATCTATAAAATTTCATTTATAATTATCCCAACCAAATCTATTATGACTTCTATGCTTCCTATTCTTATTGAATATCACCACTATGAATTCATTTGCTCAGAGTGAGACCAAAAATTCATCCTTGACTTCCCATTTTCATTTTTGCCTTACCATTTCCCCTCAGTGGCTAACCCAATCAATTCTGAGTCCTGCAGATTCTAAGTCCCAGTAATTCTTGACTCTGTCCACTTCTCTCGTGCCTAGTGTCACAACTCTAGTGGAGGCTACCATTATACCCCTCTTGGATGTTGTAGTAGTTGCCTAATGATGTCTCTAATTTTGCTGTAATGTGTACAGAAGAATTTTTTTGAGACACAAATATGGTCATGTCACCACTTGCCTTAAATATTTAACAGCTTCCCATTGAGCTTTGATATAGACCTATCTCCTTCATATAGTTTGTAAGTAAGCTAACCAATGTCCTACTTTTCTGGAATAGTCTCTGCCTATGCTTGTTATTTCAGCATACTTAACAGTCCCTCCTTTCACTTGCAGATGTGTTCTCTTTTGGTTGACAGATTTTAAGGTATTTATAAGACTTTTAATTATTTGGGTTTTGCATAATTTTTTGTCTTATCTCTCACCACCCTCTACTTATACTCTGTTCTACTCTTACTAAATACCTTCAAATTCTTCTGACATACGTGGTTTCTTTTGCTTCCAGACTATTGCCATGCACTTCTCTCCCCCCTGAGCCTCTTTGTATCTTCTTCAAACCCTGGTTAACAGCTGTTCATTCTTCAGGTCATAGTTTAGCTATATGTCTGTTCTATTATTGCTCACAGCACCAATATTCCTGCACTCATGGTTCTTATGATAGTAAAGCTTAATGATGTAATTATTTGTCTAAAACCACCATTACAGCATAAACTCTGAGGGCAGGGGTCCGGACTGTCTTGTCTATGTTTTCTTCAAGATTACTGGGTATCCCAGCTGCAACAATGATGCTCAGTAAATATCTGATGTGTAAATGAATGCATCTGGGCATATGAGAATGCCTACTAGAGGGTCAACACACCTAAGCATTCAAGTGGAGTGGGTAAGTACAAAAGTCAGCAGGACAAAGGGGAGGGCCTCTGTGTTGCTTGTACAGTGAACCTCACAGTGCTCTTTGGGAATATCTTTCCTCCTCCTGGCTGTCAAAAATATTTTTAAATGTGATTTTTAACCTATACTAACAAAAGGCTGGTGGTTGGGGTATGGGTTCATAGAATATAAACTTACCTTGTCCCTTTCCTACTGCTAGGTCCCTTATTTTGCTAGCACAAGGCAAGTTATGTGTAAACTTGTAAAGTGGTAAGTGGTTTGGTACTCTTGTACCTCCACTTCTTGTGTTTGGTCTGTTTAGAGCATCAGGCTGTGCTTCTGTAGATGACTCCACATTTTCCATGACGATCTTAAAACTCACAGTTTTGCTGCCTGTTTGCTCTCTTGCTTGTGTTCCGAATATTTTTTTTTCATGCCTTGATTAGGCATGGTTAGAGCAGGGGTCCACAAACTGTGGCCTATGGGCCAAATCTGTCTTCTGGCTGTTTTGGTAAAAAAAAAAAAAAAAGTGTTATTTAAATGCTTTATTAATAACCATACCTAATTACTTACATACAGTCTGTGGATACTTTCTTGCTGTAATGGCTGAAATGAATGGCTTCAATGAAGACCCTGTAGCCTACAAGACCTAAAATCTTTACTCTCTGTCCCTTTACAATATAAGCTTCCTGACTCCTTGTCTTGTATCCCAAGTTAGGAGACCTTGAAAAAGTCTAGGAACTTGCTACTCCAGATATGGTCTACATATTAGCAGCAACAGCATCAAGGAATTTATTATAAATATAGAAAATCTTAGGCCCAACTTTAGACCTACTGAACCAGAAACTGCATTTTAACAGGATCTCCAGATGATTTGTGTGCACATCAAAGTTAGAGAGCTCTGACCTAGTTGCCTTAGGAGACAGGAGAACTCCAAAGGAGTTCATTCTTGAGAAGGCATTACCTCTAAGATTGACAGAAAGTTTGGATAATGGCCTACCATTTATGGGTTTCAGAGTATCACTATGCTAACAAGTCATAGGTCTTAACCCCAAGGAATAACACCTCAACAATGGAATCTTAACAATTAACTATAAAAACTGACAAGGTGTGTATCTGGAAGCCAGAGAGACTCCAAGTACTCCTCAAATCATACCACTAGGCAGCCACATACTTTAACTATGAAGGAGAAGGCCCACCCCTGAGGAGTTTTCGAGTCTGAGAATTAGTGGTTCTGGTCAGAAGCAGTTGCTCTTTTATTACATGCCTCAGTGTCCCATTTGATTTCAGTGACAAAAATACCCACGTTTTCATTGTCCATCTCATTGTTTCTGACTTATTTTCCCCTATGACTGCAGTTGGTACTAATGACTTTGATGGAGAGAGGTTTGGTAAATTAAAAAAAAAGTTATTTGCTATTCATAATTTGTTACGGTAGCTCTAAAATGGAGAAAAAAAGTCATGCAAAACAAGGTTATTTTTCTATTGCTCTTGAGATATCATGCTGGGCACAATTCCTGGAACCCTGCAAGAATTGTACTGAACAGTAGGAAAGCATGATAGTGCCTGTTCTAACACAAGAAATAAGTTGATTACCATCAAACAGCGCTTCTACGTGAATTCCGGTAAGACCTGAAGAATATTCTTTACGTTATTAAGGTAGTAAGACAATGAATGTCTCCAACAGCACACAATGTTCCTCTTTAGAACAGGAGATGTGTTTACCCTCCCCAACAATCCAAAATAAAACCTGGAGGACATGGAGTGCTCTCTTGTTGTGGCAAATGAGTGGTTCCAGTGTGTCAACCTGGGAAATTTAATAAATACCATCAGCCCCATCACTGTAACCTTTTGTCACAATGAGGAACACAAAAGAAGTCAGTTTCTTTGTTTTTGTTCCTGTTGCTTTGGTAAGATGTTTAGTAAAACCTTGAGCTCTGATTCCTTTATAAAAGAGGAACACTTTATACACTATAAATTTATTAATTTACTAATTGGGTAAAAGCATACTTTGTATTTTGTGACACCTGAATGTGTCACAATGTGGCACCTGCCACCGTAATTAGGGACAAAGTTGGCTTAGAAACCATGGTTTTGATGTCACCTTTTCTGTCCATACTAAAGTCATTTCTATAGCTATTAAATAATAAATGTAATTGATTATGATATAATTTTATTTTTATCTCACTTTACCACTTCCTTGATGCAGTTAAAATAAAAATTGTGTCTAAAAGAAAAAAAAGGAAAACAAGAGAGACTTACTCCAAAATGGATATTTAAGCCCTTAAATATGAAACTGGTTGTATAGATTCATTAAAGTCGTCTCTTAGCTGAGCAGGGTTGGAATGCTGGCCTAAGGCGGTTTATAGACCTAAATTTCAATTGTGCCCCAAGTGCTTCTGAATGACTCAGTGCCCAATAGCTTAGCGAGTGATTATACAGATTTAAGAATCTGTTCTGTTGCAAGTTGTTCTTATCAAATCCTTTGCTGTTAATAAAAATAGTCTCCATAACTAAGGAATGGAGACTACCCATAAATGTTCCCCATATTGAGGGAAAGTTCACCTCTCCTTCCTGTAGCAAGGTATTCTGATCTAAATAAACTCTGTGAGTGAGTGGAGCTTGTGCTCTCAATTTGCCTAGTAACTTATTTCCAAGTAGCTAAGATTCTAGTTCAGCAAATAGTACCTTTTGTGGGGTAGGTCCTGTGTCAGCATAGGTCCTACAATTACCCCCTTCAATAGATATTATTGTGCTCTATTTACAGACGATGGAGAAGACTCACAATGGGTAAGTGTTCTAGCCATTACACTGTGCCACACTGTGTTATGAGTCAGTTAAAAAGATCTCCTTTATTTTTTCATTATCAACAAGTAATGATTAAAGTAACTAATACATAATATGCCTGATATTATATTCAGTGTTGAGGATAAAAAGGTAAGTGAGTCACTATTTTTGTCCTCATGGGGCTCTCTGCCAAGCTGGAAGATGCAGACTTTATATTTCAGTACAAATTTGAGTTGTGGTTGTTGAAATCCTTTTTTACTGTTTTTACCATGCATTAAGACTGTGTTTGTTATATGGCTCATGCTTTGCCAGGCCTGTGTGAATCGGCTTAGGCAGAGCCTTTGATCCTTGAGTGTTTATATTTCACGACAGAAATAGTGGACATGGAGAAGACTAAGAGACTCTAAGGCAATGATAAATGTGCTCATTAGCAACGCCAGCTCACTAATTCAAGAATCTCAAATTTTGAAAAATAACACCCATCCAATAGGTAAAAATGAACCTCTAAGTACCCAAAATAGAAGTCACTGAGTCTATTTACTAAAGCTCATATACTTTGTTTGCAGGAAAACAATTCAGACCCTCACTTTGAGCCGATTTACTCTAATCTCACACAAACTTTTAACATGGTTGGATATCTGCTTGCAGTTTACAGTAAATTTAAAAAAGGAACTTGTTTATCCTTGGGCACTGGATAGACAAAAGAAGAGATTAGATTAATCCCCCCAAAAACTTACTATAATTTTGCTAAGGGCTGATTTTTGTCCCCCTAAACTGGGAGAAAGTATAGAAAATGTGTTTAAGAACACAAACACATCTGATTTGACTTTCCCAGGAAAAGCGTGATAGAGTTTGACAGTTGTTTTTAAAATCACCGCATCTTTTATTAAAAATAACTGCATCCTTTATCGTTTTGCTCTATCATCTCTCATTGGTTTGTGTGCACTGACATGGCTCTAGTGCATTGATAATAGCTCCCATCAATTATTAACTACAGAGTTCTACATCTTATACCACCCCCACGCCAAGGGGCGCAAGGACATGGACTTCAAGTGGAAAACATCAAGCTAGACTTTCACCATCTTTTGGCAATGCAGTACTCCCTGGAGATATGCCTAAGTTGCTGCATGTTGTCAGTCACTGGACCAGGCTTCTCCAATGAAAAGTACACCAAAGAGCAATTAAGTACCATGAATCAGAAGAGAACCAATGGACCAACCAAATTCAGGTGTGAAACTGCTAGCCATCTGGGCAGAAGGATTATGGATCTAGGTATTAAGAATTTCCATTTCTGGAGTGCCTGGGTGGCTCAGAGAGTTAAGCAACCAACTTTGGCTCAGGTCATGGTCTACAGTTTGTGGGTTTGAGCCCCACATCAGGCTCTGTACTGACAGCTCAGAGCCTGGAGCTTGCTTTGGATTCTGTATCTCCCTCTCTCTCTCTCTGCCCCTCCCCCACTCATGCTCTGTCTCTCAAATAAATAAAAATAAAAAAAATTAAAAAAAAGAATTCCCATTTCCAGGTGGTACATGGATTACTTCATTGACTTGTTAAAAGTCTTTTTCTTTTTTGTAGGAATATGTGACAAAATGTTTCTGATGTTTCTGAGAGTGGATTTATAAAAGAGTATTGAATGGTAGCTCTGCTCTTGTGAAAGAAAAAAAAGGGAAGTGAAGAAGGGTACCAGGAACACTTTATTTTCACATTTTGAAGAACTGTAATATGTTAGTTATCTCAGGAAAAGTGGATCTTGGAACCTCAAGATAAACTATCAACTATAAATTCTTGTTTATCTTTGAATTATATAGAAAAGAGATTTGTAGTATTCTTGTAACTTTTAAGAATGTTATATGTGGAAACCAAACAATTTAGAATCTTGACAAAGTAAGACAAAATGGAAAGAGGAAGAGATACAACACAGATCTTTTGATTTGCATTCACATGTTCTGTATGTTATTCTCATGTTTTTATAATAACTCATTTGGATGAGTGGGCCATTCTTCAGGGAATAACATTTTATGACCAAATGACTGAGAAACAACCATTTCTGAGTGAGGATGTTAAGAGAAGCATGGTACCATTGGACAAGAATAAGACAAGGAATAATAGACTTTTTATCACTTTCAATGAGTCTCTATGTCTAATAGAAAACTTATATTTGACTGTTTTTGAGTGCCTATACTTGAAATCAAATGTTTAGGTTTAATGTAATTTGGGGTTTAAAGCAATTAATAGAACTGAGGATTTATTTACCCAATGATTAAAAGTCTAAGGCACAAGTTGTCTTAAAAATGGTAAGTATAGATGAGACTTACATTACAAAGTTTCTCAAATGAATTTTTCCCTTGACTAGTATATATAATCTTATTTTGTATGTTCTAGGATTCTATACAGCTTGTAGATGATCTAAATATTTTTATCATACCTTCTCTCCTGAAGCTTAGTTCATAAAATGATCACCATCACTGTCAACATCACCACCATTATTATCTTTATCATTTCCATCATTATTATTGGGAGTGCATTAGGCTCTTGACACGTATTAACTCACAGATAACTACCAATAATCCAATGTGGTATACACTATTATTATCCTGGTTTTCCCAATAAGGAATTGAAGCACAAAAAGTTAAACATTTGCCAAATTAACACAGTCAGTACATATCACTGAAGACAGTCTCTTAAACATTATTGTATATTGCCATAGACCTGATGAGAACTTAGGGAAATTTTAATGTTCACTCTTATTTTTCAAAATGAGAGACTAAGAACCATAGAGAAGAATGGACTTTCCTTTGGCATTCAGCCAGTTTTTGACAGAGTTTTGATTAGAACTTACATTCCTTGAATTCTAGTACAGTGTTCTTTCTGATATTACAATTTGCCCTTATTTTCTAGGTAATGTAATCCTCACCAGAATGTCCATTTCATAAGGGATAAAAAGAAAGAAACCAAAGCTCTCCATTCTTCTGTAAACAAAATATTTGGTAGGGGTGGAGACTTACCCTTTTGATCAATATAGAATACTTGGCATATTTTTACATTCATAGCTTACCACAAAGCCCTATTAATGTGGATATTTAATGTATGACATAGAATATCATCCATCTTTAGCCTTGTAGGAAAGCCATTTTATTGTCAGTGTACTGAATTGTGCAGGGTTGAAGTCCAGTATTCTTATACCCATTCTCTTTAATATCATTTATAAATGAGTCATGTTGTTATATTACAAAAAATACATAGTATACATTTTTCCTATATAAAACAATAAAGTTAAATATTCACATCCCTGGAACAAAGTTGAACAGTACTTGCATAACTTTGAACAGAACTTGATTTGCCTTATTGATTCCTTGGAGGGTTTCATTCCCTTCCAGGACCAGTTCTTTAGACAAATGCAAGATTAGTGACTTTTTTTTTTAAATGGAAAACTCATTGTTGGTTAATATCTGTTAAATACAACTGAAGATTCAAGTATACTAAACAACATGTGGAAAGCATTCTTCCTGCCCATTAAAAGCTGGCATTCTAAAAAAAATCTGAAAGTGAAGGTCTTCTGGCCTTTTAGAATGTCAATATTTTAATTGTGAAGTCTGCTGAACATGGGCCTTCTTATAAACTTTGTTAATTACAGAACAGAACTTCTGTATGAAATTGAATTAGTTTTAATCCTTCTTTGTGGTGGGGAATTTAGATTATAAAGTACCCAAAGGACTTCATTATGAGGCAGCTTTAGTTATAAGGAGAGTATCAATCTACCCATTTTACTTTTGAACAAGATTCAAACTTATGGTTAAAACGTTCCCTTGAGGTAAAGCAGATGCCTTGAGAAGTTGCACTAATAACTATTTAGAGTAACTGCTTATGATTCATGAGCTAACTGGGGTTATTTTCCTGTGGCTCACCAGACCATCTGTAAATTGGCCTGACATAGGACTTCAAAAGAATAAATACATAATAAGAAATTCAGAGTTAGAATTGAGGCTGTTTTCTTAATTTGAAACCCCAGTTTTTGTTAATTTTTTTCAAACCCAATCAAGTACCTCTATAGCTCTTTATAAAAAACTTCTTTTCACTGATGTCTAAATGTTGACTGTAGGTTAATGTCAGCATATAAACTTTAATATATTATAGACAAGTAAATCTCATTTATTTTATATACATTGATTAATGTTTGAGTATATTGAGTAGATGCATTCCCAAGGTGCATGTCTGGGGAAACCCAGAGAAAAATAATAAAGTAACTTAATATTATATAACCAATGGGTGCTTGACTTCTCCATCCTCCATTTACAAATAAGGTCCCAATGACTTGACTTTGGAAAACTATATATGTATATAATGATAAATAAATGATAAATAATAAATAACACATGACTTTGTGCAATTCAAACAGTGCAGAAATGGATAAAGAATTAGAGTGATTACCCATTGCTATCCCCTATTTTTCAGGTGTCCATAGACTGTAAAGGCCCAGACCCTCTTTTACAAGCACCCCTAGATGTCGTCATATAGATAGATATATGCATTTTTTTGTTTTATAAACATTGGAATGATATTATACTGATTGTAAGTGTTTTTTCCTCTTAAAAGTGAACATCTATGAAGATTAATGTTTTAACAGCTGTACGCTATCCATGTACCACTTTAAAAGTATCATTTCCTTGTTGATAGATATTGAAGTCATCTTCAATATTTTTTCTATAGAAAATACTTCCTGCTGAAGATGTCCTTGTAAATTTCCCAATAACATTAATCATTATAATCTTAATAGGCATCATTACACTTGATTCAAAATTCAAAAGGTGCACATAAGTATACAGTGAAAAATAAATCTCACTCCCACTCCTATTTCTCAACCATTCTGTTTCCTTCCTACTTTTTTGAATCCTTCCAGAATGTTTTTCTGTATGCATCTATGTGTATGGCAAGGAAGGGAGGACATATGTAAACTCCCCCTCCACTCAAAAATATTACCATAATCTATACACTCCTCTGTACTTTGGTTTTTAATTTAATAATAGTCTCTTTAAGCTGCTTATTTCATTTTACTGTTTCTGAAGTATTTTTTCTTATGGATATACTGCAATTTATTCATCCTATTAAATAGTAAATAGTTAATTACATTAAATGTTATTAAGTTGTTTTCCACCTTTGCTATTGAAATATCGATATGCATACCATTTTCATAGGTCAGATACTGTAGCACCATATTTAAGTATGGAGTTTTTGGATCAAAGAGTATGTGCAGTTTTATTTTTGGAAAATTAAAAATTTTAAGCCTCCTAGGTAGAGAGGATATGCCAATATAGTTTTCAACCAGCAATATATGAGAAATACAAATTTTCATAATTAATTTTAGGTAATGCATTTTTCCTTCAATTCTGCCCAACATATCTTTCCTCTCTCTCCTCTCTCTCTTATCATGGCCAATTTGGTAGATGAAAATGTAACCTCATCATTATTCCATTTACTATATTTAAAAATTATCAGTGAGACTAAACAATAGTTCACATGTCTAAGAACCAATTTTTAAAAATATTTTCTATTAATATTTGATTCCTGTTTTTCCCAGTTTGTTTCTTGGTCTTTTCTTATTGAGTTATGTGAACTTTTTTCATTTAAGGCTACCGGCCTTTTATTAGTGATGTTCATTGCAAGTTTCAACCCCTTTCCTCTCCCAAAGTTATCATTTGTCATTTCACTTTTGGTCATTTTTGCAATGAAGAAAGTTCTTATTTTTACATAGGAGAATTTATCATCTATTTTTAGTGGTTACTGAGTTTTGTTTGATATTTAGAAAGCTTATTTCCTCTTCCAAGTTGTTTTAAAAATCACTTGATCTTTTTAGTACTTCCATGAATTAATTTTTTATCATATTTAGATCTTATATCCATCTGGAAATTATTGTTTCTTCTTCTCTACCAATTTTCATTCCACTTACATAGATTGAACACTCAACTTACATGACACAAATGCCTGCTTAGTAGAGTCGAGGACCTTACCCACTTCACCTTGATTGTTTTTTGGATATTATCAAGGGATTATTTCATAAATCATCTAAGTATAAGGCAGGATAATTCCTTGGCTATAATCATAGCTTCTGGAGCTAGACAGACTTTAATTTAAACTCTGGCTCTGCTCTCTGCTAGCTGTGGCACTTTTAGAAAATGAGAGTAGACGCTAATGGTCATAGGAACAGTAATTCCTACGTGTTAAGGTTGCTGGGAATACTGAAGGAGATGATTCACATCATCCCCACTGCCCCGTAAGTGCTTGGCAACATAAGGCGTGATAATCATCATCATCACTACTAGTATAGTTATTAATAATTAATAATATTGTTATTTTTGTTATGATCATTAAAGTTAGTTTGTCAGGCACCATCCCCTTGAGATAGCTCCCTTTGCTGGTCTGCAGAGACCCCGAGTGATGACAAAGGTACATATTGTAGGCATGTCACTGTCTAAGATGCTGTCTCTGGACATGCCACTCTCTCAAAGACACAGTAGTTTACAGCTGGATTATGTTAAAGGTTAGGGAATGGATCTGTTTCTAATTGTGCACTGCACATTGCCACCTGGGCCCTGAAGACACCTGCTTATGCTCAGTGTCCACCAAGCTTTTCCAAATGTCTGTGGACCCACATTTATGTAGTTTGGAGATTCAAACGCAGGTCACTCTGTGAGTAACACATATAGAAAAGAAAGGAGAATATATTGATAACCCTCGGGTAGGTTAAGCCTTCCTGGGGCTTCACAAAATTCACAAATTTGAAAGGAAAGCATCTGGGCACCTGAGTGGCTCAGTCGGTTAAATGTCCAGCTTCAGCTCAGGTCATGATCTTATGGTTCATGGGTTTGAGCCCTGCATTGGGCTCTGTGCTGACAGCTCAGAGCCTGGAGCCTGCTTCGAATTCTGTCTCCCTCTCTCTCTCTGCCCTTCCTCCACTCACACTCTGCCTCTCTCTCTCTCTCTCTCTCTCAAAAATAAATAAATATTAAAAATGTTAACAAAAAAGAAAGGAAAGCGTCAACTGATTTTAATATTTAAAAATGGAGAATTTCTGTGCAATAGATGTGAAAAGCAAAGTTAAAGGACACTGTCGACCTGACCAAAAACATTGCAACATATATACCTAAAGAGATGTCAGCCTTACTATCTAAGATTTCATGCAAATTGGGAAGGAAAAAAAACAACCTAATAGAAATTTAAAAAATTAGAAATGGGTAATCAACATGTTAAAAATGTTAGAATGCAAATTTTTGCCTTTAAGATAGACACTTAAAATATTTATAATAGTCTAAAGCATGTGTACCTTCCAGGTAGAATGTAATTTGGGAGTACCTAAAAAATTGGACGTATATACACTTTGAATTGGAAGGTGCTCCCTCTAGATGTCTTTTCTATATACATATGTGCACTAAGACATATGATTAAGGGAATTAATTGCCACATCAGAAAGAAAAAGTGGAAATAATCGAAGTATCTATCAAAAGAGGAATGGTTGATATGGAATATTATACAATGGTTAAAAAGGCAAATTCTGATGAGGAAAGATTTCCCAAACATGTTACATAAATAAGCAGTTGCAGAACAAAATGCATAGTGTGATTCTATAAATGATAAGACATCTTTCAGACAGAAGTATATATCAGATATATAACTATGTAGAAAAAATGTCTGGAAAAAGGGATACCTAATGTTAATTGAGAACTTCTGATAATGAAAATGAGGTCCTTAGAGGGCAATGGGGAGGTAAGGGAGAGTCACACTTTTTATTCTCCATACCTCTCTGTTGTTTAAATGGGTTATGCTTCGAATATATTCACATGCACTTGTGTAACTAAAACTTTAGAAAACAAAACCAAACCCTGCAGGGGTTTCTGGGTGGCTCAGTCGGTTGAACACTGGACTCTTGATTTCACCTCAGGTCATGATCTCATGGTTCATGAGATTGAGCCCCACATCAGGCTCTGTGCTAAGAGCCTTCAGTCTGCTTGGAATTCTTTCTCTGCCCCTCCCCCACTTGCATGCATGCTCTCTCAAAATAAACAAGCAAACTTAAAACAAGTTCCTACATCCATCCTTAGATGGATCCTTAGGCAGTACTGCTTGCTGTGAATTTTAGTGGTGGAATGATTACTTCTAAAACTTCACCCAACATAATTTATAATTATAATTATAATCAGAATACAATTGGAAATTCAAACTATGAGATCACAAATAATCAGGAAATGTAGCAAGATTGCTCATAGGACTGGCCTCACCACAGCACATATTTTAAGATAATACCGAGGTCCTCATTAGAGCTGGAGCCGGTTGTAATGAGGTGGTTTTGCTGACAAACTGCATCCAGCCCCATCACACTGAATGCGCCACTGCGGCCAGGAGTGTCACATTCTGAAATGGACTTTCTTCTCTGCTGTGCTCTGCTGAACTTTTGCTCTTTAACATATAAGAAAAACAGTGGCAGAATGAAACTTCCCTGATATTATTAAAATTGTGAAACTGACTGAAAACAGTTTTTTGACAAAGCCGTTGCAGAAGGGATGTTGTTAATCTTTCTTGAAATTTCATGAGAAAGAGAGTGATGCCTTAATATTCCTGAATGTTCCGCCTCTAACACTGACCTCTGTGGTCTGTTGTTTGTTTTCCTGCTTTTGACAAAGACAAGAGTCTAAAAAATATTTCACTTTCTTCTTCTCCATACACACTATCTGTATACACTAAACAAAAGTGGAACCACAGCAGGTAAACAGCAGTGATGTTTCTCTGGTGAGGCAGGAGTGACAAGACAAGAGAAGGGACCGTGATGGAGGAGTAAATGACTGCTCCATCCAACAGAGGCAGCTCCATTCAGTTCCAGCTGAGACCCACCATGTTGGAACAGAAGTCTGGGGCTGCAGATTTTCTCATTGTCAAAAAGAAGCAAAAACATCCTGGTTATATGTGATTTTTACCAATTTTTAAATATTGAGATGTACAAAAAATATAAATACAAAATGTAATATATAAAAATCATTCAGCCAAAAAACATGTGAAAGCCAGATTTAGCTCATGGGCCCTCAATTGGCAGTTTTGGATATAGGTTATTCCCTGTCCTGAATGCTCTGCATCATAGGTTTCCAAACATAGCAGTGCATAAGAACTACCTGTGGAAGTTCTAAAATATACAAACTATTAGGCTCACTCAGTGCACTAGATTTGAAGCTATGTTTTTAACAAGCTCCCCTATCTGCTCTATACAGCTAGCTGAATAGGAAATTCTGGCTAGCTGCTCATCGGCTGTAACTGGGATGACAGATGGGATCTATACTGAATGCAAGTCCAGCCCATTGATGGTGACTGCCTGGAGCACTGCTTAGCGGAACCACTACTCTGTGACCAGGTGCAGTGGGGAAAGATTGGCGATCTTTTAGTGATATCCACTTTGCGCATAAATGGAGGTAAATAGAGAACATATGCAGTATTTTTGCTGATTACCACCCATTGGGTAGGATTTATGGTTTTTAAAATAATATTTAGGGACCCCTGGGTGACTCAGTTGGTTACGCCTCCGACTTCAGCTCAGGTCATGATCTCATGGTCCGTGGGTTTGAAGCCCGTGTCGAGCTCTGTGCTGATTACTCAGAGCCTGAAGCCTGTTTTGGATTCTGTGTCTCCCTCTCTATCTGCCCCTTCTCCACTCATGCACTGTCTCACTATCTCTCTCAAAAATAAATAAACATTAAAAAGTAAAAAATATATATATAATTTCTCCATGATGTGACCCCACCCTCTTTTTCAGTTTCCTCATCTGCTGTGTTCTGCCTCATAGGTGAGGTTCCAACAACATCAAAGTACTTGTTGCTTCCTACACATGTTGTTCTTTTCCACTGCCCTGTGGCTTTACTTCTGCAATTTCCATGACCACCCCTTCCTTTCTGGCTGACCCCTACTCCTTGCTTAGGGCCCACCTTGGACATCTACTTCCAGAGGAGGATTTTTCTGACCTCTTCTCCTTTCGTTTCAGAAGGGATTAAATGCCTTATGGTTCCTTGTAAAAGCATCCTAAGAAAATCTCCATCATCGTTCATGTTTCATAGTATTTAAATGATCAGTTTACACTTGGTATTTCTCCCTTAAACTGGAAGCTTTCTCATCTTGAATATTTTATTCATATTTGTGTAACTGTATGATGTATTATTGATTATGTAGTTAAACTACATATGGTACATCTGCAGTGCTAAATTAAATTTATTAAATTGAACATTGCCATTTTCATTATGTATAACCTTGCAGTATATCTATTTGCGTTGAAGACTTATTTTTCTTGCTGAATTATATTTTGCTTAAGGACAAGGTATCTGGAAACATAGATATAAAACTGATGTTAAAGCATTAAAGTACCTTAGAAATTATCTTATCAATATATTTTTCTTGTAATATATGTAAGAAGAAAATGAGGTTAAGAAAGGAGGGAAGACTATGTGGTTAAGCTTGGCTTCTGGAATCAGACTGGGTTCAAATCCTGACTCCACCACTTCCCAGCTGTGTGAACTCAGATGTCAATTCTGACCTTCAGATTCTGTGGTGAGAATGAGGCTGATAATATTAAGTCCCTAATAGGGATAGTATATTTGTTCAATGAGAAAACCTACTTTCGGTGCCTGATAAAATTCTTATCATATTGCAAGGATTAAATACATGTCAGTTGCCATAATAAATTAAGTAGTTTACCCCTGAAATAATAGTAGTTTGTTGAAGAGCCAGAAAGAGAACCCAAGTTTTCCGACTTCCATTTGTTATTTCAATAGTTTGATTCTCTTCTATAACAGACTAGATGCTTCTTAGTTCTTGCATTGGCCCACCTCCCAGCTCCTCATACCTAGCATGTTTTCTCAGATGAGAAAGGCTTTTTGCTAGAGCCTTTAACAGTAAATGCTAGGTAACGAACGGGAAAGTGTTCTCCAGCAAAAACAAAACAAGAACAGCAACAAAACAATCTGGACTGAGCGAAGAGACAAATTCCTTTTTTCATGTGTCATATATTATGTAAAATGTACATAAGCTACGAAATACATTTGAATAAAGCTTGCTTACAGTCTTTTTAAAACAATCACCCAAGGGGAATTGTTGAGAAACATGTGTGGTTGTGTTCTGCCAATGACACCGTGCTTATAAAACGGGCAGCATATCTGAGTTCTTGCTAAAATAATGACAAGTATTTGAGCCATAATCACTGTGAATAGTGTGAATAAATTAGTCTTTTAAACATTGTCTGTAGCATTTCACATTGCTGAAGTTCTTGTTTTTAAATAAACTCTTCAGGATCCTCATTAATCCGAAGAAACCAAAGAATATTGTACCATTGCAGTGGGTCACCAATTGATTATCCCTCCAGCTTTTTATAGAATGTTCTCTTTGATGAAGTGTCTGGCATCAGTTTCCTCATCCTGCCTATAATATTCTTAATCTAGGCTTCCAGACATTATTTCATATTAGCCTTATTCATTGGAAACTGATTAATTTGATCAAATATGTATAGATCAATATACAATACATATCATATGTGATCACATTAATCAGTTTTTCATAGATCTCAGTTTTAAGTTAATCAGTTTTAATAGAGACAAATGCTTTGGGATAATTCCAGCTTTGGCACTTATAGAAATCATTCTGTTTCTTACTAAAAACAATAATGCTTAACTATAGATTTAGATCAATCAGGAACCTAAATCTTTTTTTTAAGGGCATATGTTATGTGTGCAGAGTTGAAACTGTCTTGGAATCTTGGTTCTTGATGACAATATGATTTACCAAATGAACACCGAGAGTGCCCACTTTCAACTTCCTTGTTAATGAGTAAGAATTGTGTTATATGCCTGCCGCTAGGCTAATCATTGGCAAAGGAGGGTGACTTGCACCAATGATAATACATCCTATGGGGCTAGACATATGGAAACAAACAAATCAAAAAGAAGGGGATAATAGTGACAAGAAAGTAACCAACACTGTGTGCTGTATCATACATAAAATTTAGTTCAGAAAACAGATCCTAGTGCTTCGATGATGAATTTTATCTCACAGCAAAGATGATATTCCTAACGATCAGGCATTCATGTTCATAAACAGCTTTATATTCATATTATGATCTTGGTCGTTGCAGTAAGATGTATCCTATTTAAAGACTGCTCTAGTATCTATTCGTATATGAGATATATTTAGGAAAACTTTTGTTATTTTGGGCCACTAATTGGTGCTAGTTAGTAAAGAGGTTTTAGTTAATAAATAAGATTAATGTCACACCAAGCGATTCAGTAAACAGTAGTTGTTCCCAAAACTGGCTCTGAATCTGAAT
Organism: Suricata suricatta; assembly: GCF_006229205.1. NCBI lineage: Eukaryota > Metazoa > Chordata > Mammalia > Carnivora > Herpestidae > Suricata > Suricata suricatta. Next base: position 71,170,329 of record NC_043702.1, read on the forward strand.
TTCATGGACTTTAGGAATTCTAAGAGTCTATGGAATAGATGAAGAACACTAGTGTGAAAAATGGAATGGTACAAGGTATTTGTGATTTGAACAATAAAAGAGCTCACGGACATTTTGTGACCTATAGAGTTTGGAGTAAAAATATATACAATAAGCATGCCTGCTCTGAACACATTGGTATTCTTAAAGGGTGAATAAAATGTAGTCAGGTGTGAGTAGAAACGTTAGTTTAAAAAAAATGAAACAAACCTACTTGTGTTTGACTCTATCCAGTGGTTTTTAACTTTCTTGGTTTGAAGGTGTCATTGAGAATCTGAACAAGATTATGGAACGTTTCCCAGAGAGTCACATTTGCATATTCATGTCATGTTTTGAATATTAATAACCTCTTCTCTAATGTTCTTGGTCTATTAAAAAACCTGAAGCAGTGTTACTAACAACTAACAATAGATACCATTAATCCAGTTCTTACCAGTTTTTTGAGTTCCACCTCGATCTCCTGAGTTAGAATATTCAGGAGCTCAAAAATACACATTTTGTACAGTTCCTTTATTGTTTCTGATGAAATTAATTGGATCTTTATTAGCCAGAGAAACAAGGGCTTTAGAGTCAGGCATATCTGAGTAAGAAATCAAAGCTTGACACTCAATGAGCAAGAGCAAGTTGCTTAAAACTTCTGAGCTTTACTTTATCTCACATATGAAACGGGAAGGTAGCTGTCCTCACACTAGTGTGAGAAAGAATGTGTGGCAGCATCAGTATATACCCCTAGCATGTAGTAAGGACTATAAATATCTGTTTTTATGGGCATTTAGAAAGGGCCTGCTTTGTTTGCAGTGAGGATATTATCTGAATATTAAAAATTATTTTAGCTAAGAAATTCATGGTTGTAATATTTGCATTAAATATTAAGAGCAGAAATTGCATTACTAAAACAAAGATAAAATAGCAATGGCATTGAGCTGGACGTGGCTTTTATTTGAGCCACGAAATGGATAAACACATTATCAAGTCAAAACTTGCAGAAAACGAAGCTCACTGACCCCTAGATTCACAGGCGACATCTTTAACCCTAATTTTGCAAGGCTTTTTGGAAGATTTCCAAATTTCAATGCTTTAAAATGCTCATGCCAATAGAGTAAATTCTCGGTTGTATGGAAGGGGATTCTTTCAAGTATTCAGACTAGTTCTGAATTGGCAAAAAAAAAAAAAAACAACAACAGACCATGTCTTATGTCTAGCGACAGCAACAACCACAACCACCACAACCACAACCACAACCACAACCACAACAACAGAATGTTTGAGCATGATGCAGTAAGCTGTGGGGAAGAGTAAAGATTTGGAGATTTACCCTGATTGGTTGTTTTGCCAACAAAAAGAATATTGTTATAAATGCTAGTTTTTAAAAAGACAAAAATGGGAAGTCTGTGTTAGGCAAAAAAAAAAAAAAAAAAAAAAAAAAGCAGTAGTGATATAAAAGTAAAATAACTCAGGGAATGGGAGAAGGTAGCCCCAAACAGAAGCAATTTCACACAGCTTGATGGGAGGTTTTTTTTTAATCATTTCTTATGTTGATGGATCTTCGAAGTATTCAAGGACCTCTGGGGTGGGTCATGCATACTTGTCAATGACAGAGTGTCCAGAAATAGTATCAGATCAGTAAAAGAGCTTAGTGGCACTTAATGAGTCATAAGACCCCTATGTTTTTTGAAGCAACGTGTAAGATAAATATATGCTCAGAACTTATAAGTGTCCTATTAAAAGGGAGAGTGGGGAAGAGTAATTGTGAGTCAGGACCTTCGTAAAGAACAGAGCCAATATATGTTTGCTTTGTTTCAGTGGTCTCCACATTTTCATTAGTGGACCTTACTTAAAATCTGAGAAATGATTATATATATATCTTTCCTAGAGAAATAGTTTACATTTATATATAAGCGCAGTGTTTTGTGGAATGATGACCACTTCTCTGATGTTTTTGGTCTCCTAGGGAAATGGAAACAGTGTATCAGTTAATTATTGATTGATTAAACTAACAATAACTAATAGCTACTATTAATAAGTACGTACTATGTTGGAAACAATATGCTAAGCCCTCTATATACAGCTTCTCATTTAATCCTCACCTGTTGGCCTCCTCTTATAGATGTGAAAGCTGAGGTTTGGGAAGTTACATAGCGTGCAAGGAGCAGATCTTGGGATCAAACCGAGCTCTGTTTGACCCCAGAGCACATGCCCTTAAGCAGTCTGACATACCGCCACCAGTTTTTTTTTATGTAATTTTCCTTCAGGCACTTAAAGTCCTATATTACAACCTAAGCTCTGACGCATTAGTGAATCTTCTGAATTTATATGCTACCTTGTGTGTGTGCATGCAACATTTGTTTTACTGGAGATACATAGTTTGACTCAGATTCCCTTAGGATAGCTCGTCTAAACCAGTGAAGAGCCAGTCATTTAGCTATGCCAGAGGTTAGCTGTGGACTCAGGTCACCACAGAGCCACATATTTTGGCCACGCAGGCCATCTTCTTTCTACTTCTCACTGCACAGAATCACTGTTCCAGATTTGGTTTTAGGATTAGGTCCTAATATTGACTGAAGCATGCTACTGGAAATGGCTATACAAAATCTACTACTGCATTTTACTTTAGAGATATTTTTGAGTATATTTTTAAATAGATCTTCTGGAATCTTTTAAAGAAAACCTCAAGCAATAAATTACTTTTGGAAGAAAGACAATTATCTTCCTTATGTATAATAAAGAATGTAATGATGTATCCCGTTATTCAAAAACCAAAATTTTAGAATGAGATCTACTCTCCAACTTTTGCACCTGTGTCGGGCTCCTTGGCCCATAGATTTGCATTTGACCTTTTCCTCAGTCATAGCTGTCTACTCTAGTTTGTATGTCTCCATGTTTTGAATATATATTTTTCATATGTTATTGTAGGGCCTCTCAAATTCTTCATGGAAAACAAAAAAAAATATAAATTAAAGATTTAATATGTGTTGCCTCCTCCTTTTCTACCACTCTGTCTAAAAAGAGGCAGAGTGGGGCACCTGGGTGGCTCAGTCAGTTAAGTGTCCAACTTCGGCTCAGGTCATGATCTCACGGTTCATGAGTTTGAGCCCCACGTCGGGCTCTGTGCTGTCAGCTTGGAGCCTGGAGCCTGTCTTCGGATTCTGTGTCTCCCTCTCTGACCTTCCCCTGTTCATGCTGTCTGTCTCTCTCTCTCTCTCAAAAATAAAATAAAAGACATTAAAAATAATTAAAAAAATAAAAAGAGGCAGAGCTTCGAAATCTTGCATAAATTTGTTCTTTAATACCTTAACATGTTACTAAATACAGGAAAATGGTCCTCAGGGTGACATAGCAGACTAAAATAATATGAACACTTTCATACTTTTTAAATATTTTGTAATTTTTAAAGTTTTTCTTAATGTTTATTTTTGAGAATGCAAATAAGGAAAGGGCAGAGAGAGGGAGACACAGAAGGCAAAGCAGCCTCCAGGTTCCAGGTTCTAAGTTGTCAGCACAGAGCCTGACATGGGGATTGAACCCACAAACTGTGAGATCATGACTGAGCTGAAGTCAGATGCTTAACTAAATGAGCCACCCAGGCGTCCTGGCAAACATGTTTCTTACTGATTAACTTCGTAGAGGATTATACCTTGTTTCTCTCCTCCCCAACAAATACTTATCTCAGGCAAAAATGACTTTCATTCATGATTGGATTTTCCAAGAATTAGCTCTATTGTGTCTATTTTGTGTTGTGAATCTAGTGAAAGCCATATACTTTAAATCCCAGATCCAAAGGGGCAAAGTTCTCTTTCAGTTGTGTACACTTGAGTATGTAAATGTGAAGTCTATCTCAGTCAAAAGATCAACACACCAGCACAGGACTGGCCAATAGAGTGCTATCTACACATAGCATCAACATTTTTCTCAGGGAAAACTTTTGGATTTTCTTAAGTAGCTGCAGTAAGTAATTGATTAAGAATCCATACCTTGATGCCATAAAGTATGGCTCTTGAAAACATTTTAAGTCAGGAGTTTTGCTGGGAGACTGTAACAAATCAGGAGAAAACTCAAGACACCTTCCTTTGATGTCTGGTTTAAAATCACATATCCGGAAAATCTTATCCACTGACTTGGTTTTAATTACTTTCTGCTGGGACGCCTGGGTGCTCAGTCAGTTAAGCATCTGACTCCAACACAGGTCATGATCTCACGTTTTGTGGGTTTGAGCCCCACATCGGACTCTGTGCTGACAGCTCAGAGCCTGGAACCTGCTTTGGATTTTGTGTTTCCCTCTCTCTCTGCCCCTTCGCAGCTCATGCTCTGTCTTGCTGTCTCAGTCTCAAAAATGAATAAACGTTAAAAAAATTTTTTTTAATTACCTCCTGCATATCAAGAGAATTCTCAAATTTGTGCTTCTAACTACGACCCGTCTTTTGAAACCTAGACCTAATTTTCTAATTCCTGCCTCCTCAGCTCTTCTTGAGTGTCTCATGGTCATTTCAAACTCAAACTCCTAAATGGAATTCATACACATCCAACCCGATTCTTCTGAGTGTTCCAGTTTTTAGTGAATGGCATCTTTGTTCAGTGAAGAGATCAGAACCCCCGAGAACACTCCTCTCCTTTCCTGCCTACTCCTTCTTCAACAAAATTCCCTTCTTTCCATCTCCCCTGCCCAAACAAGTTTTTGCCAAAACTCTCATCACCCAGATGACTGAAAATCCTTCCAGGTAGTGCATGAGATTTTACTCTTGCCTAGGCACAACCCATTCTCCATACCAGCATCCATAGGTGACGTTTTCGTATTTCAATCTGGGTATGTCATTCTCTTTCTTGAAGTTTTCAGTGACTTCCCATTACCTTAAACATTGGGACCCAAATTCTTAATGTGGCCTAAAAGACACCCACCTGATCTAAATATTTCTTCTGACTCATCTTTAGTATTTTCTCATCTTGTTGCATTGGCCTTATTCAGGTTCCTCTAAAACCAGCACCTTCTTGCCTGCATCCTTCGCGTGAGCGCGCGCGCACACACACACACACACACACACACACACACACACACACACACCATCTAATTTCTGTTCTATTTCCAAGCCCTGCTAGACATACTTTCTACCACGAACTTTCCTTGCTACCTCTGACTGATCAAATTTATCTTCTTCTTTATTACAGGACCATGGAATAACATTTTCCACATTGTAGGTGTTCAATAACTATTTTTAAACAACTATGTTGATTTATTTAGGTTTTTGTTAACAAAAGGAGTTTCTGGAATCTAAGTGTGTTTGACTCACGTGTCAAGAAACTATTTCCATCACATCATGGTCATCCATCTATGAATGAAGGAAGAAAAGACAGCTCTTAGCAACTGTACTTTGATAAATACACTAACGATGTGTTAATGGCTCAGAAAACTTAAAACTTACATAATACTTTGGGGCCTTGTAGAAGTAGTCTTAACCAAATCAAGATAGAAAATAGCAAGTTTTTAAACTTTTATTATTTTCATTTTTTTTTCTTTTAGATAGAACACATGCTTGGGAGAGAGGAGTAGTGGGAGAGAGAGAGAGAGAGAGAGAGAGAGAGAAGGCTCCATGCTCAGCCCCACATGGGGCTCCATGTGGCGCTCCACACAGGGCTTGATTCCATGACCCTGGGATCCTAACCTGAGATGAATGAAATAAAGAGTCAGATGCTCAACTAACTGAGCTGTCCAGGAGCTCCCCCAAATAGCACGGTTTCTATCTGCTTCCATGACATGAGCTATCAGAAACTTTGACCTCTGATGTTTCTGAAAGAGTCTAAAAACATTCTTGTTCTCTATTTCACTCGTAAGGACATCGGAGCTTGCTAGATGTCTCTGTGCTATAGCATGACATGTTTCAGGACCTTGAAGAAGCAGATGGCAACAGGTTTTCTACTTCCCTGCCCCTACCTTATTTTATGGACTTGGTTTCTAAAGGTGAAATAGGATAATGGAACTGGCCACTGCCTTCAGGGATATTCATCTTTGGTGCTTTTGATTTAAGACTAGACTGCCCGTCATTCATGAAGAGAAAAATCTGGCACTGCAGGGAACTGGGACCCTTGCTACTCTGTGTGTGTGTGTGCGTGCGTGGTGTGCGTGCGTGTGTGTGTGTGTGTGTGTGTGCAGAGAGTGAAGAGTTTCATTTTGAAGAGCTGGATATTTGTGGAGTCAATGGTGTGGTGAAGAGGAGGATTCTTAGAAAAGAATGAACATTTAGAAGTTCATTCTTAAAATGAACTTAAAATCCAAGAGGAAGTATCCGTTGCTCTCTGGGGTCAGCCTCCCCTTCTTTAAAGATGGCTTCTGCCAAATAGGCTGCAGGGAAAGAAGCCTGAAGGTGGGGGAGGAGGGAGAATTGCCTCTCTAGAGACTACAGGATAAAACATTTGCAAGTGATATTTTGTGAATTATGTTGCCTGGTTGTATGCTTTTGTTTTTAATCTGGCTTTGTTTCCCTTTTTATTACATCAGAGCTTTAAGTGGAGTTTATTTAAATGCTCCTATATCAACTCTAGTACTAGAGATTGAAAGAACAGTTGTGTTCCACATTTGGGCCAGCATATCACAGTGTGAACACTTTCTTCTACTTGCATGCCTCATGTCCTCACTTGCTGGGACCATGTGGTGGTAGCAGAATTAATTATTAGATATCTATCCATCCAGTTCTTCCCCACCTGGCAATGTTCTCTCCATTGGGTGACAAAAAGAATTCAACTTGATTTATTGAACAAAAGTCTCTAAGTCGCCTTAGAATATCTTTAGAATCTTCTTTACAGTAACATTTCAAGTTTCTCCATAGCCTTCAGATTTCTCCCTATTTGGGTTGCTGTTCTTTGAAAGTCATTTAAGAAAAAAAATTTCTCCCCCGTCCCCCCAAAAAAGTTTAGGGCACAGTATACAAATACCCAGCTATAGTAGTAGTCTGATAGAATTTTGTTCATTCTGAAATACAATGTGTCAACTAATATATGTATGATTTCATAATACTTCTTGCTTGAATGGGAGGGATGGGCCAGAGGTAGGATCCTTTTGTACAGGAAGGAAAGAAATAAGAAAGGCTAGAAATATTGAAGGTAAGATGGGTTTACTTTATCTGAACTGAGGCATATTTACTTTCAACTAGATATAGGCAACAGACCCTGCTCTGAGTCCTTTTGCTCTGTGGTGAAAGTGATAAGCTAAGAGCCAACTTGGTTTTGAGTGATGGGCCAAGTACTGGGTGATGTTTTCCCCAACCATAGCAGGGTTTCTTATGAGGAATCTCACTCCCTGAAAATGCCTATAAGTAGAGCTATCGGTGTATTTTATAGTTCTACACAATAAACAAGGAAGAGGGAAGTACCAAGAAAATAATGTATCCCATCATCCAAAATGTCATGGTTTGTTGTGCAGTTAAAACTCCTGATAGAAGAGTCATCTCAAAGGAAGTAGATGGGTTGGTAATGGCTTATGAACCTCTAAGAGCAGAGATACATTTAGGGGCCCTTATCACAAGGCAAGTACCCTACTTGGCAGTAGAATAGTGAAAGCTATTGGGTCACATAGAAAAATCTGACAGGAAATAATGGAGTTTGGATTTAGTGAGAAGGCCCACCATCCTCCCCTTCAGTCGCATACTTGTACCTCCAGAGCTTCGGACACTAGTGTTCCCCATCCTTGTTCTTTTAGGGCTTTTTCCTATTAGGTTCATAAGAACCCCTGATTTCTGAGTTTATGGACAAGTGGTTTAGGCTGAAGGAATGAAAAGTGGTTCTTTTTGATATGTGTACATATATTTTTAAAGCTTTTGTCATTTGCTATCTTTTTAACGTTTTTACATTTATGTTTTATATTTTGTTTGGAAAAACATGGAGAACCAAGCCTCTGCCAGACAAAGAAACAGGCAAATAAGAACAAACACAAATATGTGGCCCCTTTTATTTGGAAATGGTCACTCATTTCAACCAATATTTGTACATAAACTTCATTTATCATCATAATAGAAAAGGTAAATAAAGATTCAGTGTTTTTCAAAGACTTTCAAATAATATAACTAAACAATGTAACTTGTGATTTTTAAATTACATTTAAGTATTCTACTCTTTTCTTTCTCACCTAAGAGATTGAAAATATGTTCCTTGTGTTTGTCCAACTTTTTTGAAATTCAGAAAGCCTCCATGTGATCTTATTATCAACAGTTCTATGCAAAATATTATCCCTATTTTGTGAAACTAACATTCCTACCACTTTATATTTGCATAATAGTTAAAGGTACTTTTCCCATTTTATAGATGAAGAGTATAAAAGTTGGTAAAGCTGTGGTTATGTAAGGCTTACAGGAAAAATCCCCATGTCTGATTGTAACTTTGGAAGGATTAAGTGATTTGCCTAAATTCTGGAAAAGCGAGACTAGAACCCTGGGTTTCAGGATCTCAGCTTGTTTTTCTTTTTGGACCACGAGCATCTTAAAACAATCATCCAAGTAGGGGGCATTCTCTATGTTATGAATCCCTACCTCTCTATAAAAACCTGATGCTCAGGTCCCAAGCCCCCCTCGAAGCCTCAGTTAGGGTGGAGAAAGTTGCAGCTGATGTTAAGATGTAGCAGTTGGAGAGACCCTAGCAGAATCATGCACTGTCCAGCCTCAGGGTGTTAATGGTGCAAAATGCACTGTCTGTGCCTTGTCCAGGGATAGGAGCAGGGCATCTCTGAGGCTAGCTCTGTGGCAGGATGTGGCATGTTGTCCTTGGCCATGTAACTTCCAAGCATGGTTCATGGACTTTTCTGGAGAAGCTATGAGGATGCTCCTTAAACTTATTCAGATAGGTTTCTTTATTTGCAACCAAAAGCTTTGACTGATGTATGGCTCAAGTTTCTTTTACTGGGATGCCTTAGCCCATAAGCCGGACATCTTTAATGAACACTCTTTGGTCATTTTTAAGGTTTACTCACTCTCAGCTTTGGTATTCGCTTTCATTATCTGTACTTTACCCAAGCCACTGTCTCTGTTTTGGCAATGTGAATGCAAAAGGAGTAAATCTTTATTTACTGCTGCTGTTGCTCAGTATTTCAACAAATTTATTCAACAAATAAATTCAACTCATGTATTCAACAAATAAAGTGTTAGTGTGAGGGCAGCAAAGGGGAAGATGGACATACACTTGGAAAGCACATTTAGGACAATACAGTTGAGGATTTAAATGTCATTTACTTATTCATTCAACAAATATTTATTGAGTGCTTATTATGAGCCAAGCTGACTTCAGATACCAAAGTTAGAACTGCTGGTGTTTAAAGTAACAATATGTTACTTTATGGAGATGACAGTGCTATGATCATCTCTGTGTTATAAAATGATCCCTCTGGCTGAGGGGTCACAGGATACATTGGGGAAGAGTAAACACTAAGAAAGGGAGATCAGTTAGGAAACATTTTTGACATTTCAAATAGAAGAAGGTAGTTAATCTCAAGTAGGATGATGGCAGTGAAGTGCAAAGAAGCGAAAAAAATTGAGGGATTTTAATAAGAGTTAGAATCCATAGAAAACTATTGATTAATTAGATGTAAAGGATGAGAGAGGGGGGAGAGATAAGGAAAAAACCCAAGGCATCTGGCTTGAGTGGTGACAATTAGTGAGATAAGTAAGACGGGGGAAGTGGTAGGGGTGGGAAGCAGGTTCTATTTTACACATGTCAGTTTTGACCACCTTTGGAGATGACAGTAGGCAAACAAATCTGGAGTTCATAAGCAAGATTCAGGCTAGAGACAGAGACTTGGGAGTCTGAGCATGTAACACAGAAATAAACAATGACATCACAGGAAAGGATTAGATCACCAAGGGAGAGTGTAGAGAAAGGAACTAATCCAGCAGGTTTTCAGGTAATGGTTCAAGGCCCCCTGCAGGATGCTCAAGAGCATTTTGGAAGTTCACAAAGTAAAAACTATGTCTATAATGCTAACATGTAATAACCTGTCTTTTTCGTATCATTCTGGCACAAAGGTACAATGTAATTTTCCAGAAGCTATAAGATGTGTAATGATGTCATCACTTTGACAGCTAATGGACTGTGTGCTTGTTTATGTCTGGGTTTAAGAATTTTTCAATTTAAATTTCTTTTTTTTTCCAGTTTACTTATTTTGAGAGAGAGAGAGAAAGAAAGTGTGTGTTTGAGGGAAGGGTAGAGAAAGAGAAGGGAAGGAGAATCCCAAGTAATCTGCACACCAGTGTGGAGCCCCGTGCAAGGGCTCAAACCAAAGAACTGTGAGATCATGACCTGAGACACCCAGGCACCCCTCAATTAAATTTCTAATATGATAAATGTTGATAGTTATAACCCCTTTAAATATAAGCGCTTTGGGGTCCTCAAAATTTGTGAAGTGTAAAGAGATCATGATACCAAAATATCTGAGAACCAGCAGGCTAGAGAACTTAGCCTTCATTCTATATGCAAGGGTGATTCTTGAAGACTTGAGGGTAAGGGAAAACATAATCAGAGGCATGTTAATGAAAAGTTGTTCTGATGGCGGTTTTGAGGATACGTCATGATGGGGATAACATTAAGCTGTGGAGGCAACTTAGCTGATAATTATAACAACTCAAGGATGAAACTACTAGGGGGCTTGAGCTGTGGAAGTAACAGTGTGAATGACAACATTAAAGGAAAATGAATGTGATTTTATTATTGACTGAATGTGGGTCACTATTGAAGGGATGAAAGGAGCAAAGAATAACTGGTGTTGGAACTATGTGTTTGGAAGAAAGGTCTTGTTCTCCTACCGTTTAAAGGAAAATTGATCCTTGACATCTGATGAAGATTCATGAGGTGAGCACTGTCTGATAAAAATATGACGAAAACCACGACCAGAATTCTAAGTTTCCTACTAGCTTCCATTAAAGGCAAAAGGGTAAACTTAATAATATATTTTATTTAACCCAATATATTCAAAATATTATCATTTAAACATGTAATTAATTTTTAAAAAGTACTGAGATTTGGGGGGATTAAATCTTTAAATTTAGTGTGTATCTTACACTCACAGTAGCTGGGAGATCAGACTAGTCATATTTCAAGCACTCTAGGGCCACAAGTGGCTAGTGGCAACTACCTTCAACACAGCAGACTGTGTTGCTTGAGTCAAGGTCATCTGAATGGCAATGTTGATTTTGTTGGGGTCGAAATAACTTTTTTAAAAAATTATTTACTCAGTAAGGGATGGATTTGTACTGAATTCTGTAACTATCTCATACTCCTCGTGACCTCACTCTGGAGGAATATAATTACAGGTCCTTTCTAAGGTAATGAGCCAAGTAGTTGGCTTACTTACTTGGAACTGAATCTCTGACCTGCACTTTACAGACAGAGCCTGTATTGAATGCGGCTAATTAGCCTAGCACACTGACACTGGTCAGTGGAAGGGAAAGCAGACAAAGTCTGACTTATGTGGAAAGACCATATTAATAGCATTAAAGGTACACGGAAAATCAGAGAAAGGGTGCAGTCATTCTGGGAGGTGGTATGCACAGATAATGTAAGTACTTAAAGATTTTAAGAGTTTAGCAGTGGCAGCGGAGCTAAGAAACTGTGTGATACCCCATTATCATCCACAGCGATGCCATTATTTTCCTTCTTTCTGAGTGCTGAGCTGTCCCGCGAGGTAGATGCATTGAAGGTACAATACTATACAACCTAAATAAAGGTCCTAAAACACATGACTATTTCCATGGAATGAAATTAATGATCAAAAAAAGAGGAGGAGAACAGATGAGAAGTCAAGGTTCTCTAATAAAAAGATTTCTGGGATTACAAGATAAAGACGAGTGGAAATGAATGTATCATATGCTCCTAAGGCGAATGTGAGTTTAGGGAAGAAAAATGCAGTAAAATGAGAACAGATTAGACCTTGATAGTATATAGCAAATTATCGTAGTATGCCTCCTCACCATATGCTCACTCCATGATAAGTTCATGTTCCAAGATGAAATGAAAAATTAAGATGCATGGCATTAGAGATTCTAGAAAGGATAACAAAAAAAGAAACATGTATGACAAAAAAATCCTAAACAACCATGTGCAACAAACAGTCATTTTCAAAGTTCAGTTTGAAAAGTTACACATTTATTTGCCTTATTAATTTGGAATGTTATTCTGCAAATGTTTCAAGGCTTTACAATTTAAAGTCCTTCTACTTATTTCCCTTGGTTATATAAGAATTATTCACCCAAAGTCTATTTCGCTGGTGGGTTATGAACTCCTTGATTATTGCTGTTGTTTTCTTTTGATTATGAGAATCCAGGAGTCATGATGTAATGTTGCTATGGCAATGAATATGTACAAATAGATGATTAAGGGTGGGGGGAAGGTTAGGTCCCGAGAAACACATTTGCATGTAAATTCTTCCCAATGAATAAAAAAAACCTTACATGAATTTTTTCTATTATGTACAAAAAATATAAAAGATGTGTTATATCACATATTCATCAATGCATTGTACTGCCTATATTAAATGACAGGAGTCATTCAATATGCCCCAATGAGTATTTTCTTAATAACAGTTTATACAAAAAGGTATTGGATTAAGACTGGATTAATTTCCATAGGGATGTGTGTGTGTGTGTGTGTGTGTGTGTGTGTGAATAAAGTATGCTCTTTTAAGTAAAACTTGGGGCACATTATGAAGATGAAGTTCTTTTCTGGGTTGCCATGAAAATGGTGTTAAGAACTAAGCATATCAGAAATATTTATAATTGCCTATGAATATACTTTGCCAGCTATTGGGCTTCAAGCCATTTAGAGTGGCTAACTCCTTCCTTCAATGCCTCTATACTATTGATGCTGGAAAAAGAACATGCACAAGAGGACTAGGGAAATGGTATTTGAAGATGACGCTTAAAATACTTCTACAAATTAAACACTTAGCTTTTGAAATATTAACTATGTGTGTGGCGGGGGGCAAGAATTCAAAAGATCCTGCTTCCTTCATTGGCTGGCCATATGTTGACTGGCAAGGCACCTAACAATTCTTTATTTTTTTGATACTGTGCTTCAGACAAAGGTGATGATCCCTGCCATTTGATAAGGATTCATTTGACCAGAACTGTCAATAGAGATATAATACAAGCCATACTTAACTAAAATATTTTAGGAGCCATACTAAAAAGTGATAAGAAATAAGTGAAATTAGTTTTAGTAATATAATCAACCCAATACTTCCAAAATATTATAATTTCAACAAAAGCAATATAAAAATAATTAATGATCTACTTTACATTTCTTTTGGTACTAAGTTTGAAATCCAGCATGTATTTCATACTTATAGCACATGTCAATTTGCACTAGACTCACTCTACACGTGGCTAGCAGATACCATAGCAGACGGTGTGCTATTAGGCTCACAGGACAGAGTTGAGTTTGTTTAGAATATTAAAATCATTCAATATTAGACTTCTTGGGTAATACCCTTGCTTTTTTAGAAGATGAGAGATTTCCAACACACAAGGATGTTGCCTACTGTACCCAAGAGACAAAACAAGTTGCCTGTAAATACCTGACAATAGTGTAATCGTTTCCCGCGCTTTCCACATTCACTACTCTTTTAAATCCTGGCCACAGTTCCAAGAAACAAGGAGAGATGAAGGGCCATCTACTTTTGAGGAAGCAGGCCCGGATACTAAATCCTGCTCTTTCAGCTCTAAATCTCATGATCCAATGGTAGATCACAATCTAGAGTTCACTTATCAAATAATGAGCAAGCCAAAATATAATGTGTCCTAGCATTTTTCTTGCCTTTTTTTTCTTTAAAGCATCTGTTTTGTGGGTGTCTGGAAGGGCTCAGGCTTGTCCCACATCTCCATTTTTTTTTTTTTTGTTTGCTTGGATCCAGAATAAATTTAGAACAAAGTCTCTTTACGCTTAGGGTTGTTTTGATTCATCCAAGGTGGTAATGGTGGGGGTAGATCCTTAGGACTGTCACCAAGTCCAACAGACATCCAAATCCCAGTACTGTGATCTATTGATGGTGAATGATATATCCAAGTCAATGATATATCCATTATTTCACCATAGGTCTCTCGTAGACCTCAGGACACTCAAGTTATTTGGAGCTGAGGTGGGTGAGCAAGCAGGTAATATCTCTTACTCTAAAGCAATTAATTTACATGACGATCGCTTTTCAAGGAGCCCCCGACCAGTAGCAATAACACCAGTATTTACTTCTTGGTTTTTTTGTGCTGTTCAAGTTAAAATAATCCCATCTGCTTTAACATTTAGGCTATATATATTAATTGAATTTGGGTTAATTTTTATTAATTGGTAATGTCACCCTTATATTTTCAATCACAGCCCACATGGGAAGCACAACCATTTGATAAGGTAACTCCAGGAATTAAAGTCAAACAAGTTTCCAATATATTTAAATCATTCTTCACCTTCCCTTAATCTGTGTGTACGGTTTCCCTCACCTTGCCCAGTATTTCCACTGCAAGGTACCTTCCATAGATCACAGCAGGAGTCCTCGGCCTCCAAGCCTGGTTGATGACCACATCGCCTGGCACAGGTGGTCCAGCTTTGGTCACCATTCTTAGAGGGGAGGGTTACCTGAAGGCATCAGGCAAGAGAAAAGTTTAAGGCCTCCCTATAGGTAGCCAAGGCAGTTAGGGAATTGGTTATTTGCAGGGCTGAACAGAGAGGGCGCCCTTCGACAGACGCGTGCACAGCCAGGACAGGGTAGTGGGATGCGCCCCGCAGGAATACCTGTGGATGTCTCAAGGTTCAGTCTAGTTAGAAAACCTTAAGGGCACTGCACTACAAACGAATGTCTAGCGACCTGGACTGGTGGATCTTCTGTAGGAGACCGAAGAGAGACCATCAGGGAGCAACTGCTGCAGGGTTTAAGTTTTCCTAAAGCCTCAGTAGGGCTCTCCCTCGTGTCCCAACCCTTTTCGCAGCTAGAGTCCTGGGGTTCCGCGCCACGCAACTGCCTTTCTAGCCCCCAGCTCTGGGCGGTCTCACTGCCTGGCCCTCGGGCCGCTTTCGCGCGCGCGGCGGGCAGCGCCAGGTCCCGGGCGGCTGCGAGAGGGCGCAGGGGGCGGAGGCGCAGCGGGGGCGGGCTCTGTCCCCGTCCGCCCCC
>NC_043702.1:71185588-71319641 GCF_006229205.1 Suricata suricatta
CCGCTCTGGGACCTGGCAGTCCCGGCGCGGCCGCCCGGTGGCCATGACCCGAGCGCCGTGCGCGGCCCTCCGCCAGGCTCTCCTGCTGCTCGCCACCGCCGCCGCGCTCTCGACAGGTACGACGGGCGCCCCTTCGCCGCCACGGTGAGGGTGGGCGTCGGGGTGGCGGGTGGGGGCGGCCTCCGGGTGGGCTCGCGGGCGGGCCAGAAGGGCTGCGAGCACTTTGACTTCCTGGAGTGGGAAGCGCCAGTTGGATTGAGGGGACGCAGGATAGGGCGCAGCGTGGGCACCTCTGACGTCCGGTAGCCATAGGCGTAGACAGGTGTGCTGGGGACGATGCCACCAGGAGGAGCGGGGAAGGCGGCCGGGACATGGGGGTATGGGTAGTAGCGGTGAGGTGGGTGACAAATTTGGGGGCAGTCTGCAGCGGAGGGAGTAGGAGAGTGTGTCTGTGGGTGTGCGGAGGGCTGGGAGTTGAGCGGCACCAGGAGTTTATTGAATCCTGGGGCTTCGGGGAAGCTCTGTACGGAGCCTGGAGAGCTGAGCAAGGATTGTGGCATGGTGGCAGTGAAGGGGTGGGGAATGGTGGCGGCGATTCGGTCTGAGTTTTAGGAGGCGAGGGATAACCCAGAAGCCGTTGGTGCCAAGCTGTGTAGGTGGGAGAGGGAGCTTAAGTCTGCGTGGTTTGCAACGCACATTGCTTTCGAGGTACGATCTTTACTAAGAGTTGCAGGGAAGAAAATTCTGGCAAGCGCCCCAGCGTTTTTAACAGGTCTGTGCCTTGATAGGCTAAATAGAGCCCTGGCCCAAGTTGAAAACCAACGTTTCTTCTAATGTTTACTAGAAACTGGGGCAAATGCATCTTCGCTAAAGTCATAGTGTGTTACGATGAAAAACCCTTTAACTCTAAAACTGTTTTCCTTCTAACGTTATCCTTGGTTGTGGAGACCAGCGGCAGAGCCCTTGCTAACTCATTCTTTAAACACTTCAATCAGAGATTTAAGACATTTGCACACAAATGGTGTTTTTCCGTAGAGCTGTACTTCCTCCGAAGCTGATTTTGATGCGTTTTTGTTTTCCTAGATGACAATCTGTTTGACATTAATAGCTGTACTCCAGGGTGGGTAGTTTTCCTTTTAGTGACATGTGCAGGGGAATGTTTTGAATAGTAGGATTGCTGTCATGTGCAGATTTTGTGTTTCAGATGGCCTGAGAGAATCGCTAAACACAATATTCAAATGAAAATTGATTATTGGAACTGATTAATTAATACAATATAAGGATTAAAGCATTTTAGTTATCTTTGGAAAAGCACAGCCTTTTAGGAGAGCCATCACTTAGAGACCATCGAGAGATGAGAGGATAAAATGGAATATTTGCATTCAGAGTTAGTAGGTTTATCAATGGGAAGAAAACTGACATTGGGAAAGTCTTTATAAGAAATGAGTGGAAACTTCACTAACTTGAAATACTCAAACTACTCTTGATATATTTAATAGAATTTCCAAAAAAGAAAAAAGCCTTCTAGATATCACAGTTTTGACTAGACACCTGTGAAATTACCTCCACAGGCTGTCTGTACAACCCTTTTTATTTTAGGGAGCTAATAACTTTGCAGTAGACATTTTAAAAAATACTCAATTATTCTTTATCTAGCTTGAAAGGTATATTTTGTCATATGACATAATCTTTACAAAATTTCAGAGACCCTGGGCATACAATATAGGAAAACATGCCATGCTATATTCTTTAAAAGGCATGGAGACTTTTGACATTGAAATGTACAAAAAATTAAAAAAAAAAGATCATTCGAATTTGACTGTTTCCTCAAAATTCGAAGCCTAAGAAAAATGTCTGATATGGAGATAACCTGTCAATATAAAAGAGAAGTACTTACCAAAATTGAATTTTTACAATGAACTTTTTAAGCGTAAAATGGAATCATTTTCAAATCTCTTTTAAGGACTTTTCCTTCTTTGTGTCCCACAGAAACCATGTCTATTGCTCTCTACTTTTTTGAGTCTTAACTTTTATACAAATCTTTGATGATTCTGTAGAGGGAGTCAAGGTAGTTTATTTATTTCATCTTTTTTTTAATGTTTATTTTTGATAGAGAGATAGACGGAAAGAGTGCGAGTGGAGGAGATGCAGAGAGAGAGGGAGACACAGAATCTGAAGCAGACTCCAGGGTCTGAGCTGTCCACACAGAGACTGACACGGGGCTTGAACCCACGAACCTCAAGATCATGACCTGAGCCAAAATCAGACGCTTAACTGACTGAGCCTCTCAGGCACCCCAATTTATCTCATCTTTTAAATTGTTTTTCTCATGTGGTTACCTACATCTTTTTTTTTTAACCTAGTCACTTTTATAAATTGCACTGTTAATACTAATGGTCATTTTTGAAGCACATGTCATTGTTGACATGTTATATGAGAGGTTGCTGTGACACTATGACTTTGCTGGGTGACAGAAAACACGCCAAGCACCAGGCCTAGGACTTTAAATATCCAGAGACATCAATAATCCCCCAGTGTATCTATCACCTGAGGCATGTCAGACGTTCACAGTAGGGTAAACCATTGCTCCTTGATGAGAATCTCAGATGATAACCACTGGTGAAACTTAGAGAAAATATTTATTGGTCTGGACTGGCTAAACAATTAGGCTCCTCCGAATGACTCTAATTATTTGGTTTCTGGGTTCCTTGTTATTTGGTAAGAAAGACCTGACCTGACTTCACATTTATCATGTACACTAAACAAAGAGTTGGGACAGAATATTCTGGGGTTCTGAAGTTAGAAGCTGTGATTGGGATAGTAGATGGATTTACACACTGTCCATTCTCCACTCATTTGATGAAACTCCTTGGTCTCCTGGTTGGGCAAGGAATATTCAGAGTTGGGCAAGCTAGATGCTGGCACTATAAGAGTGAAAAGATAACCGTTTCATTTAATAACTGGATGGTGGGGGGGGTTTCAGGTAGGGAGATTTTTTTCACTGTACACTTGAAGCTGTGCTGGAAGTGAAAGTGAAATTCTTGGGCTGGCTGAGTGTGTAAATGCAAAAGATGTTGCCACCTTTGCCCTTCTTTCCACAGGATCATTTACTGGTTGATTGACAGACATGTGGCAAGAGGCTTCTGGTTCCAAGGAAAAGACTTCTCTGGCTTGGGAAAAACTCTGTGCAGAAGTCCTCGGGGGGCATATTTCTTCATTAACTACAGTGCCTCAGCCTACTATCTGTAGCCTCATGTTTACAGAAGTTATCAGAGAGTTCCTTTGATTTGCTATAATCCTACAAAAATAAATGTAAGGTGTGAGAGAGGAATGGGGATTGACACCAAATTTTTGATCTGGGCAATAGGGGAATAGACCCTTAAGTGGGGTGAGGCCGGCTGAGCAGGTGTAGCCTGGGGCGGGGATGGGGTTGATTGGTGGCAGAGAGCCAGAGCTCAGTTTTGGTATGTTGAGCTTAAAATGTCAAGTACACTCTAAAATGGAGATACAACTGGTCTTTTGGGGCATGGGGTTCAGGGCACAATTCTAGGCTGAAGCTAAAAGACCAAGAGCCAAGGGTATTTATAGGTAGTTTTAAAAGACACATTACATAGAGCTGCAGATTTAGCAAAGCGAAGAACACCCAATTAAATTGAATTTAAAAGAACAACAAAAATTTTTTTATAATTATGGCACAAGTATGACAGGGGACATACATATATTAAAACTTAATTGCTGTTTGGGGTGCCTGGGTGGCTCAGTCGGTTAAGCGTCTGACTCTTGGTCTCGGCTCAGGTCATGATCTCAAGGTTTGTGAGTCTGAGCCCTACATCGGGCTCTGTGCTAACAGTGCAGAACCTGCTTGGGATTCTCTCTCCCTCTCTTTCTCTGCTCCCTCCTCTCAAAATAAATGAATCAACTTTGAAAAAATTAATTGCTGCTTGATTCTGATTTAACTGGGTGTTCTATACATTCACACAACATTAAAAAGAAATATTATAGTGAGCTAAGTGGCTTCTGTACCTGTGCTCCCGGCTGTTAGATAGAAAGAGAGGGAGAGACCACTTTTCCAGTACTTGTCCCCTAACACTTCTCTTGTAGCTCTGCCGCCATCCCTAGATGCATCTCCGAACGGTCACTTCCAGCTGTTTGCATGGCATGTCTCCACCGTTTTTCTGTGAAGAGAGAGAGCCAGCCTTTCCTAATCTTACATGAGTTCTTTACACTAAAGGATGGTGAAAAAGACTAGAACTCTCTAGA
This sequence comes from Suricata suricatta, assembly GCF_006229205.1. Taxonomy (NCBI): domain Eukaryota; kingdom Metazoa; phylum Chordata; class Mammalia; order Carnivora; family Herpestidae; genus Suricata; species Suricata suricatta. Next base: position 71,189,849 of record NC_043702.1, read on the forward strand.
TGCCCTTGAATGGTTGTTGTGGGAAAACAGGTGGTTTTGCCCAAATCCACGGTCTTCTGAATGTTATTGTCATTTTTGAATGCATTTCTAGAGTTATTTGTGTTTCTATGTTTCTATCTTTGGGAAAATGCTTCCAGGCAGTATTGTTGTATTTTTCTTGGCAGTACTTGCATCTCTCGTTGTAAATAAGAGAAGGTTAGGGAGCGTGGAGAATGGACAGAGTCAGAGCTAGGGAGATGGTCTGTCTCCCAGGACCTGTTAATCTGAGGCAGATTAGGTTTTAGAGCAGGTTCCTAAGGGAGTCACTGCAAGACCTTTGGGAAATGGGCAGGGATACATTAACATCACCTAGAGGCTGTTTAGTTCCTGCACTGAGCTAAGTCTTGACCTGCTACCAAATGATTAGTATTGGCATCATTTTCAGATTTGTGGAAGAAAGTGATCTATAATGCACCACTCTACGCATGGATCGTTAAGAAGCTCAAACGGATATGTTCACATGTATATAAAGAGTTTAGTTTAACAAGTAATAAAACAAGAGTTAATTTCCAAATGTAAATAGAAGACATAACTACACAGAAAAAAAAAGGAAAAATTTTAGCACAAAGAATGTACTATGCATCATTCCTTATTTATATCTGGGAAGTCTCCTCTTAATTGCTTTGTTTAAATTTGTAAATTTTCTGTGTTTTAAATGTTCACAACTGACTGTCAGATCTCAAGTTTTATCCTCACATTGTTTAAGAAACTGGGATAATAAAAGGATATGTTCATAAGTGATATAGAATTTCCACTTTTCCTAAGAGATGTGGGAATACCCAAATACTGTCCTGTCTTAGCAGTACATCTCTCCAGTTTAAGAGAGGCTATGAAGGGTGATGCCCAGCAAAGGGAGGCAAAATAAAGCAAAGTAACTTTTCTTTTGGTTACCCTCCCCAATTTGCACAGCAGAACTCCAATATACTCCTCTTTTCAAAACTTTTAACCGTTCAACAGCCTAAGGGTAAAAAACGGGGGAGTCGTGGTACATCAGAATCTTGGCCCCTGACACTACAATTGGAAGGCTATGTTACGCCTGCGCAGTGAAGCCAGGATTCGGGAGCGGAGAACCTCTGTCTCTATTACCTCATACTAATCCAGCCTTCATGGCAGCCCTGATGCGTTTCAGGCAATAATGTCAGGGACTGTTGCTAAGGGAGGAAAAGATGGAAGACTGTGCAGGGAGGTGGCTGGGACTGTTATACAAGAAAGCCGGTCCTGCCCTTCCCTCACTTATGATGTCTGCAGAAGACAGGACCTTGATCATGAACCCTGTGCCTTGCACATTCTTTGAAAGCTGGACCCCTAAAGCACGTGCGCCTCTTGTTTCCCTGGAATGGGGACAGCAAAACCGCTACTCCACACGTAGGAACCCAGGGAGGAGGTGAGTAGGAGTGTGAAACAGACATGAAGACTTTATAGCTATAGGAACCACACCCCATTTCTGAGGGGATGCTCCCTTGCCTCATTGTGTGGATTTTGAATTCACTTGCTCTGATTGGCCAACAAGGCTAACAAGGGTCTGCCCTGTCCTCATTCTTCACTTTCTCTCCTCTAGAATAACTTCCCTTTTGTGTTGTCCTCTTCTGTGATTTAGACTAGATATATGAATATACTGTTTCTTTGGAACTGTTTTAAATTAATCCCCTCAAGAATTCATGGGTGAGGGTGAATCATTCAGTATGAGTCAAGAGCTTGGCTTATTATTTTTTTTTAACAATTTAAATTTGCCAGTGACTTTAGGATCCTAAATTAGATCAATCTACTTTTTCATTAAACTTTTCACATCAAGAAAATGATTAGGATGCTTTAGTATTGAAAGTGAGACACATATATTTTCTTCTAATTTGTTTTATCCTCCTTATCTCAGGATAAGGTAAAATGATAGACAAAGACACTGTCTCTCTGTATATTGATTGATTGATTTCTTTTTAAATTTTTTATTTAATACCATAATTGACTGAAATAAGTACTCTGTGCTCAAATATAGGATTAGAACTAAATATAACCCAGGGGTGTTCGGGTGGTTCAGTGGGCTAAGTGTCAGATTCTTGATTTTGGCTCAGCTCATGATCTCAGGTAAGCGTGGAGCTTGCTTGGGCTCTCTCTCTGTCCCTCTGCCCCTCCCCAATTTGCATGCATGTGTGCACTCTCTCTCTAAAAAAGAAAGAAAGAAAAAAAGAAAGAAAGAAAGAAAGAGAAAGGAAGAAAAAATAAAGAAAAGAGAAGAAAGAAGTCTAACCCATTATGGTCTGGACAATGATCATTTTAATGTAAAATGTTTAGTTTCATAAATACATGCTTATCCAAGAGATGTTAACTCAGAAGTTTGTAATCCAGATTAACACAGCTTTAAGGGACCAGATTGTTTAATATAGCCAAACTATATTAAAGAGAATTAACTCACCATATCTCATAATTTCATCTGATGACATTTTCCTGGCCTGCTCCCCTAAAAGTATGGGTTTGTTTTCTTCCCCCATCCCCATTTTTGCTCTTCAAGAGTAAAGATCTGCTCCGTGAATATTTTGCCTGCTCTAATAATCGAAGTGATACCTTTTCTCACTCAGATTCCACTTATAATCTGTAGTATTTATTTCCAGGAAATAGATAATAAAAGATATTAAAAGTAAAGTGTGGATTTTGATTCTTCAGTTGGTATTCTAGATCAACAGTGGGCAAACTTTTTCCTTAAGAGTCAGAGAACACATATTTTAGGCCTATGGGCCAGACAGTCTCTGTTGTAATTTAATTCAGTCATGTTCACATAATAGTAACCATAGATAATACATAAACACATATGGTTAGCTTTATTTACAATGATTTCATTGTACATTTGAAACACTAAATAAAGAATAAATATGTGATTAGCAGAACATTTCTTACATGATAATAAATACATAATTAAATGAATCTTTTTAAATCTTTTTTTTCCTACAGTTATTCTCTAAGTATGGATTATCTACATTACATTAAAAGGTATTAGTTTTGCACAGAGAAAAAAGTTGACTTCATTAAGACAACTAGACATCTTTAAAAGTACTGAGATTTATTGTGTCAAATCAAAGTGAAGATGCTTCTTTAGAATTGCTTTTACTAAGCTCTGCTTTGGATATTGCCATTATCATAAAGTGCTTCCTAATATTTCTTTACTTTACTTTTAATATCTGTAAGATCTATAGTGCTATCCTCTCTTATTTTCATGACATTGAGAATTTGAGTTTTCTTTCTTTTTACCTTGATCAGTCTAGTTGGAAGTTGATCAATTTTATTGAATTCTTTAAATAAAATTTTTAAAATTCTTTAAATAAATAGCTTTGGTTTTTATTGATTTTCAGGGTTTTTTTTCCCAACTCTTCATATTACCTTACTCTACTTTCACTTTAATTTATTCTTTTTTATTCTAGCTTCTTCAGTTGGTATTCTAGATCAACAGTGGGCAAACTTTTTCCTTAAGAGTCAGAGAACACATATTTTAGGCCTATGGGCCAGACAGTCTCTGTTGTAATTTAATTCAGTCATGTTCACATAATAGTAACCATAGATAATACATAAACACATATGGTTAGCTTTATTTACAAATAAGCCGGCCCCTGGGCCATAGTTTGATGACCTTTTCTTAAATCATTCACTTAAAATCTTTTTTCTTTTCTAGCATAAGCATTTATTTTTGTAAAGTTTATTTATTATTTATTTTGAGAAAGACCAGAAGAGTGTGAGCAGGGGATGGGCAGAGAGAGAGGGAGAGCCGAAAGAGTCAGATGATTAAGTGACTGAGCCACCCAGATCCCCCTCTAATATAAGTATTTAAAGCTTTAAGTTTCCTTCTTGGCAAGTGCTTCAGTTCATCCATATATCATGTTATGTTGTATTTTAATTTTTATTGAGTTCAAAATATTTTTTATTTTTCCTTATGATTGTCTGGGACCTGTGGGTTATTTAGATATCTGTTGTTTAATTTCCAAATATTTTGGCAATTTTCAGGTTAGTTTCTGTTCCTGACTTTGAACATAAATCCACAGGGGGTGAGAGAACATAATCTGTATGATTTTAGTTTTTCTGTTTTTCTCTCTTTTTTTGGAGCCCAGCATGTGTATAGTCTAGTGAATGTACTACATGCACTTGAAAATAATGTGTATTTTGCTCTTGTTTGGTGGAGTGTCCTATAAATGTTATTTTGGTAAAGTCACTTGACAGTGTTATTCAAGTCTTCTATATCTTTACTGATTTTCTGTTTTGTTTTATCAGTTATGGAGAAAGGATTGTTGACATCTCCAATATACATGTGAATTTGTCTACTTCTTTTTCTAATTTTTTCTCTTCTTGCTTCATGTATTTGAAAACTTTGTTAATATGTACATACACATTAAGATTGTTATGTACTCTTAATGCATGTTTGTCAGTAGGAAATCTCCCACTTTAGCCCTGGTGTTATTTATTATTCTGACATGTCTTTCTTTATCGCTGGTAATATTCTTTGCTTTAAAGTCTATTATGGCCATCCCAGCTTTCTTATGCTTAATATTTGTATATCTCTTTTAACATAGCTTCTTCAACTTTCTTTGTAGGAGTGCTTACTTATCATAGATTTCCCATCCTCTTTTTCTAAACTTTTATTGTGTATGTGTATACTTATGTATATATATTTAAGTGTGTGTGTACATATATATTCATTTAAATTGGGCTTCTTGAAGAGACCATATGGTTGTGTCCTGCTTTTTTACTCAGCTTACATACATGTCTTTTAACTGGAGAATTTAGACCACATACACTTAATGCATTTATCAGTATGGTTGTGTTTAAATATGTCATCTTGTTGTTTTTATATCTCTCCCTTTATTTCATTTTTTTTTCCACCTTCATCTGGCTTACCTGACTCAATGTTAGTATTCTGTATTATTTCTTAGTTATAAGCTATATCTCTTAGTTTTATTTTTAGTGGTTGCTCCAAGTTTTATAATGTCCATCTTTAAATGATCATAGTTTAATCTAAGAATCTTATCATCTTCTTCCATTTTCTTTTCCCTTTCCTTGTCATGATAAAATAGCAAAGACAACAAACAGGTGGAAAAAATAGAAAGCAACTAGCAAAGTGGTAGATTTTAATTCAACTGTATCAATAGTTAACATTAAATGTAAGTGGTTCAGTAACAATTAAAGAGCTGATATTATCAGATTGGGTAGAGGAAAAAAAAAAAAAAAACAAGACCTAACTATATGCTGGCTGTAAGAAACTCACTTTCAATATAAGAATCCACTTTAACTCTAAAGACACAAATAGATTAAAAGTAGAATTATAAGAAAAAGTTATACCATGCAAACAGAATCATAAGAAAACCAAAGTGACTATATTAATAACAGATGAAGTAGACTTCAGAAAATAGAACATTGCAGTGGATATTTCATAATGATAAAAGGGGGGTCACTTCACCAAGAAGATGTGATCATCTTAAATGGGTATGCATCTAATCATAGGGCTTCAAATGCATGAAACAACAATTGATAGAACTCAAAGGAGAAACAGACAAGTATATAGTTATATTTTGAATCTTCAACATTCCTCTCTCATAACTGATGGAGATACATATAATATTTGAGAAAACTTCACACCAGCTTGACTTAATTGACATTCCAACTAACTGACTGAAAGATTATCTCTATATATAATTTTATAAAGTATTAGAAGAATGTTAATCAAGATAAACCATAGTGTGGGTCATAGAACAAATGTAATAAATTTAAAAGATTTAAAGTATATAGAATATTTTCTCTGAACATAATGGAAATAAACTAGAAATCAACAGAAGCTTATCTGGAAAAATACCAAATATTTACAAATTTGAGTTTATTTTTATTATTTTTATTTTAGTTAACATACTGTGCAATATTGGTTTCAGGAATAGAATTCAATTATCTATCACTTTTACAAACAATATCCAATGCTCATCACAAGTGTCCTCCTTAATACCCATCACCCATCTAACTCATCTCCAATCCAACTCCCTCTGTCAACCCACTTTAGTTTTAATTATTTATTTATTTTATTATTATTTATTTTTATTTTTTAATTTACATCCAAGTCAGCTAGCACTGGGTGTTATATGAAGGGGATTAAAGTAGAAGTTATAAAAAATTAGGTTATATTTTCAACTAAAGGAAAATTAAACTACAACATATCAAAAATTGTGGAATATGTCAAAAGCAGTGATTAGAATGAAATTTATAGATATAGCAAATGACCTCAAAGCAAACAGATGCAATAAAATAATAAAAGTAAGGAGAAATCAATGAAGTTGAAAACAGAAAAACATTAAAGAAAACCAAGAATACCAAAACCGTTTTTTTCCCTTTCAGATCAATAACATTGATTCACCTCTAGCTAGATTTACCAAGGAAAAGAGGAACTACCCAAAGTAACAATATGAAAAGTGAAAGAAAGGGCATCATTACACATCCTACATACATAAAAATAAAAATTAGGAAATATTTCAAAATACCTTTGTGCCCATAGTTAGCAAATTTAGGAAATGAAAAAAATCTTTGAAAAGGCCCCTCAAGAAATAATAGGTAATCTGGATAACTTTTAAAAAAGAAAACGGCAATCCCAGATGGCTTTACTGGTGAATTCTGTCAAAAAATTTTAGGAAGATGGGCACTTGGCTGGTTCATTTGGTAAAGCATGTGACTCTTGATCTCATAGTACCCCACCCTGGGTGTAGAGCTTACTTAAAAAAATTAGGGAGAAATAGTTATTTTATAGGGACTCTTTCAAAATATGGAAGTTGAGAGAACACGTATCATATTTTACATTGAGACCAAAACTAGGAAAAGACATCTTAGTGATGAAAACTATAGACCAATATCTCTCATAGAGATACAAATATCTTCAATAAAATATTATCAAATCGAATCTAACAGTATAAACAGGAAAATAACAGGATTATACATCATGATCAAGTAGAGTTTATTTTGGGATTGCAAGGCTGGTTCAACATTCAAAATTTAACGCTACAACTTACCGTTTCAGCAAACTAAAGAAGAAAAAACATGACAATATCAATAGATCTATAAAAACCAGATGACAATACTTAACATCTTACATAAAAACTCTCAGCAAGCTAGAAATGGAAGTTAGCTTCCTTAACATGATAAAGAGCTTCTTCAGAAAAGTTACAGTTAACATCAGAGTTACCTATAAACTGGATGCTTCTCATTATGAGTGAAAACAAGGAAAGGATGCCTGCTCTTACCAATTCTAATCAATGCTGCTTTGAAAGTCCTAGCCAATGCATTAAGATAAGAAAAATATGTAAAAGGCATATGGATTGGATAGGAATAAGTAAAATTTTCTTTATTCACAGATAATTTTATTTTATATATAGAAAATAGCAAAGAATTTCCCAAAAAGGGGATTAGAACTGATAAATAGTAGTTCAAGTTCAAGGTTGCAAGATACATAGTTAATATAAAAAATCAATTGTATTTTATATATACTAACAATAAAACATTAGAAATGGGGAAAAAAGGAAGCCATTTACAACAGCACCTAAAAACCATGAAATAATTAGGTAAACATCTAACAAAATATGTATAGAAAGTCTATATACTGAAAACTATAAAACACATTTGAAATCTAAATGAATGATATACTATATTCACAGAATCAAAATATAATGTTGTTAATATGCAGTTATCCCCCAATTTGGTTTATAGGCTCAATGTAATCCCATTCAATGTTCAATTAAAATTCACCAGAGATATTTGCCAAATTCAACAAGTTTTTAAAATTTGTGTGGAAAGGCAAAAGAACTAACCAAATCAGTTTTGAAAAGGAAGATCAAAGTTGGCATGCTTACAGTAATTTATTTGATGACTTGTAAATCTATAATAATAAAGTACGTTATTGACAAAGGAGAGGCACATTGATTAGTGGTATAGAGAAACCAGAAAGAGACCCATACATATGTAGTCAATTGATTTTTTTAAAATTAAGGTACAAAGACAGCATCATGGTGAAAGGATAGTCTTTTCAGCAAATGATGATATGATAATTAGACATCCAAGAAAGAAAGTACCTCAAAACTTGACAGTATCAAGTATTGGTAGGAATCCTAAGGAACTAGAACTCTCATACATTACTGGTGAATACAAAGTAGGATAGCCAGTTTAGAAAACACTTTTTGTATTTTATCTAAAATAATAGTGATTTCACTTCTAGAGAGTTAGCAAAGAGAAATGAAATTTATTTCTGACACAGACCTATATAGTAAGGTTTATTATAAGTTTATCCCTGATCAGCAGAAATGGAGGAGGAGAGGAGGGAACCCATGGCTTTTAATTTATGAATGGATGAACATACTGTTTTACAGCCATTCAGTGAACTACTGATGTATGCAACAACATGAATGAATGCCTTAAGAAGCAAATGAAAGAAGCCAGAATCAAAAGGCTGGATTCATTTCACATTCTAGAGAAGGAAAACATACAGGAACAGAAAGTATCATTGCTTGCCAGGGGATGGAGTGGCGGGAGGAATTGTCTAAAAGAGAACATGAGGGAATGTGGAAGGAGGGATGATTGAACTGCAGTTGTCAAAACCCATAAAACTGTACACTAAAAAGGATGAATGTTACTATATGTAAATTAAGTCTTAATAAGCTTGGTCCTCCTCCAAAACTGGAGAGCATGTATGAGAACTAAGAAGTCTTATATAAATCAAGAAGTCAGCTGATGTTTCACGTTGGTTAATTAAGACTAGCAGTGCATTTTTGGAGTTAATATCATATGATAATGTCCTAAAAACAGCAACAACAATATATAAACATGCCTTTGTGAGGTGAGATTGAGAAGTGGGTCACTCTTTATTTTAATTCTTCCTATGCTTTTTTTTTTTACCATATGAATTTACAGGGTTGGTTATACAAACCAAACATATTATTAAATTACAAATAATAGATTAGCTTTTGTTATATAATAACTTCTGTATAAATAAGGGATTTTCATTTAAATGGTTTTTGTGTGTATCATCTGCAGTCTGTAAAACGGCATAAAGTAGATAGAAATGAAATCAAATTAGGATAAATTAGGCTATGGTTAATTCATTAGCCTGGAGTAGTGATTTCTTCTCTGAGCAAAGGAAATTGCAACTAAGGGACCTCATCCATATGTAGATAAAGCCCATTGTAAATGCAGCATTACTCACCTGCTCTTTGAGGTGAAAGCATTTGGTTCAACTTGAAAGGTCATTTATCACCTACAAGGGAGCACTTATGGGCTGCTTGGGCTCTTTTTGTTGGTTTACCATAGCATTACGCTTGCTTATGGAGAAGTTTGCAGGCATCAGCAGTCGATACTTGGGCTCATTAATGCATTAACAAACCTCATTTTGCTGAGTCAGATTGGAGGTATCTCTTGCTCAGTACAGTGTCATGCACACAGTGGGCTGTCAGCATTTTCTCGATTGTCTTCTACACAGTCAGGGAAAGTCATTATACCTGTTATGACCCTTTTCCAAGGCAGATTTAAAGATGAGGTGGAAAGTTGTGGAAAGAGTGTCAGGCTAGCAAGTCTGTTGGTTTACATTTCAGCATCAGGTAAGTTTTCAGTCTTGAGTGGGAGTCATTCTGTCATAATCATGTACCTGAATTTTCAGGGACAACCCTACTTTCACATATGCTAGCCTATTTTCAGACCACAAAATTCAAATTTTTGGTCTGGACAATAGAGTTGCTGTAAGCTGTGGGGTAACATGGCAGCGGGCATGTGGGTGTTCACCAGATTTCACCATCAGTGTTATTTTCAAGTCCTATGCAGAATTGCGAACTGAAGATATCCCTATGATTTCCAAAACAAATCCCTGTGAATGAAATACTTTCACAAAGCAAGCTAATTTTAGCAGAATAAGATGTTCGTGTCTGATTATAGTATTTGATTTGTGTGCATTATAGGAGATTAGAGAAAGGAGTTGAAAAATGTAAAAATTGTCTTTAGTTTTTACCTCAGAAGAAATCACTATTAATATTTAGAAGTATTTCCTTCTAGTCTTTACTTCTATGCATATAGATATAAATTGAGATCATATCTTGTATGATTATACTTTTAATTTAATATTTACAGTGAGCAATTTTCATTGCTATTTGAATATTATTAAAAACAGCATATTATGCTATCATCTGTTTTGTCAAAATTTACTTAAACATTTTGATTTAGGGAGATTTTGGTTATTTCCAGTTTTACTTTTGTGGCTAATGACTGCAACAGGGATATAACATTTTCATGTTTATTTCATAAAGAGGAAGTGGAAATATAATCACAAAGAATGTAAACATTTGTAGGACTTCTGAGACAAACATTTCAGATTGTCCTCCCAAGAGTTTCTATGAATTGATTCTCCACCAACTGTGAACAAAGATGAAATTTCACTGATAACCCCTTGCTATTTCTGGGTGTTATAATTTACAAAATCATTAATGACTTGGCAAACAGAAATAATGTCTTTGTACTGATTTTACATTTTGAATCTTTAATGAATCTTAAGTATTACTTTTCACATTTATTGATAGTTTTTCTTTCTCTATTCTACTTTGTTCATTTTTCTGTTGAAGTATTTGTCCTTCCCAAATTATTTGTCAGACCCAAAAAACAATTGGTTGAGAAGGGAAGAAAAATAAAGTAGCAACCAATACATGAGAATGAACATTTCTAGATACTTCCAATCTTTTACTTTTAAGTTTATTTATTTTTGATGGGGGGGGTGCTGTAGAACATGGAGGGGAAGAGATAGAGGGAGAGAGAGAGAGAGAGAGAGAGATAGACAGAGAGAGAGAGAATCCCAAGCAGGCTCTGGGCTATCAGTGCAGAGCCCGATGTCAGGCTTGATCCTACCAACCATGACCTGAGCTGAAGCTAAAAGCCGGACACTTAGCCAACTAAGCCACCCAGGCGTCCCTAGATACTTCCACTCTTTGATCATGCTCAGATGCCAAAAAGCCTTTTCTTTCTTTCCTTTTTTTTTTTTTTAACAAAAATGTCTACTTTGTATTGGAGCTGCCAATTTTGTCATCTTGAAGTGGCAGTGTTACTACCAAAGAAGAAGTTAATCAAAGCCAGAAAGGGTTGTCAAAAACACCCAGAGTTTTATTTAGGGAGTGTGGTTTGGGCCTTAGATGTTGGGCTCTGAATAATAGCAGGAGCTTAGTTTTTAGTGCTTTAAAAAAAAAAAAAACAACAAACATCTGCTGTGCATCAGATGTTTTATCTAAAATATCTCTTCACCACAAAAAACCCTGTGAGATAAGAATTTCCCACCCTGCTTCACCAGTGTATAGTCATATTTAGAAAGGGGTGGTAACTCCCCAGGCCATGGGGATGGTCCAGCAGTGGCTCAGAATTTCAACAATGGTGGAGAGTCTTCCAGTACACAAGTACAGGATCCTTGCACTACACCTTGCTGAGTTCTGGTAATGTTAAACTCAAGTGAACAGAACTACACAGATAATGTTTTTCTTTGTTTCGTTGCTGTAGTTTTTTTGTTGTATTGTTTTATACTTGTTTATAATAAAAGAACCAGCAAAATTGAGACAGGCCAGTCTATCTGCCTTAGACTCTCTTTTTGGTGTGGCTAATATGAACTCTTTGAGACTTCTCTGAGGTCCCCTAATTTATATTGCTTCACTTTTATGTCTTGAAATATATTTGTGGAGCTGCAATAAAAACAAATACTTTGTTTAATAATGCTTTGCTAAACAAAAAAATGTAATTCCAGGAAAGCCATAGAACCTACCTTTTTTTTTTAAAGTTTATTTTATTTTTGTTTTGGGGTAGGGAGGCAGAGAGAGATAGAAAGCGAGGATCCTAAGGAGGCTTCTTACTGTCAGTACAGAGCCTGACACTGGATTTGATCTCACAAATTATGATATCATGACCTGAGCTGAAATCAAGAGTCAGGATCCTTAACTGACTGAGCCACCCAGGTGCCCAATGACCTACCTTCTAAAGCAGCTATGATAATCTCTAAAAGTCTGAAAATTATATATATATATATACATATATTTAAATTATGGACTTAAAATTTTTATTTCCCATTCCTCAGCAATTACTCCCAGCTACCTTCTATGAATAGAGGGGCAGTTGATGCTGCCTGTCTCCTGCTTGCATACTATGCATGTTTCATTTTATATATGCCAAACCTTTGAATCCTGGGGTCAATGTCAGAAAAAGGCCCAATTGGGATCAGCCTCTAAGAAAAACTTTCCTTGTATATCACTTGCCCTTCTCTTCCCTTTTCAATTCTTCACTTGCCAATCTATTTTTAGTTAGATCATCTTACTTCGGATAGTTTCCTTTTATTTCTAGATTGAGAATTATCTATTCCTTACCATATCTGATCATATAAATGAATAACTGTGGATCATGATAAAAATTTGACAAGTGAACCCCTGAGAACTCAAGGACTTTAATTCTTTGCTACTTTATTTTGAAACTTGAGATAGTTTTGTCTTTTTTTCTATTTGCATATTCTCCAACCCTGTAGTTTGAGTATTATTGATTACTTATTTCTTACCTGGTTACTTTTAATTGTCTCCCTTAAACAAACACGCATTTGCTTGGCTTAAAAACTTATATTTTCATCCCAAATAGATTGACCATCCCACAGACTCCCGTTTTCTTTTCATCACCAAATTCTTTGTGGTCCTTTCCCATTTGGTTTCTGTCTTTTCTACCTCATGGAGGTTGAAAACACAAAACTAGGTTTCTATGATCTCCAAAGTAAGAACTCAGATTATTTACATCAATCCTTATTTGACTGATACAATATTCTTCTGAACAGTTTTTCTTTGTGAACTATGATTGTAGGACAACTTCTTTGTTCTTTGGGTATCAAACATTCGTATTGCTTTTTCTGATACTGCATGGTGGCCATTGATGCATTCACTTCTTTGGGTCATAAAAATTTAGAACATTTGGAGATCATCAAATTGAATACTCCTTTGGGCAGATCAGTTAAGCACACAGAAGTCTCAGAGGCCACATTAACAAAACTAGAATTAGAACCTTAGGTATCCTAACTTGGACCCTAAAGGCACCAACAAGACTGGATTAGAACTCCTGCACTGTTCTTTTTATGCAGGCTCATTTCTGCATACAACAGAGTAGCAGTCTGTTTATCACTACAAGATGTTGCTGGAAATTGTATCTTTCAGGAGTTGGTAATAATTGGTCATAATTTCCCATGAGAACAGTATTAAAATTATATGGTATGTTCCTGATCAAGAGTTTATCATTAAGTACATCATAGATTTGACAAGCAATATATTGAACACACGTCTGTAGTGATCCAAAAATTCTATATCATCCTCCAAGTTTTGTAAAATAAACCTAAATGTGCAGGTTGACCAAATACAGTGTTAAGATCTGTGCCCCAGTACTGACGGGGGCATTGCCTAGCGTGAGCTCTTTGAGGTGAGCCTAAAAGGCCCAGTAGCCCCTTCACTACACAAGGAAGTCCCTTGTTAGCTGGACAACTGATCTGGGACTATTAGCATTTTTGTAGCTCAGGGTAGGTGGCTATTATTATTCAGCATTTCTCAGTTTTCCAGAATACCCATACTGAGCACAAACGGCACTATGGAATATTGCCGTTTCCATTTGAGAGAACATTTCTGTGTGGATTGTGGCCATTGATTGTGAACAAAACAAAGTACATGAGCAATTTGGGCACTCAAGCTCCATTTTCTGATATATGGCCAACCCCCAGATTAGCAGTTTGTATCCAATAAAGACAAAAGAAATATAACATTATAAAAAAATAATTGTTTTCAAAACTTGAAAATTTAAAAAGATTTTCTTGATCTTGGCAAAGTCAGTCCTTAATTCCTTTATGTTCTTCCACACTTGGTTGGTATTATAATAACCTTTCTTTTTTTGAAATGATGGTAGTAGAAGTTGCTTCCCTCTGGTCCCCAGACCAGAAAGCAAAAGTCGAGTGTAACCCTTGTTGAGTCCCAAATTATTTTTGAAATGTAACTGGTTGGTAAAATCCCCAAATCTGGTAGCCACTGTCAAGTATGATTTTATGTGAATATCAATGGTATATGGCCAATAGAACCTAAATTGTAATAAGCATTTTGGGCTTAGTTATGAATATTTAGTTTTTCTTCTTTTATTTAGAAAGATATCACTAGCAATATTTGGATAGCTGGAATCTTGATGCAAGCAAGAGATATCTCTGAATACATTCCGATCTAGCAAGCAGTGCCTTTCAATGCCATTCCTCTGGGCTTAGAGTGGGGATATTCAAAGAGGTTGAAGAGCAGAGGGAAGATTTTCTGATGAAAACATGGTGAAGTCACCACTATGTGGACTTGTTGCTAGACAAGCTATACATATCATTTTGAAATCTCAGCAGAAGACTAGAAGTGTGAGATTTTTATGTTTAAGTAGATATGGGCTTTAAAAATACTTGAGAAATGCTATTCCAGTGTTGAGGTCCGTTCTATAAAAAGCAAACTATGTCCTCTCCCTGCTGCACCTAGATGGTACCCAGGTGCATAGGAAAAGCACCCATGGGCATAGTCAGCCAGGAGTTGACAAGTCTGGAATGCACTCATGCCACCACCTGGCTGAAAGCCTGAGGGATTCCATGACCCCAGTAGGGGCTGGCAAACCAATCAGGTGAAGAGCAGACAAAAGCCTTAGGGCCTTGCACTGGGGAAGGGCTCCAAGCCCCATCCTGCAACTCCAGGGAAGGTTGAACTTTTCCAACCAGAAGCTGAGTCCAGGGGGCCCTCTGAGGCTGTGCCAAAATGCCTGTTGGGACCGGGAATGGAATTCCATATGGATGGTGGGTGTGACAAGAACACATTAGCAAAGTGGGGGCAGGTTAAGGTCTGTACATATCAGCCCCACAACAGGAGACATTTCTCCACTATCTGCTGGTTGAGGACTGTCATGGTATCCTCAGGCGGGTGGGCGCTGGCTAGAGGGTCTTTGATGACTGCTGAGAAGGTAGGATGGGACTATGGAGGAGGAGAGAGGGCTGCGGATGGTGAAGACCAATTGTGTTCCTCAAGACTCACCTCAAGGAAGTCTTACCTGCCTCCTCCTGCCCACCCCCACCTCAGGTTAGATTAAGCATTGCTCAGCCTCTGCTCCCCAACACATTGTGCACACATCCGTGACACTATCATGATGTCTTTTAACTCTACAATTCCTTTAGGGAATGGTCTTTTCTCTTTTCTCCCTGTTTCCTTAGTTCTGGAATTTGGAATTTGATATATAATAACTACTTGAGGAAGTAAATTTTATACATCAACTTGGCTAGGCCATAAGATATGCATATATGGTCAAACTCCAGTCTGGATGTTGTCAGGTATTTTTTCAATAAGAACATTTAAAGAAGTAGACTTTCCTCATTTTGTTGATCTGTTCTACTGTTTTTTTGTTATTTTTTAAATTTCCATATCATTTATTTCTGCTCTAATCTTTATTTTCCTTCTTCTGCTGTTTTAGGCTTTATTTGTTTTTTCTTTTCCAGCTCCTTTAAGTGTAAGGTTAGGTTGTGTATTTAAATCTTTTACTGCCTTTTGAGAAAGGCCTTGCTATATACTTCCCTCTTATGATCACCTTTGCTGCATCCCAAAGGTTTTCAATTGTCATTTGCTTCCATGTATTTTTTGTTTCTTCTTTAATTTTTTCTTTAACCCATTCATTCTTTTAAAAGCATTTTTAAATGTTTATTTATTTTTGAGAGGGAGAGACTGAATGTGAGCAGGAGAGGTGCAGAGAGAGAGTGAGACAGAATCCAAAGGAAGCTCCAGGCTCTGAGCTGTCAGCACAGAACCCAACCTGGGGCTCAAACTCACAAACTGCAAAATCATGACCTCAGCCAAAATCAGATGCTTAACTAACTGAGCCACCTAGGCTCCCCACCCATTTATTCTTTAGTAGGCTGTTCTTTTTTTTTTTTTTTTTAGTTTTTTCCTGTTTTTTATTTATTTTTGAGAGACAGAGAGAGACAGCGTGAGCAGGGGAGGGTCAAAGAGAGAGAGACACACAGAATCCTAAACAGGCTAGCTGTCAGCACAGAGCCTGACATGGGGCTCGAACCCACGAACTGTGAGATCATGACCTGAGCCAAAGTTGGACGCTCAACCGACTGAGCCACCCAGGTGCCCCTAGTAGGATATTCTTTAACCTCCATGTATTTGTGGTCTTTCCAAATTTTTTCTTGTGGTTGACTTCATTTTTTATTGTTTGGGTTTGAAAACATGCATGGTATGATCTTAGTCTTTTTGTAGTGATTGAGTCCTGATTTGTGACCCAGTATGTGATCTGTTTTGGAGAATGTGTTGCTTTAGGATAAAATGCTCTGAATATATCTGTTAAGTCCATCTGGTGCAGTGTGTCATTAAAAGCCATTGTTGATCCTCTGCTTAGATTGTCTGTCTGTTGCTGTATGTGGGGTGTTAAAGTCTCTTACTATTATTATACTATTATTGTATTATTGTAAATGAGGTTCTTTAAGTTTGTTATTAGTTGGTTTATATATTTCCTCTCAAGTTGGAGACATAAATAATTATAATTGTTAGATCTTATGGCTTAATGGATTCCTTTGTTATGATATGGTGTCCTTCTTCATCTCTTATTACAGTCTTTGGTTTACAGTCTAATTTGTCTGATATTAACATGGCTACTCCAGATTTCTTTTGAGGTCCATTAGCATGATAAATAGTTCTGCACTCCTTCACTTTCAATCAGGAGATGTCTTTGGGTCTAAAATGAGTCTCTAGTAAACATTTTATAAATGTTTATTTATTTTTGAGAGAGAGAGAGACAGAGTACAAGTGGAGAAGGGCAGAGAGAGAGGGAGATACAGAATCTCAAGCAAGCTCTAGGCTCTGGCTGTCCTGATGTGGGGTTCAAAGTCATGAACTGCAAGATCATGACCTGAGCCGAAGTCAGACAGTTAACCAACTGAGGCCACTCAGGTGCCCCTAAAATGAGTCTTTTGTAAGCAACATATCAATGGGTTCTATATTTTAAATCTATTCTGATACCCTATGTCTTTTGATTGGAGCATTTGATACATTTACATTCTGAGTAATTATTGATAGATACAAATTTAGTGCCATTGTATTACCTATAAAGTGGTTGTTCCTGGAGATTGCCTTTGTTCTTTCCTAGGCTTTGTTGCTTTTGGTCTCCCTTTCCCACTCAAAGAGTCCTCTTTAATATTTCTTGTAGAGACAGTTTAGTGTTCACAAAGTTCGTTAGTTTTTTCTTGTCTTAGAAACTCTTTCTCTCTCTTTTTATTCTGAAGGAAACAATCAACAAACTAAAAGGCTACCTATGGAATGGTAGAAGATATTTGCAAATGACATATTGGATAAAGGGGTGGTATTCAAAATCTATAAAGAACTTATCAAACTCAACACCCCAAAAATAAACAATCCAGTGAAGAAATGGGCAGAAAACATGGGAAGATATTTCTCCAAAAAAGACATAAATGGCTAACAGACACATGAAAAAGATGCTCCACATCACTTATCCTCAGAGAAATACAAATCAAAACCACAATGAGATACCACCTCATACTTGTCAGAATGGCTAAAATTAACAGCTCTGGAAACTACAGATTTTGGTGAGGATGTGGAGAAAAGGGATCCCTCTTGCTCTGTTGGTGGGAATACAAGCTGGTGCAGCCATTTTGGAGAACAGTGTGGAGGTTCCTCAAAAAATTAAAAAAAGAATTATCCTATGACCTGTCAATTGCATTAATAGGTATTTATCCAAAGTATACAGAAATACAGATTTGAAGGGGTACATGCACCCCAGTGTTTATGGTAGCACTATCAACAGTAGCCCAATAGCCAAATTATGAAAAGATCCCAGTGTCAATTGACTGATAAATGTATAAATAAGTTGTGATATATATTTTATTACACATGTAATACTTCATCACATTACATATATAATACTTCATTATATACATGTATAATTACATATATAATGAAATATTACTCAGCCATCATAAATAATGAAATAATGCCATTTGCAATGATGTGGATGGAACTAGAGTGTATTCTGCTAAGTGAAATAAGTCAGCTAAAGACAAATACCATATGATTTGACCCATATGTGGAATTTAAGAAACAAAATGGGTGGTGCCTGGGTAGCTCAATCAGTTAAGCATCCGAATTTGGCTCAGGTCATGATCTCATGGTTCATAAGTTCGAGATCCGTGTCAGACTGTGCCTACAGGTCAGAGCCTGGAGCCTGCTTCAGATTCTGTCTCCTTCTCTCTCTGCCCCTTCCCCACCCACTCTCTGTCTCTCTCAAAAATTAACATTAAACTTTTTTAAAAAAAGAAACAAAACTTATAAACATAAGGGAAGAGAAGGAACAATAAAATAAGTTAAGACTAGAAAGGAAGACAAGCCATAAGAGACTCTTGACTATAGAAAAAAAAGGGAGGGATGCTGGAGAGGTGGGGAGGGGACAGGCTAAATGGATGATGGGCATTAAGGAGGGCACTTGGTGTGATGAGCACTGGGTATTATATATAAGAGATGACTCATTAAATTATACTCCTGAAGCCAGTACTACACTATATGTTAACTAACTTGAATCTAAATAAAATCCTGGAAGAAAAAATAAAATAAAATAAAGCAATAGACTTTCAGTAAAGCAGATTGCCCTCCATAATTGGGTGGGACTCATCAAATCAGTTGAAGGCCTTAAGGAAAGCAAACTGAAGTCTCCAGAAGAAGAGGGAATTCTGCCTTCAAAGGGTCTTCAGATTTGAGCTGCAGTATCAACTCTTCCCTGCAGTCTATCCTGCAAATTTTGGAATAAGTGTCTCTCTCTCTCTCTGTCTCTCTCTTTCCCCATGTAGGCAAATGAGATATACATATACATCTTACTTGTTCTATTTCTCTGGAGAACCATGGCTAATACAATATTCTTTAAATAATAATTTAAAAAATTAAGATCTGTAACTTTACCATAAAGTAATTCCCTTATCACCTGTTAAAGAGATTTATTTATTAGATTTATTTATTATCTAATACCACCATCAAATCACATAAATCACAAACCATGGGTTAAGTGAATAAAAGAAAAAAAAACGCATAATGATGGAGAATTTCCTAAGCTTTAAGGCAGAGGAAGAAAGTGCTGAGTAATGGATTGGTTGATATGGTCTCCATCTGTCACATCAGTTTTTTTGATCGCTAGAAGTAAAGCTCCATAGAAAGATATGTGGAGAGGATGTTAACAGTATTCATTTTGTGATATAGGATTAGAAGTGATTTATTTTATTTTACTTCTTTATATTATGTGTATTGGTTGACTTTTTTTTGACAAGGGACAAGTATCATTTTTTTCCCCAAAAACAATAAAAATGGGTACATTAGGAAGAAGCAAATAAATGTGAAAGTGGGAAACGTTATATGTAATACATTTAATTATATACATATTTGTACATACATAATTGAGAAGAAATTTAAGATTTAATAGAGAGTTCAATGGCATGGACAAAAATTCCACCCAAGAGGAAATCCAGAGGAAATATTTGAGGAAAAAAAAACTTCAACCACATTAGTGCGGAAATGCCAATTAAAATAAGTTGCAACTCCCATCTATCATTTTATTAAGATTTTAGTGAGAATATCTAATGCTGACAATTGTATGTGAAATGGATACTTTCATATAGGGCCAGTGAAAATCTTGATTGATAAGACTTTGCTGGGTAGCTATTTGACAGTGTCTGTTGAGAAGGTCTGATGTTGTAATTCCACTTTTGGGACTCTAGCCTAGGAAACCAAACCTGGTCAAAGATTCATCCACAAAGATATTCAATATAGTGTTATTTAATTGCAGAAATGGGAAACAACTGAAATGTCTGAATGCAAGAAAATGCTGGATGTTGTCCAATTATACTAACAATAAGTCTATAAATGCCATTAAGTGACTATAAGCAAGATATTATAAAAGCTCATATAATGCTAATAGACTAAAACAGCAACATTTAAAATTGTGTTTATAGGTAGAATTCAACTATGGAAACCTATATAGAAAAAAGCATGGAACAGGGGCACCTAGGTGGCTCAGTTAGTTAAATATCCGACTTTGGCTCAGGTCATAATCTCACAGTTTGTGAATTCGAGGCCCATGTCAGCTCTGTGCTGACAGCTCAGAGCCTGGATCCTGCTTCAGACTCTGTCTCCTTCTCTCTCTGCCCCTCCCCCACTGGTGCTGTGTTTCTCTGTCTCTCTCAAAAATAAATAAAACATTAACAAATTTAACAAAAAAGAAAAAAACTGGAAGATAATATACCACAGTCAGAATAGTTATAGGGTTGTGAGTCTTTTCATGTGTTTGGGCATTTCACATTCATCTGTGTAGTTTTTTATACTTATTAATTTGATACATGTTTCTTGGTTTTTTATCATCTGCATGAGATAGTGGACGAGACAGGAAAGATCCCTGCCTTCATGGAGTGTTCATTCTAGTAAGGCTAATACAATAAATAGGCTAACTACAGATTGCAGCATATACCAGAAAGGATGTAGAGCAGATCACTTGTCAAGAGGAGACTGTGAAGATTTCCCTGAGGTCATGACCTCTGAGCAGAGACTGAAGAATTAGAAGGAGAGGAAAAACACCACAGCAAAGGGAACAGTGAGTGCAAAAACCATGAAGTGGAAAAGGATTTATTTTCTAGAGCTATGAGAAGGAGACCAGTATGTCTGAAGGGCTGAATTACAAGAAAGGAGGTTCAATCAGTGGGAAAAACCCAGACCTACTAGCCTATAAGGTCACAATCATGACTGTGGATTTTGTTTTATTCTAAATATAATTGGAATCCATTGAGCATGACTCTTTTCTTAACTAGAAGACAATAAATTAAAAAAAAAAACCCAGACTGAGAGAACCGTTTGGTGAGGAACCATCTGAGCTGTCAGCCTAAAAATATAGCTTCTCAAGTTAAGAGAATTCCATGGGAGGGTGGAAGAAGACATGTGTCTTGTGATCCAGAACACTCTTCCTTCCATCCTTCCATCCTTCCTTCCTTCCTTCCTTCCTTCCTTCCATCCTTCCTTCCTTCCTTCCTTCCTTCCTTCCTTCCTTCCTTCCTTTCCTGCCTTCCTTCCTTCCTTCTCTCTCTCTCCTCTCTTTCTTTCTTTCTAATACTCTTCTTCTTTGACATGATGCTTTGATACTGGAGACCCCCAATGCAGTCCATTTCTTCCATACATGGCTACAAAATCGAAAGTTGACCAGAGGACTGCAGGATATGTGCCCTCTCTAAGGAAGCAAGGATCAACTCTAAGAGATGTCACACTGTTCCCCAAAGCAGTCCTCATGCCACTTTGCCCCTGTCAGCCTGCTGTTAACTACTGCTTTGACTTTGCAAGGCAGGAGGGAAAAGGTTGTCCTCTCCCCAGTTCAGAATTCTGCATTTTTATCCTTTCACGGGGATAATTTAAGAAAATCCACACAAATAATTTTGTCATCCGCTTTTAGATTAGGTTATACCCCTTTATGGTTGCCTTATACATATACTATACAGTAGGGGCTTCGAGGCTAATGTTATTCATGGTAGTTTTGAAAACCCCTTTGAAAAGTGAATGTCACAGTTAATAACTATGCTGATAAGCAAAAATGTTAAACTGATCATTTTTCTCTGTTAAAAAAGTTTTTAAATTGCATTGAAAGCTTTTTGGCATTATGCCATAGTTCATATCTTTTCTGTATATAGTCACAATTTTGAGGCGATAGCTAAATATATAATCCTGACCAGTTTTAAACTCTACTCTTTTTATCAGCCATTTAAACCTTATTGGAAAATGTTTTCATTTCCATTTAGTAGAGTCACATTGTTATAGTGTGGTGTTCTTGAATAGCTTTGGTCTTGCATGCCATTTCTGTGATCCTGAATATGTCTAATTGAGGGATTAGATAAGACTCTGGGTGTCGAGCCCAATTCAGATAGGTGTGAACTTCCCCTTCACTTCTGAAAACTCCCATGCCTATATTGGTTAAAGCATTAGATTCTCATATGAAATAGGACAAGATAAATCATCTTTAATATCGACTGGAGAAATTTTGTCAGATTATAAATTAATAGGATCCTCTTACCCACTGAACAATTTGTGTGTGAGTTTAGGGGTATAAACTGGTCCTTTGGGTTCTTTCTCTTTGAGTTATCATAGATAGCATAACTCTGTAGTTACTTACATTGAGAATGGCTACCTGGGCTCAGAACAAGAAAAGACTGTAAAATTGGTGGGATCTTTAGAAATCTCCTGATCTGCTTCCTGACCTTATTATTTCTCAGGTGAGGAGAAGTTGTAGTGTTAGGTGGTTTGTGGTCGAGGTGGGCTGAAACCTAAGGTTTATTTGGTGTTGCCTGTGGACTGTGGACATTCAAAATGGCTAGTTTTGTAATTCAAAATGTATTGGTCTCTTCTTAATTAGAGCCCTGCAGCTGGGAGTGAAAACCCTTCTCCTGACAGAATCCCTCCTGTTAGAGCGGTTCCACTGCTTATCAGCTGTAAGGGGGAGGCCTCTCTGAACAGGGAACATAATTGCCACTTTGCACAAAGGAACAGTTTTCCTTTGTGCGGGGTGTATCCTCATATTTTAGAGTTTCTGAATGTCCTTCGATACAGCCTGGCAAGTAGAATTTCTAAAAGTTAAATCTCTATTGAAAACTCATTTGGCCAAAAAGTTTATATTCATATCTCCCATATTTTATTAATGCAACTTTCTTTCTCTATTATATTTTTCCTTACTGCCAAGAAAGATAAATGATTCAAAATGACCAAATGAGAAGAAAATCAAATGTTGAAAAAGAATAGAAGGGAAGATAGGTCTTTGCCTGATTCCCTTTGACCCTGTCTGACTTCCCTTTACAGACACTTAGTACTAGCTGTCCTGGTGTTCTTTTCAGAGTCAGCACATGGACGAGCTTGGCTTGTTCCTTTGTTAACTCTGCAAATGATGAAAAGATTACATATTTGGCAGGTCAAATTTGAGACAGTTTTCTGAATTAAAAAAAATTGTGTTTGATAGCTTCCTCTAAAATTAGGGAAATTGAATCAACTAATGTCTGGAGAAGAGGAAAGGGTATGTGTCAGAAATTTGTGTAAGGCATTAGTCAATAGATATTTTAGCATATAGACCCAAAATATAGGCAACCATCTTATTGAAAATTGTATCCCGTTCAAACAGCTAATATTTCCCAAGAAATACTTGGTTTTTTTAACAAGAATAGCACACACATGCAAATTCATAAATTTGATTCTTTTTCCATAGTCTGATGAGTTTTACCTTCCTGGACACCAGGATGTGCTCGCCATCACATGTAAAGATGGATGAAAATTTATTTTCTGGTTGATTAGGAATGTGCACATCCTTGAGTTTCATGTGGGTAACAGATGTCTTGTGAGTAACAGATGTCTTGGCTTTTGCAGACTAATTGGCAAAAGGGGGAAAAAGGGCTTATTAAAGGGGTGGGAGAAGACACAAGAAAAGTGCAATCTTTCTTGTGGGGAAAACTCTAATAGACCTCCTTATTATGGGTAATTACCTCTTTCTTCAACTTCACTTGCTATCCCTTTCCATATGACTCAAGTACATTATAATGGGAAAGTATAAAATAAAGAAACATAAGGCTGGACTGCTGTCTGCTAACAGCCAGATTTATCCTGTCATGGAATATTCTAGTATAATTGACTCAATTAACATCAGTCTTTTAAAAAACAAAATACGAAAGCATAAGTCTAATCGCTAAGGGCAGCTTATGTTTTAATTGGCAGCACAAGGGTTCTATGTTGAGGGTGGTTGATATAAATATAATTTAATTATATACCAAATGTGACCAGAGTGGTTTGGTAGGAAATGAAAAATGCAAGACTGAATATATTGTATGTTAGATATACATCTCAGGTTTCTTTTAATTTGCTCTTTGTGCTCCATCTGTGCTATCGTGCTTCCAAGTGACCTGGAATAAATGAAAACATTTAACAGACATTTGAAGCCACTACCAACAAATTCTCAGTTTTGTCGGTGTTTTCCATCATGTGCCACTTAAAGTAAGGTGGCATTTACTGTGTCATAACTATATCACCTACATCTGAATTAATCTTCTGATTGGTACTTTTTACTTAAAACTGAGGGAAATTTTTATAGCTTATTAAACATTTGGGGAGCACTCACATTCTTTCTTGGTAAGAGCTATTATGTAGTCATTTTTATAAGGCACTAGTAGTACTTCTAAGAAAAAGTATAGGCTAAGTACTTAATGGTTTGTTCTTAATACAAAACTTAGACAACCTGAAAAGTAAGGTTATTTCTGTAGATGCAAAGCATATGATGATTGATTTTTATTTAACCACTGTCTCCTCGGAAAATAAGTAGGCAGAATTTGTTTTAAAAATACCAACTGTATTTTAAAAGGTGAGTAGGATAATACAGATCAAAATCTCAGTTGTCAATTGTTAATTATTAGCTTCTTTCTGTTGTATTAGAGTTATGTTTTGTTCAATTGCTAGAAACCAGTGAAGTCACAAAAATGGTTTATGTGCCTGTCTTTTTAAAAAAATATGTCAGCTTTGGTAGGGCAGGAACAACATTGCTTGAGGAGTCTACTAACTGCTACATTAATTCAGTCACTTGATCTTTTTGAGCCTCATTTCATTCTCTATTAAAAGGAGATGGTGACAACTACCTCCCACACTGTCACTGGGAATTAATACATAATAGTAAACACACGTGAAACTAACATATTTTTAATTGTTGAGTGCTTTATGGTTGTCTTCACTTGGCAGCCCCATATACCACAGTTAGTTGCCTTGATTTCCAAGCGAGGCTTCTTTTGGAAATAGAAAGTTCATGGAGACTTTGGTGAGGACTCTAGTAACAACTGGTTTGAAGCTGTGTGTCAGGAGAGTTCTTCTTTCCAACTTCAGCCCCTTAAAATATGAGGTTGAAGAATAACCACAGTGGATTAAGTTTCTTCAATGTCACAGTTTTCTATAGTTTATAATTGTAAATTTCCATCAATTATAAAATCTTAGAGTCATAAAGTGGTGACACTCTATGAGATTTCAAGATTTTTGGATTCCCGGCACTGACCCTAGTTCATTTTCCATTTTCACAAGAAGGCCCTGAGGCCCTGAAGGTTAAATGTTTTCTGTAAAGTCAATGAACAAGGTTGTGACAGAGGTAGAACTGAGACCTTTCCTGAGTTCTTTATCTGGACCACGACCAGACACCTCCCTGCTACATGGCTGTCTAGGTTCTAACCTGGGATGTTAAAGAAGGAGAGCATTCAACCCAATCCACAGAGTAGAAAGGGATGCATTTCTTTGTTATGCCTTTTAAATGGTCTGTATACCCTAGTTAATCCAGCCATTCCTTTATGGATTATGAATGTATTTCAATTGTTACATAATACAACTAGATTTACCTCTTCTAGTAGAAGGCGTGGTCATTAATGTTGACATAATACTTCTTGTGTGCCAGATGTTGTCCTAAGAGCTTAAAATAGATCAATTTATTCTTCACAACAACAGTTTGAGGAGATATATTTTTCTTCTCCTCCTTTTTCATATAAGGAAGTGGAGGTACAGAGGGGTCAAGTAATGACCAAGATTCAAAGCTAGTATACCTGAGGTTTGAAGGCCTTTGGAAGATCAGAGTTGGAGGTACTAGCAAGATTCCACTGTCAGAAGACACCTAGGTGGATGGATAGTCATTATATGAACTCTCTTTTACATAAGGAAGGTGACTTAAAGCATTTTTCAAATCACCTGGATTTTATATATCTAGCTTTACTGAATCCTAATCAGTGTGGATTATAAGGTTCTTCTGTAGTACATAAATATCAACAAATGAGTATAGTTGATCACTGAGCAACATGGTGTTAGGGGCATCAACCCCTCATACAGTTCAAAATCTGCTTAACTTTCAAGTCTCCAAAAATTTAACTACTACTAGCCTACTGTTGACTGGAAGCTTTACCAATAGCATAAACAATTAACACATATTTTGTATATGATGTATATTATATACTACATTATTACAGTAAAGTAACTACAGAAAATAAAATGTTGTTAAGAAATCCATTAGGTGGGGGTAGCTGGGTGGCTCAGTCAGTTAAGTGTCTGACTCTTGATTTCAGCTCAGGTCATGATCTCACAGTTCCTGAGTTCAAGCTCTGTGCTGATGGCGTGGAGCCTGCTTGGGATTCTCTCTCTTCTCTCTCTCTGCTCCTCTCCCATTCTCACCCACATGATCTCCCTCTCAAAATAAATAAATAAACATTTTAAAAAGTTTTAAAATAAAAAATATGTTTGGGAAGAGAAACTACACATAGTACTGTACTGTATTTTGAAAATAATTTTTAAGATTTATTTTATTATTTTGAGAGAGAGAGCAAGCATGAATGGGGGAGGGGCAGAGAGAGAAAGTGAGAGAGAATCCCAACCAGGTTCTGCACTGTCAGTGCAGAGCTTAATGTGGGGCTTGAACTCATGAACCATGAGATTATGACCTGAGCCAACATCAAGAATTAGATACTCAACTGACTGAGCCACGCAGGCACCTCAGTACTGTACTGCATTTATTGAAAAGAAACTCATGTATAAATGTACCTGTGCCGTTCAATTCTATGCTGTTTAAGGGTCAATTGTGTATTTATTTATATTAATCACCCCTGGAGTAAATGGAGGAGTGAACTATAACTTGGTCCAATGTTGGTAACAAAATAGTATTATATTTTATGACTGTAGTTCTTTTAGCCCATAGAAATAAAAATGCTTATAGAGATGGTATCTTACCAATCCAGCAAGATTACCAAAGAAAAGATGATTTTTATTATTCAATATGTAATTTGTTCACTCTAATACACCCATAATGTAGGAATATTATCCATATTTGTTCTTATATTGGTATTTGAAGTTGAGTATAAAAGTTGTCATTTATGTATCAAATATTGTGCAGTTAGGAAATTAGCTCCAATTTCAGTAATTAGCAATTTAAAGTCTTTAATTTCAGTAAAAGTGATTTTATGACAAAATTTGGTACATTCAGATAATTGCAAGGAGCAGTTATAATTTAACAAAAAGCCCATTCGAGTAATAATACAAAAGCCTTATTTAGTATTGTACTATTTAAAAAAACAATGTAATTAAATAGAATTTAATAAATTGTCACAACCACTGGACTTCATGGTGTGAGATATTTTATATCAGGACAGAAAAATATGACATCACTTTCAACATGTGAGTAAATGTGTATGTGAGAGGGGGGTGTGTGTGTGTGTGTGTGTGTGTGTAGTAAGTGGGGAAGAGTGAGGAAACATATGCAGTGAATAGATTAATTTAGCAAAGTCTAATTTTTGAATTTTATTAATGTAGATATACTAAATTCTACTGTTGATGTGTTATGCTTTATAGAATAGATGTGTTTATTAAAGAGAATTGCCTGAAGTCTTGGTCTATGTTCAAATGACTCATATTTTAACATGTATTTCTTAGTGAAGAGGGGGAAGTGTAATGGCTCATTAGTGACTTAAAGTTACTGTGGCAATAGCAATAATATTAAAATATCATCAAATATAAATGTAAAGAATCACACTATTATTTTTAGAGTGGTAGATTTCTATGGTTAGGTTTGTGTTTAGCACATTTACTCAAAAGTTTAAAAGAGAAAAGGTAAAAGAGCAGAGCGCAATGGATATTGGGTTACATAGCCCTCTAACCACACTTTACAAGTAAGTGATGCTGGACAGCGCCCCTTGGTTGCTGAGTTACTGTATCCTAGCATTTCACAGGGGCTATTGATTTAGGGATAAGCCAGTTGAGTTTAAGGATGAGTGATTTAGACCAAGGACAAGAAAATTATTTTATTGATTTAAAAAATTGTTTAATGTTTTATTTATTTTTGAGAGAGAGAGAGAAAGAGAGAGAGAGAGAGAGAGAGAGAGGCAGCGTGAGCAGGAGAGGGTCAGAGAGGGAGAGGGAGACACAGAAACCTAAGACAGGCTCCAGGCTCTGAGGTAGCTGTCAGCACAGAGCCTGACACGGGGCTCGAACCCGTGAACTGTGAGATCATGACCTGAGCTGAAGTCAGACGCTTAACCGACCCAGGCACCCCCAAAAAATTATTTTAAAATATAGTAGCAACTGAATAAATTTACAAAAGTACAAGTAATAATAAAAGATGATTGGGTCGCCTGTTTAATAAAACACATAACTGAGAGGTACTAACAGCTGTCCATTTAAACTCTTGCATAATTTTCATTAAGATTGAATTCTTATACTTAAGTATTATGAAATAAATTTGCATGATGTTTTCTGTATCTTCAAGCTTTCTGCCTTACACTTCCAGGATTGAAGTGTGTATGTCTTTTGTGTGACTCTTCAAACTTTACCTGCCAAACTGAAGGAGCATGCTGGGCCTCGGTTATGCTCACCAATGGGAAGGAACAGGTGATCAAGTCCTGTGTCTCTCTCCCAGAGTTGAATGCTCAAGTCTTCTGTCATAGTTCCAACAATGTTACCAAAACTGAATGCTGCTTCACGGATTTTTGCAACAACATAACACTGCACCTTCCAACAGGTAAGGCATTTCTCTTTGTTCATCCCAACTTTAATTTTACTGTTGGGAAATTAGAAGCCTACTAGAAGTCAAACTATTGGATGCTTCTTTAATAAGAAAATCTGTTTTACAGTTCTCTCCTTTTTCGACTGGTAATATTTTCTAGAGCATAGCTGACGTTGATTTTTTTTAATTGCACAAGACCAACAACAGCATAACAATTCTGAAGGTTTGTCCATGTGAATTGTATTTTCAGAAGTGATTAATGGACCTAAAGTAAAATGTTCATTGTATGGATTCTTGTATAGGAAAGAAATGAAAATGTATACTAAGAAATAAAGAGAAAAGAGGGAAAAATTAAAAAGTGTAGAATGCCAACTTTTATGGAGACAAGATCTTTTCTCATGGGCACTTTCTGTATATCTTCTTTGCTTGCCTGCACTCAAGAGCAAGGGTTCATGAGTAGGAAGATGGAGGTAGATGGAATGTAACTCTTCACCATTGTGCAGATGCATTCCTGCCTTTCCCCCAATTTTGTGGTGTTTTATCCTAATTTGCAAGACACTGAAAATCTGAATCTCATTTTTTTGTCAGTAATTTGGAGTCTGCAACTTTGGGAGATATTAAGGGGCAATTCATTAGAATTGCAAGCTAATTTATGACATGAAAATGTTCTGTAGTGAATTTTCCTTAATATTTATTAATTTAGTAATGATTCTGTGCTTACTGATATGTTTCTATCTACACACAGATATATAGTCTTCCTTACAAAGCAACATTTTAAGGTACTGTTATGCAATTTAGGTGTTCCTGTTTCACTATATCAATATTCTACTTAGTATTTTTAACCCATTATTTTTTTTCTATAAATTCACTGTCCTCCATTCTTACTGAAGGACAATTTATTTGATGCAGAAACTCAGCATCACTACCATAAATGAGAAACCAGTTTTCTTGGTCTAAGTAGAAGATAACTATGTACATAAATAAAAATAGCTACTGCATTTCAGTTAGGTATTTTGCACTTTTTGTTTGTTTTAAAAGGAGAAGAATGTGATGTTAAAGACATACTAGCACAAAATGAGGCTTGTTGATAATCAGAAAAACTGAGAGAACTAGACAAAAAATCATCATGTGATTCATTGTTATGTAAATAATGTTTGTTGACCACTCCAAGTCATCTAAAAACTCTTAGAACCATCTCTAAGGGACATGTACCACCACAGGTATTTATCCCACTCTTTGGAAAACACTGTCGTGAAGCATTATACTATATACTACATAAGAAGTCATACTCGGCATATTTCCTCCCCAAGGCTACTTGCAGTCTTGATCTTTAGACCGCATTTATGTCTCAGATTCCACAGACTTCCTTGGTTTAGTGGTGATCTCGCATCTATTCTGGATACTTTTCTTCCCTTATACTTTCTCCCATGGTTTTCCGTGGGCCTGCAACACCCCGAAGTGAAGGCTCCCTATACCTTATGTTGGTCTTCCCATGACCATGATAGAAAAGATTAAGGAGGGCTAGGTAGGTCTTGACATTAGCCTGTGGCCATGGCATCTTTGATGTGTCTTCTCAATAATGAATTACCCACAAGACTAAGTTCTACCAGTCGGAATGGGCACAAGACAGTACTTTGACAGCAACAAAAGGTCTCAGAGGATAACATGGTTCATATGCAATTGGGGAAACTAAAGATACTTACTTAGTGCAGCTAGAATGTAGGTCCTTTCCAACCTAACTATAAACTCTGCCTAACTACTGAAAGGCTTATGTTCTACCCTCAAGTCCAGGTAGGAACCAGTCTGTTTTAAAAATCAATTTTATCGACATATAATTTGGATATAAAGAAATGCACACAGTTGAATTGTATGGTGAGTTTTGACACACAACTACCCCAGGTGACCACTACCACAGTTCCATTGTCTCAAAATGTTCTCAATCAATCCCCACTTTGACAAGGGCTAGATGACTGATCTCTTTTCTGTCACTGTAGATTAGATTTATCTTTCCCAGAGTTTTGCAAAAGAGGAGTCCTTATAGAAGATATTATTTTGCATTTGGCTTCTTTCACTCAGCATGTTTTTGAGATTTATTCATGTTGTTGGATGTATTAGTAGCTTGTTCCTTTTTTACTGCAGGGTAATAACCATTATATGAATATCCTACAGCTGCTGTTGCTATTTTTCCCCATTCACCTATTGATGAATACTCAGGTGGTTTCCATGTGGAGATTGTTTATAAAGGTGCTGTGAACATTAATGTACAAGTTTTTGGATATTTGTTTTCCTTGTGAGAAAATATCTAAGAGAAGAATTATAGGATCATATGATGAGTATCTATTCATTTTACAAATATCTCCCAAGTAGTTTTGAAATTGTTTGTACAGTTTTACATCCCCAACAGAAATGTATAATGATGGTTTCATTTGGTCCATATTTTTACAATCATGTGTTATAATCAGTTTTTTAAAAACAAAATTTAGCCACTCAAGTGATTGTGTAGTAGTATTTCATTGTGGTTTTAATATGCATTTCCCTGATGAGTAATGGTGTTCAATTATTTTTTTGTGCATATTGGACAGTTGTGTATCTTCCTTTATAAATGTCAAATCTTTTGCACATTAAAAACATTGGGTTATCCTCTTATGGTTGAATGTAAAGCTTCATTATATATTTGAATACAAATCCATTATCACATATGTGTATTCTATTTTCTCCCATTCTGTGGATTGTCATTTTTTTTCTTGAACCTGTCTTTTGCAGAGTAGATTACACTTTGATGGATTATATATTTTTATTGTTATATTTCATGTTTCATGCCCTAATTGAGGAAGTCTTGATCTATGCAAAGTTCATAAATATTTCTTTTATATTTTCTTCCAGAAATTTTAACATTTCAGCATTTACATTTAGGCCTGTGTTCAGTTTAAACTTAATTTTTCTTACTATATGAGGCTTAGGTAAAATTTATTTTTTTATATAGAGATGAAGTTTTTCCAGCATCATTTGTTGAAAAATCTATTCTTTGAACATAAAATGACCATGCATATGTGGGTATATTTCGGGCCTGTTTATTCTGTGTGAGTGTTATGGATGTCTCTATTTATATCGCTGTTAAACTACCTTTATTATTATAGCTTTGTAGTAAGTATTAAAATCAGGTAGTGTGATCACTCCAACTTTGTTCTGTTTAAAACTGATTTGGATCTTCTGAGTGCTTTGCATTTCCATTTCCATTTTAGAATCGATTCGACAATTCTTATAAAAACATATGCTGAGATTTTTATTAGATTGCATTGAATATATAGATTATTTGGAGAAAACAGTCATGATAACAATATTAAATCTTTTGATCCATGAACATAACATGTTTTCCCATTTTTTGAGTTTTTCTTCAGTTACTCTTAGTGGTGTCTTGTGCTTGTCAAGAAACAGGTCTTCATATGTATTTCCTTGAATTTATTTCTCAGTATCACATGTTTTGGGATGCTATTATTAAAATCTCAATGTTAATCATATGAAAATGAAATTAATTTTGTATATTGACCTTATTTCTGACAATCTTGCTATAAAGCACATTATTTTAGTGCTAGTAGCTCTTTAAAAAATTATTTGGCATTTTCTACATACACAGTCATCTTATCTGTGAATACAGACAATTTTGCATCTTCCATTCTGATCTCTATGCATTTTATTTCTTTTTCTTACTTTTTTGCACTGGCTAGGATCGCTAATATGATAATGGATAGCAGTGGTAAGAGAGAAGATCCTTGTCTTTTTTTTCCTGATCCTAGGAGTGAATGCACGCCTTCTCTTATCATTAAGTATGATTTTTACTGTAGGTTTTTGGGATTCCTGTTATGAACTAATGAAATTTGCTTTAATTCCTAGTTTGAGAAAGGTTTTCTTTCATCTTAAATGAATGTTAAATTTTTTCAAGTATTTTCATGAATTTTTTGAGATTATAGCAAGATTTTTCTTTAGTCTATTGATGTGATGCATCACATAACTTAATTTCCAAATATTACTTATAACAGGGAAGATATGTGTTGTTTAGCCAGTAATTAATATGTCTACAAAAAATGCTATCTGACATTTACTCAATTCAAATTTCTTAAACTAAGAGTTTTTTCTTTTAGTGATATTGCATGGTAAGTTGACATTGAATTGAATAGGATTATATGTGCAGTTGTCTTGTGTTGGGTTGTTCTGTCTGTGAGGCAGCACTAAATGGTTATTAGCTGTATTTGGAACAGCAGCTGTTTGGAAAGGAACTTCCAGGCTGAGCACTGAGCACAGGCAGTGCCAAGAGCTCCCCTCTTTTTGTGTCATCAGTGAGTGTAATTGCTATTCCCTGCTCTGGCTAGCAAGGATTTATCAATTTCAAATGTGGCTACATAGATATAAAATATATAAAACACTCTGAAAAGTAAACAGTGTGACATTTCTTCAAGGTTAGTGCTCCCCATCACAATCAGGGACAAAATAGAGAAGAAAACATACAGAGTCACCAGAAGAGATTAGGGAAACTCTAGACTTCCCTTTTGGGTTCCTCTGAAAGTCAAGTGTATCCTTTCCTCTTTGGTTCTTTCACCCATCACTCCAGACTATGGGCCCATTTCTGGGTAACTTGATGTAGGTATAGTAACCAAGGTCTGTGATATTTCACCTGATGCTCTTCTGGGCTTAAATCCTATGTGTAACAATTTTGCTCTTGCTTTGTCTCTTTGTGATAAAATTCCTACCTTGAACACAGCCCTGGACACTCTCTCTCTCTCTCTCTCTCTCTCTCTCTCTCTCTCCTCTCTGCTTGTTCAGTTGTAACTCAGCAATTGGAGAACTGTAGGCACTCACTCTTTCCATTTTAAAAATCCTTTTGAAGTCTTTGGTTCTAATTCTAAAACCTTAGACTAGTAGAGGTTTTTGTTTGTTTGTTTATTTATTTTATTTTTATTTATTCATTTTTTAAATGTTTATTTTTGAGATAGAGAGAGACAGAGCATGAGTGGTGGAGGGGCAGTGAGAGAGAGAGACAGAATCCGAAACAGACTCTAGGCTCTGAACTGTCAGCACAGAGTCCGGTGCGGGGCTTAAACCCACTAACCGTGAGATCGTGACCTGAGCTAAAGTCAGACACTTAATTGACTGAGCCACCCAGGCACCCCAAGTTTATTTTTTTATTTTTGATAGAGAGAGAGAGAGAGGAGGAGGAGGAGCAGGGAGAGAGGGAGATAGGATCCAAAGGAGGCTCTGATAGAGCAGAACTCAGTGTGGGGCTAAAACTCCCGAACTTTGAGATCATGACCAGAGCCAAGATCAAGAATCAGATGCTTGGGGTGCCTGGATGGCTCTGTCGGTTGAGCGTCTGACTTCGGCTCGGGTGCTGATCTCACAGTTCGTGGGTTCAAGCCCCGCGTTGGGCTACATGCTGACAGCTCAGAGCCTGGAGCCTGCTTCAGATTCTGTATGTCCCTCTCTCTCTGCCCCTCCCCCTCACTCTCTGTCTCTCAAAATAAAATAACGACAAAAAAACAAAAAAAAGAGTTGGATGCTTAACCAATTGAGCCATCCAGGCACCCAGACTAGTGGCTTTTATATATGTTTCCACTGAGATGCATAGAAAGAAATATATTTTGTATATTTCCCTAATCTGCATGCAAACACTACTGAAACAAGACTTCAACAAAATATTCTTACCCTTAAAGCCTGTGAGGTACCTTATGCATTTTCCTTAAGTAAAAACACTGGTCAGACCCTACTAATAGGTTGTTTACAGTTTAAGAAACACCACTTTAGTTGATATTTTAAAATGTGGTAATTTAAAATGGAGCAAGGACACTTCTTGTTTTAATTTACTAGTACAAAAATCTATTAAGAGTCTAGTTACTGTTTTAATCTAAAATGTCTTCCTTTGAAAAGGCCTTTGAAAACCTTTTACCCATTCATTTTTTATACTAAGTTGTATTAGATTTAAGTAGAATTAATTTAGATCATTGTAAGTGAGATTGACTTGTATCATATTAAATTCAATAATTTGCCATTAAAAAGCATACTTTCTCTTTTGACATTGCACATGGGTTTAATTTGTAGGAGTTAATCATACTTCTTAGATATAAGCA
The DNA here is from genome assembly GCF_006229205.1 of Suricata suricatta. Classification (NCBI taxonomy): domain Eukaryota; kingdom Metazoa; phylum Chordata; class Mammalia; order Carnivora; family Herpestidae; genus Suricata; species Suricata suricatta. The sequence continues at coordinate 71,224,624 of NC_043702.1, forward strand.
GCTTTATAGTTTGGCAGAGATATAATATTAGAAAACTTGCTTTCCTCCCTGAAGCTTATTGAAGTTTTTATCTTGGATGTCACTGGAGTGACCTTCCAAATTCAAGTAGTATCACAAATATTTAGAAAATTTTCCCTATGTAAAACTTGGAAGGGAACATCCATTTCCAAAAGCAGCCATTTATTTGACTAGTACTTTGAGTTCACATCTCTAATAACAGCAGATATGTCACCATTTTTATAAAACAAGTGTAGTACTGAATATTTAAAAATTAAATATAGACTCTGCAAATCAGTTAAACAAGAGAAACGTATACTTTCTGTAGTGTACCCTGTCTTATGTATTCTTGTTTATTTTTAGACCAGAAAAAAATAGTTATCCTCAGTTCCAAAAATATCCTCTTTCCTTTCTGGATGCTACTTTTCTTGTTCTGACTCCAAACTCCAGCTCTGACTTAACTTAGTATTCTCAGGCTTCAGAAAACTTCTTGTCCCATAACTCCTGCAGATTGTCCACTCTCAGCTTCCTCTGAATTTAGGAGAGAAGCCACTGAGTAGGAAAAATATACCTTCAAAAGTAAATGATAAGGGTGCCTGGGTGATAATAGAGGTGACTGGCTCAGTAGGTTAAGCGTCTCACTCTTGATTTTGGCTCAGGTCATGATCTCATCATTCATCACCAACCCTGTGTTGGGGCCTGTGATGACAGCGCTGAGCCTCCTTGGGATTCTCTCTCTCTCCCTCTCTCTCTGTCCCTCCTCCATAGATGAATGTGTGTTCTCTGTCTCAAAAAAATAAGCATCTTTTAAAAAAGTAAATAGTAAATTCTTAACCCTTCAAGAATATTTCCATTTCAAAAATAAAAGACTTATTTACATAAATTGGTGTGCACTTGGTGGGGGCTGGGGGACCCAGGAAGGGCACACAAACAATAATAGGTGAGAAACTTCCATTCATTTCGGAAGGTGTTTTGGTGTGTCTCTACGATAGGTTCTGTGAGCCTTCTGGTAAGTTCTCCCCAGTTCTCACAATTCCTTCACCGAGCTTGTGTGAGCTGGGCTTTCTGTATCTCTTCTCTATGCCTCTTGAAATCTTTCCCCTGTTATTTTCTAATGTTTGAATCTCTGAAAATTTTAATATCTACAATTTCTGTGAGTTTGAATGTGCTATATTTTTATTTTGCTGACTCATATTTTGGTGGCTACTTTCCTTACATGTTTTGTGATTTTTGAATGTGAGTTCAAGATTTTGAGCATATGTGGAGGAAACTTCTGGAGCCTGTATTTAAAATATGATCCTCCAGAGAGGATTTACATTGGCTTCTGCTAGGTATCTGGGGGTGTTACCAACCGACACCCATTTAATGTTTTGATTAGGTTTATTTTGGCCAACATACAATATGAATTAAGGCCCTAAGCTTGCCTATGGTACACACTTGGGGTAATAAAACATTTGAAGATATATTTTTTTCTTTTTTGCTATACTAAAGTCAAGATTGAGATATACACATAAAGAAGTGTACACCCTGTCTTTCTCTTCAAAACATTCTTTTCTTTATTTTCAATTTAATGCCATTCATAGTTGCCTGATTTAGGAGGGTCTCTGATCTGGCTCTTCCCTGTCTCAAGAACCATGTTTTATACCTTGACCTTATGCTACAATCTGGTAAACTAAGTGTGTAACCACCAGGTGCTGGCAGATGCCTCCAGGGTAGACAGCAGCCCGTGTGCTCAAGAGCCTTTCTGGGTTTTCACTTTATTTGTGGCTCTGAGCAATTCATTTCTTTTCCCACCAGCTTCATCATGTAATAGAAAAAGAGTTTTTCATTTATATTTTATTCAGCATTTTTTGTGTGTGCTGTACCAAGAAGGGCTTCTGTGGACATCTAAAGTGTAACTTGGCAGAAATGGAAATTCCAGGATAGTTTATTTTTGAAATGATGCTGGCATAATTATCTATCCATCTGGAAGAAAACAGGGCTCTACCACAGTGTCATACCATATACAAAAATAAATTACAGCTTGATTAAATATCTAATTGTGAAATATAAAACAATTTAAATGTCAGAGGAAAATTTAGAAAAAAAGATTTTTATGACTTTATAGTATGGAAGCTGTTTTTAAATAAGACAGGAAATCCAACTGTTATAAAAGGAAAAGAGATGTAATTGCATGCAAACTAAAATAAAAATGAGTAATGAAAGATAACATAAATAAAACCAAAGATAAGTTGAATACAGGATAGAAATATTTGCCATGTGTGTGACTGGAAAAAAAAGTAACTGTGAGAAGGTAAAGAACTTGTGTGTGTGTGTGTGTGTGTGTGTGTGTGTGCACGCATGGCAAGAGAGTGGAAAGAGAGAAGGAGAGAGGGCACTAAAGGAAAAACTGGGCAAGAGATACAAATATTACAGAAGAGAATATTTAAATGGTCAACTATCAAAAAGATGTTCAACATCACTAATAGCTGGAGAGATGCCAATTTAAACAACCATTTTTCACCTCTCATTAGATTTGCATAAGTTGAAAGAGTGATATATCAGTCAAGATATTTTCAACTAAAAGTATCAGAAGCTTAGTTAATAATGTCTTAATAAGGGAGTTCACTAACTCAACATGATGGGAAATCTGGAAGTAGATTGATTCTGTGATTTGTTAACAGAGAGACTCAACAATGTCACCAGCCTATTTCCAGATTTCTTCTTATGGCACTTGGTAAACACCCTTATTGTTTAAAACATATTATGTAACTTTCTGATAGCTCTTTCTTCATGTGTGTCTGCTTTTTCTAATAAGGAAAACGTTGGGTTTTGTTATCAGGGATCTCAAACTTGAAAAATAGCAAAGGTCAAGGAACATGATTTGCTCAAACTGAATCATCTAATAGAAGCCACCATGTTGAGCAGAGATATCAAAGGTCTCTCTCCTTATTGCAAATTTACACCAGATATAAACCTTCTGACCCCAGGGAAGAGGTTTGGGCTTATAGCTAGTCAGAGCCGGAAAAATAAAAGACGAACAAAAACCTGTGTGGGTGAAGCTTGTGATCATAGCCTGGACATCATGTGGATTTTAGGCCCGAGTTCCCATTGCCTGAATAGTCCAGGGTCTCTTCAGAGGAAGAACTTTCCATTAGTTAGTCCCAGACTATTGGTGCACTGAAGTATCTTGAAAAAAATACCCACTATCTAGAGGAAGGGACTTCAATGTTAGGTCTCAACCAGACAAAACAGACACTTTTGCAAGGACATGAGCAGTACCTTGTGAAGAATAAGCACACAGGCACGCAAGGCAGCATGCATGAGCCAGCAGAAGAGAGCACACAGCAGAATGATCACAAAGGTTTCATGTATGGAATTATCAGAAAATAAATATAGGTCAAACACTCTTCTAAGTTCAAAAAACCATAAGGCAAATTCGGAAATATTTTTAGAGAATAGAAGATTACAAACCCATGACCTGCCAGATTTGAACAATAACAGAATTAAACTTTTTAAAATTAAAAATAGAACAAAAATTGAAAACTTAATGGATAGGTTTAACAACAATTAGAATAATAATAGCTCTGGAGAGAATTTGGGATCTGAAATACAGGTCAGAAGAAGTTATTTTGTGTGCAGTTATACAGAGAATACCTGATGGAAAATAGGACAAGAGGATGACAAAGAGAGGAACACATTGAGAAGATTTAAGGTGTGCTTTGCTATAGTGGTCCAGAGGAGAAGAGATAAAGGTTTGGGCAAAAGGAGTCTCTGCAGAAGTAACAGCTCAGAATAATCCAGAATTGGTGAACACTAATCTATAAATCTAAGAAATTCAATGAATATCAAGAGGAGAAGGAAAAAGATATATGTCTTAGTAAAACTACAGAACACCAAAGACAAAGTGAAATCCTACAAATCGACAGACAAAAAGGCAAATGAAATTCAAAGGAGTTCAGAAGAACTGACATTGTCTTTTCAAGCAAAAAGTCAAAAGGGAAAAGTGGAATTTTATCTTCAATATTCTAAAAGAAAGAATTGGTAACCCAGAATTCTACCCAGCAAAAGTATCTTTTAAGAACAAGGTTAAGTAAAAGACATTTTCAAAGTAACATAAATAGGTGAGTTTAACATCATCAAACTCTTTGACAAAGGAAATTCTAAGGGTATACTTCAGGCAGAAAGAAACTACACCAAAGTTCTGACATGCAGGGGGGAATGAAAAGCAAAGAAAGTGATAAATATATCACTAATTCTAAAGAACATTAATCTACAAAAGCAATGGTATCTTGTGAGATTAAAAAAATAAGATAAAACGGTCATTCAATAGAAAATACTATTTTTTATATACTATGTATGTCAAGAGAAGGTGAAATGGAATTAAAATTTTCCAAGGGCTTTGCTTTGTCTAGGAGGAGGGTAAATATATTGTTAATCTTTATGCTTTGAAATGTCCCTGTAGTAGGTGCTAAATTATTTCTGAAAGAGTAGAACATGACTGCATTCCTTCTAATCTACAATGGGAAACAGAAAAATAAAAACTACCCAAAAGTAGTAAATAAAAAGGAAAACTGAGAGAGAGAAAAGCACACAATGGATGTGACAAAAAGAAAGCATCCAAATGTCAGTAATAATCACATATAATTAATTTAATGGAAATAGACTCAACAAAGATTACTAGGTTGAAGAAAACAAAACCAATTAAATGTTTTAAAAATGTCTTGACAAGTGAAAATTTACAGAAATGTTGAAATTATTTTGATGGAAAACATATACCATACATATATTAAACAAGCAAAAATATTGATTTATTTATATTAATACTAGACAAAAGTAATTTTAATGCAAAAAAAATTACTGGAGTTAAGTAGTAACTTTATAATGACTAAAGTTTAAACTTTAGGATTCTTAATAAATTTAAATTTCTATGTACTTAACAATGGAGACCTGGAGAATAAGGAGAAATAGAGATGTCCATAATCTCAGAGGGAGGTTTTAATATCCCACAGTCTTGGTAATTGATAAAGTTGTTAGATAAAATAATTAGTGAGACTATATAAGGTTGAAATGAGATGGCTTAGAACAACCTAATTTTAGAAAATTATAATGTACCGAATCTGAATAGTCTTATGGCAGCAAACAATTTGAATCAGAAGTTTTAAAAAGTAAAAAATATTTCCGGAAAGAAAATTTCAAAGTTCATAAGTCTCTACAAGAAAATTTTGATAAACTTCCAGGGACAGAGAACTCTCACACAAACTCTTCCAAAATGTAGATGAAGAGGAGACACTCCTTCACTCATTGTATGCATAACCCTGATATCAAAACCCAAGAAAGACAGTAGGGGAAAGAAAATTACAAGCCGTTCTCATTCATGAACATGTATGCAAATATGCCAACTTTAGCGTGGAGCCGCATAAGGAAAGGGATTCTGGGAACCACAGTACAAGGGCAAGGAAATCATTATTTTCCAAATCATGGTAAGGGTTACCCTTGGAGAAGGAATAAGGTTGTGATCATGTGGGGGTATTTCAGAGTGGAGGAAAAGAGGGGGAAGGGAGATGAGGGGAGTGGTGATGTGTGGGAGTTTATAAATCTTTTAAACTTAACCTACATAATATATGGACTTTTCTGTTTATTCATTATATTTCACAGCAAACATCAAGTTTCCAAGTAATGTTTGCATATAGGCAAGTTTATGGGAGGTTACACTTTGTATTAACATCTGAGTTGGTTTTGGAGTATTAAGCAGCTGAGGGCATTATGTATCTCTTTCCTTAGAACTCTTGTACAGTACTGTCTGATGTGTGTGTGCGTGTGTGTGTGTGTGTGTGTGTGTGTGTGTGTTTGCACGTATGTTCTTTTTCCAACAAAAAATCCAATAGATCAAAGTTTATTGTGTCTATAGATAAGTGTTTCAAAGACATCTAGATTCCTCCAATGCCCATTTAGTAGCAGCACCTAGACTTCCAGCGGATTATATGTCTGTCCTAACAGACAGTATTTTGAGCCACTCTTACAGAGAATTGTGGTCATATGGTCATATAGGTTCTGGCGAATGAGATGAGTGCCTGTGTTTAGAAGAACTTCTGAGAAGACTTGTTAAAACAGAACTGGCATGTTATTATTCCACTCTCCATCACACTGCCTGGATATAAAGCTTGGAGTTTTAGTGGCTGCCTTGGACGGTGAGGGTGATGGCTGTACTACAGGGGTGGCAACAGGGAGCTGACAGGGGTGTCACCCTGATAACATTGGACATCTTCAACATCTTCAGGTTTCTTTTACATGAAAGAGAAAAGGAAACTGTTGTCTGGTTTTCTCTGTTATTTGTAGCAAAACCCACTTCTGAGGAACACAGAAACAACAAAAGTCATCCATAGTTCTACCTACTTATGGGTTGTATCCAGACCACAGACAGGTTTTGATTGACCCACAGCTTCTGGAAAAGGAAAGAAACATATTTCTTAACATTGTTAAAAATTAAGAGTCTTAATATAAAAGTTACAGGTATCTAACTTGTCCTTGAAAAATCAGTTATGGCTTTTTTGAGGTCTTCCTCATTAATCAGTTGGTTGAAACTGAAGAGCAGCTCATTCTTCCTTAGTGGACATGGGCTTTCCCTATTTTTTCATTCATTCATTCATTCATTCAATCAATCACTCAATCAATACGTAGTACGCTTATACTCACTGGCCTAGAGTTCCCATTACCAATAGTTTAGTATATTTCTACTTTAGCATGGTTGAGCTATTCTGCTTAATACAATTTTATATCTTACTTTTCTTCCTTGTTATTAAAATATATGTCTTTTCCTTTGTGAAGGAATCACATTTTGTTGCTTGATTATTTCATGGCTGTATTGCATTTAACAAATGATTTCTGATGACTCTAAGGGACATCAGAATCATGCTCAGAGAAATAGCTGTGATGTCAGACGGCATCAAGAACAGTCTAAAATTTTCCATAAAAATTCATCTAGGATAGTAACCTGGGCAAGAGAAACTGGGTATTTACTTGGTTAATTTTGATAGGAATTGCTATTTAGTTCATGCTTACACTAATTACCATCTTTCATGTGGAAACAGACTATTCAACAAAACATTCAAGTTCCAGATATCTTTGGTCCCATTCTGATACTAACACATACTGTGCTTGAAAGGGTAAATGTAGTAATAATTTCCTTTCAGATTTCGCACACTATTTTAATAATACGATTATATTTTTTGCTTTACAAATAATTGGCTTCAATAATGAAAAGACACACACAGCATTAAAATATTGGTTGCTTTATTAACCTCAGTCCAATTTTCATCTTCCTGTTCTGTTCTAAGTTGTGTAAAGAGAAAAAGGAAAATTGATTATTTATATCAGTCAGGGCAGGTAAACAATGCTTATTGATTAGGTACATGTCTAAATTAGACTTTCATTTAAACTAAAGGATTACATTTGAAGGAAGATAAACTGCCAAAACATTAGAATTAAATTTATCAAAAATTAAGGATTTCAAAGGATGCTATAATTATAAAAATTGCAGGCTCAGATATTATTATTCTTTTGGGACTTTAAAGACTTGTTATTCACAGTCCTTTTAAAAATTTATTGTTGTTTTCCAACTTTATCATGGTTTTCTATTTTAAATGAATTCATTGCTGTAGTCAGCGTAAGGTGACATCTCCATGCTGAGAAATACTCACGGGACCCCTTGTGGAATTGTTCTGCCATCACATGAACAATCCATTTATAGCTTATTCTCTGAGGATTCAGTGCACACCTGACAGGTGTACCAGACGGGGTATTTTCCCCCTCCCTTCAGAAACTGAAAGGTGCTGTGATTTTTATATTTTGGAAAGTGCTATGAAATATAAGCATACAAAAAAGTCACACTTGAGCTTTTAAAGTTTAATATAGAAAGCATTTCCTATCTCAGGAAACAAGTACACTGATTTCAGTTATGAAATTTTGTTCATAGGGTTATAATGGGAAATTGGAAGTAAAATTTATAACCAATTCTAAATTGAGGATTTCATACTATGTAAGCACCTACTCTCCTAGAAACGCTAAATAAATACTATTACCTGTTTACTGAAGTACTTTTTGGATGATTATAGGACACTGGGCCATGTCAAAATAGGATTATTCACATCAGTCTTTTCCATGTGAACAAACTGCTCTGTGTGAATGTGTTTGCTGTGGGAGAATTTATACTAGTACGAACTCTGGGACACAGAAGCATAATTCCTCCCTCATGGTCAGTGTTTTCACATGTCTTCTCTGAACAAGGCTTTGCCATGAGCTGAGGAAACAGCAATAGGAGATATGGGTGCTATTTCCAAGGATCTTTCACTTTTTCCCATGTAAAAGGTTGGCTTAAGAAAAAAAAAAAACCTGAACCATTCCTTGAGTAGTTAATATCTAATTTCTTTACAAATATGTATCATTTGAGAATATGTGTTTTGATGACACATTAATAAGTTAATTTTTAGATGCATGTGGGGCAATTAAGAAAAACTGCAGAGCTGATTTGAATTCTTTCTACATTTTATTAATCTCATCTCTGCTTAAGTTAAAGTTCTACATTCTCCATGCCAAAGGTTATGTTCTTCAATCTCACATTCCTCATTTCTTAAAATATAAACACATTATTATTCTTAAATTCATACAAAAGTGGACAAAAGAAGATTTGAAGATACTCAGTGTTCTTCACATACTCCCAGAAGCCCACCAACACAAGAACTGTCAGGAAATATTTTTATGTGTGGTGCGACCTGCATGCTATAAAACCATGAAATCATTCCAGGAGAAGACAGACAAGATGGTGTATGAAGGTAGCCATTTTTTGACTCTGCACTGAAAAATGGAGGGCCCATCCATACATAGCCCAACTGATTGTTAAAGGGCAGAAATAATTCTCATGCTATTTCTGTCCCCTTCATTGCTCAGTTGAATCTCTAGGTTCAAAAATCTGCCCTTGTTCAATACTTGAGGTTCATGTTGGTCAGAAACAACATGTCTGACATGATTGCTTTGTGGAGAAGGATGACCATTTGCTGTTCCCTATAGTGGAGTATGTTGGCGGGATCCAATAGAACAAACTTCTACCTGAATTATTTCTGATGACTATAAGGGTCACTGTAGAGAATAGTAGGCTAGGACAAGCTCCAGGTAGTGGAGGGCTGTCTGCAACCAGTGAATACAGAATTAACATAGGAATGTTAGACAAATAAACCTAGTATTTTTGACTTAGCAAAAGACCCATTCTATTTCACATGTGTAGACTTTCCACATGTAAGTGCAGTTCTATATTATTTTATATTGGACTGATTTATCATGAATGGAATTCTTCATGATGATCTTTTCTTATCTTGCACTCCCCTTGCTCCTATGTAGTTTTCTTCATATTTTTTTAATTTTCAAGATTGCTTTGGAATTGTTCCCTAGATGGATCATGTATTCCTTAGTAGAGTTAAAATTCCATCAGGATGTGGACTGTGCCCCACTTTCTGGCATCTGCCCTCAAGAGTCATTCTCTGTGCAATGTTATACAAAGCAATCCATATGGATCCAGTTTTTTAGGAGAGCAGTAAGAAACTAATTCAAAATGCATGTTCATTACCATCAAGCAAACATGTTTGAAATGATGGTATTCACATTTAATGATGTTTTGAAATGGTAGGTTAAAGGAGGTTCATCATGAAGATCTGGGAGATTTCTCAATGCTTAGAATATCACTGTTTTTGGAAAAAGAAATGATTCCTGTTGAGGTAGCTTTGAACATCTTAGAGGCAATGTGTTCTCTCTTGTTTTACCTGAAGGCATTACTTCCACATTTCCCCCCAGAAAGCTGTAAACTAAACTAAACTAACCTAAACAAAGCCCTCTCATTGATATCATAGGCCTGTGTCATAGAGGGTTTATAGGGTAGGTCAACATCATTCAGTTGACTATGGTGGCATTTTTTTCCATGTACTAGGTCAGAAATGAACCCATCAGAAAGCATCTCAAGAAATATTGTCTTTTTGGATTGGCTTACCACCTGAGAACAGGCTACAAGCAGGGGGAAGACATTCTTCCCCTTTTGCGGGGAATAGGTGGGGAGACAGTTGGACTTGATATTTACACATTCATGGATCCAACCTTGCAGGGTGGTATCTTTTCAGTTGGGGCAAAACCTTTAATATAAGGAATAGGAGTAGTTTTAATATTAGTCTGTGGTTTCTTCGGGGGTTATCTTGGATCCCCTTTAATTTCTGTTGGCTACTTGCTGCACAAGCTTCTGGGAAGGGAGCAATAACCTTGTAAATTTCACAAAAATTCACTTTGGTTCGATGGAGATCTCTGTTTTCTTTGTCTGATTTTGTGTTTCAACAGATATCCAGCCAGTGCATATCTCTTCAGTCACTCTACTCTCAACGAGTTTCAATTCTTCAGTCCACTGTAATGTTTTAGTTTCTAGTCAGTTGAGGGTCATTCTAATATAGTAAAAAAAAAAATGTGTCTTTATGTAGAATGTAGACATTCTACAAGATTTCCATGCCAGTGGTCAATATGGCCTATTTGAGACAATTGATCAAGTCCATAACTCAGTTCTTTAAAAAAATTCTTTTAAATGTCTATTTATTTTTGAAAGGGAGAGACAGAGCATGAGCAGGGGAGGGGCAGAAAGAAGAGGACACTGAATCTGAAGCAGGCTCCAGGCTCTGAGCTGTCAGCACAGAGCTAGATGTGGGGCTCGAATTCACCAACCATGAGATCATGACCTGAGCCAAAGTTAGTGCTTAACCAACTAAGCCACCCAGGTGCCCCATCCATAACTCAGTTCTAAGCCATTTCCTGCTAATTGCATATACTAAGGAGATATAAATTAAATAATTCCAAGGTCATAAATCTCATAAACATCAGTAATTTTTATACTTAAGGAAAGAGAAGAGGTCAGTGAGGAAGGAAACATCTGGATCATCAGGATCATGCCTATATTATCTTTTTCTTTTCATTTTGAAGATTGCTTAACTGAAGCTAGAAGTAGTGAGTGGCAAGAAGGCACTGTCCTGGGAGAAGCTGAGACATCTAAACTAGTTCTGAATTTTATTTGAGCAGTGACAATGACCATTGACTTTCACCATCAACATTTCCACTCAGGTCTCTAGGGGAAGCCGCAAAGTCACAAAGAAAGTTGCTTTAAAAAAATCCTCTCCCACCTTCCTTCCTTCTATCCTTCCTCCTTTCCTTCCTTCCTTCCATCTATCCATCCATCTTTCTTCTCAGATGTTGTTCTTTTGTCTTATCTTACTATTTTACATTCGTCTGCTTTTCACACGACTCTCTCTAGATGTTGAGGATCTTCCACCTCATCTGGATCAATGTTCCCTTTTCCCAGCCTTGTTAATACTTCCTTTTCCTGTATTGTTTTGATTCAATGTACTGTATAGCTTAGATAAGGGAGATATTTGTGAGCTAGGCTCTCACCCATCTGGGCTAGTGCTTTTCTCTCTCCACCCCCATTCGATTGTACTTTATTTGCTAAGGAATGAAATAACAGGAATGAGCAATGAAGCACTACCCAAACCATGGAGGAGCCTATAACATGGAGAATGCATTTCAGTTGGCACAGTCAATCTCAAGTTGGAAATTATTGAATATTAAGTGTCTCCTAAGATCAAGAATGTAAAACTTTCTAGAAAAAGATCATATGCTCATCAAAGGTAACTTATTAAAATGTATTCTTAACTGCACTACTATCTCCTTTTGCTGTGACTCATTGGGTGTAGACCAGTTTTTCTTCAGTTATCTCCTGTAGAGATTACAATCAACATTTGGTTTAGGAGATAGTTTTACAAATGTTTGCTTTAAAAACTGCTCAGTGTTTAAGGAACTCTTTCTGGATGCTGTTGCTAGCCTCTTCTAGCTGAGTAATCTTTTTTTATTACTAACTCGTATCAGTAAATTTGTTCACAAAAGTAGAAACATTGCCCATCTGTAATAAACATCTGAGAGCTGTAACCTTCACTAGAGCAGTACACTTTTATAGAGAGTATTCTATTTTCAGGGTTGCTGACCTTTCACCTCTTTATTGGTTGCCATGGTGATGATCTGAGCTCTGCTTAATAGAGCTTTACTAAAATGAAGACAGTCAATAAGCTTTTTAACTCTAATGTTTATATTGATAGTTCCTGATAATATATATCAGAATAAGATATATCCTTAAAAATGTATCTAATAGCGAAATTTTTTATTTTTAAAATTTTATTTTTATTTTAAAAGCATATTTAAGTAAATGTTTATATAGGTTGCAGGAGATTAAATGCTTTCTGTGGCTTTCTTTGAATGCCTAGAATAGCATTGTGGGGACCTAAAAATATAGATATAACTTGAATGTAGATTGAAAGATCATAGTTGGATAATAAAACTCTTTTTATAACAGCAAGCTTTAGAAGTTACAGGTACAATGGTTAATGATTTCTAAAACAAAGTCAAGTCAGAGAACTCTTTTAGCACCTTGTCACAAGAACATTCAAGGCCAACCTCTCTTCATATGCACCTGTACAACTTCTAATGACTTCAGAGGGATCCCGAAACATTTAGAAGAAGGAAAGTTGGTGACCTGCCAGAATTCCCAGGGCAAAGTAGGAGAGCGTGGATTAAGTTTGTTTCCAAAGTTCACTTAACAGTTTTAAATCTATTACTTATCCATAGTAAAAAAAATATTTTTAGGGGTATACTGAAACCTGTATGAACACATTTTTGAGGAATTTGATTCCTTTTCCTTGAGAATTAAATAATAGTTATTTTAAATTTGTGTTTATATGTTCTGGTTGACATATTGTAAGTAAAATATAAGTGTATTTAATATAATAAGCTCTCTAGGACTGTCATTGCAAAGAAGGAAGTCTGAGGAATGGCTTAATTCACAAGGTCCATTTTCATTGTCATTTGTTTAGACTATATGAAGAAGGTGTTGTTCGTTGCTTTCTATGCATTCTGGCCAACTCTCTCACTGGGTTTGCCTAGTCAGCCAGGGCAGTTTGCCCAAGGCACTGTAGCCACAAATGGAGAAAGTGTCAGCTCACGTTGGCTTCGCTTTCTCCAAAGCCTTCATTCTTCTACTTCTCCTTGATGACTGAGAGCCTAAGTCTTTGGAATTTTGTTCCCATATCCTATCAAATACTTCCCAAGGCTCATTAAAAACAAAAACCAACATCCCTTAATGATAGGACCTAGCAATAAAATTAAACTGATGCTGAGGCTGTCTTTAGTGAATGAAAAGAAAATGAACTATGTGCTCATTTCAAGTGTCAAAATAATTTCTTTGAAAAATGCAGGGAATATCTGTCATCATAGATTTTTCATGTATCACTGTTTCCCCTAAATTAAAAAGATTTCTTAAATGCAAGGTGAACTTTAGAAAAACTGGCTGTGTTTTAATAGGAGAGTCACAAATTTAATTATACTCTTGTTACTTGGTTTCAGTGATCATGTTTATTTTTCTAAAACTGAAAACCTTATCCTGAATGAATGTGTTCTCAGGATGGACTGCTGAGACATGGAGAAGATAGTAGAAAAATGGCAAATGCCTTGGAGATTTTAAAATGGTCGCATGTGACAGAAATGACATGCTGGTTTTTTTTCCCCCCCTAGGCAGTGTGTCTTGGGTTTTTCCCTTATTATTTTCTTTACTTTTTTTTCCTCTTCTTTTTATGGTGGTGGGGGTGGTTATGTTTAAATGAAGTTGCTTTTACAGCACTAAAGACTTAATCATCCATTTCCTATATTAAAAGTAGCTACTTTTTTGCATGGACCTCAAGTATACTGTAGTATAGAGGTGGAATTTAAGGAAAGGTATTAAGCAGGTTGTGTTTTAGCTTATGGGCAAGTAATAAATTGTATCATGTATCTTGAATGTATCATAGATAAGCTGCTATATTACAATTGCCACTTCAGATAGCTGTGAAATTAGGTGATTAACTAGTTGGTACCTAACCTTCTAATTTCTGTATAAGTCTAATTACATGAAATAGAAATGGGGGTTTTGATTTTTTACTTTGCTTTTCTGTTTGGAGTATCATTGTAACTACTGTATTGTAAATGACAGAATATAATTGCATATGTTAAAAAATAAATTGTGTAAAAAATAAAATAAAATGGTCACATGTGCTAGCGCTTTCCACAATCCTAATTCTGTCTCCCATTGGCACCTGGCATGATTATTCCTTCTGCTTCCTGACCTCAACTCCTTTTCCCAACCCTACCTCTCCCCCAGGGAGTCTTTACCAGCTAACATATGTGCATACTGTGTAGCTCCACATCAAAGACATAACATTTTGGTGAGCCGGTTTGCAGTTTCTAAAGTTTCTTAAATGGGTTGATTTATGGTCGTGTTCTTTTTTTTTTTTTTAACCAAAGCATCTCCAGATATCCCAAAACTCGGACCCATGGAGCTGACCGTTGTTATTACTGTGCCGGTCTGCCTCCTGTCCATGGCAGCGGTGCTGACGCTATGGGCATGCCAAGGTCGCCAGTGCACAGACAGGAAGAAAAAGAGACAGAACGTGGAGGAACCCCTCTCTGAGTGCAATCTGGTAAATGCTGGAAAAACTCTAAAAGATCTGATTTACGAGGTGACTGCCTCTGGCTCCGGCTCTGGTATGTGCCCCCTGTCCATTCTGCAGTAAGAAAACTCGCATTTAAAAATAAATGAAAACAATTTCTAACTTTTAAAAAGGGCCCCAGTATTATGAATTGAATCATTTAGAATGCTCAGTGTGGTACCTGGTAAGTTCTGGTATAGAAACCTGTGTTAGGATTTGATGAAGAGAAAAAACTGTCATGGCCGAAAGAGTTAAGTCTTCTCAGTTGCCTTTTCTTTAGGTATTCCGAGTCTTACTATTACATTCTTTCAGAACTTATTTTTGAAGCAAGAAAAGAGTTTCTTTCCCCCCTACCCCTGCCCCCTTATGGTTGGTACTAATCACTGTTGCTGTCTTAGTAATGTTCCGTGGGCACACAAGTTACTGTATTTAAGGAATTGAATTCTGGGGGAAAGATGTTAGTTGTGCAAAGGGGTATCCTTAGAGTGCCTTTGCTTGTGGTTATGGGAGTCTTTGGAATCCACAGCCTCCCCTCCTGGGATGTGTGTGTGAAGTGAGCAGGGGGCTGACCTGAAATCAAAATCAAGAATGTGTTCTGAGCACATAGAAACCGAGATGACCGGGAGCAGCGCAGCACTCCTCTGCTGGCTGCTGCCGAGGTGAGATCATATCTCTATTCCCCCTGAATGGAACTCCACAACTCCTGGTGAAGCAGTTCAAAATACAAGACTGTTTTATGGCCTGAATGAGCCTTTCACACACCACGTGAGGGCATTTGGGGTTTCTGGTGACAGAGCGGATTCCTCTGTAATAACAAACTCTCTGCTATGGCCTTTCCTCATGTTGCATCCAGAAACTCTGCGGGCCTGTGGTACTGCAGACATGTGAACTAGGGTGAGGCGAGCTGGGTCACTGCAGAAGGTCCGGGAGCCCCTCTTGCTTTGGCAGAATCACTACGGAGGACTACCCCAAGCACACTTTGAGAAACTCCCCAGCCCATGGCCTCTAGGAGCATCCAGCCAGGCACGATTAACAAGAGCAGATGACAGAGTGGCGGTCTCATCTATATGAGCATCCGTGTTTAACACGAAGCAGCTTTCGACTCACCAGAGTCCAGAAGAGAGAGGCCTGATGATGTCTTGCGGAGAGCCCGACAGTCTGTTGCTTCTGAGGGCCAGAGCGCCTGCTCTCTCACTGAACAAGGTCTCGGTGTTGATGCCATCACTGCACAAATTAGGTGGCATGTTTTCAAAGGAGGAATAATGGGAAAAATGTCCCCAAACTGCAAAGTTTATAAAATTAAAATCCAAACTAAATTATTGCATAGAAAGCTGACATTCTTCCTTTAAAAGTAAAGCTGTTCAGAGTCGGTACTCCTTCCCCTCGGACTGTTACGTCATGGGGCTTACTGTTCCCTCTCTCCTGAGCACTGGTGACATCCTAGGCACCGAATATGAGCACAGAGAACTCTGACTTGTGCCCAGTTCCTTGAAACCTTACATAATTTCTTTATAAGGTTCAATTGATTAAATAACCCTCTATTTAATACCCCCCCAAAATTTCAGTTCAATTGGAGATGTTAAGTAGCAGTGTGTATTTTAGAGCTACTTTTTGAATATATTTAAGGTGACTAAGAACTTCCCTTTCAAATTAAAGTAATAGAGATGTTATAACTGGAGGCTGGATATTTGGTTTAAGAAAGTAAGCATGAGTCAGGGCATGAAATAAAAAATTAATATTAAGATTTGTGGTGTTTTTATGCATCCTTAAGCCTAACTCTGGATTTGTTAACTGCTGGACTCTTGTCTTTATATTATTTTAAGATCTTTCTTTTCCTTTTTTTTTTTTTAAGTTTATTCATTTTAGAGAGAGCAAGAGTGATCAGGGGAGGGGCAGAGAGAAAGGGAGAGAGGGAGAATCCTAAGTAAGCTCCCACTTCCCGCACAGAGCCTGATGTGGGACTTGAGCTTATGAACCCTGATATCATGACCTGAACTGAAATCAAGAGTCAGACGGATAACCAACTGAGCCACCCAGATGTCCCAGGATGTTCTAAAAAGAAAGCTGTAAATATACCCAAGCACGGGCGATTTTTTTAAATGAACAGTTTGAAAGAGTTTTCGGCACTTTTCCTCAGAGTCAGCTACAAACATTTGGCGGTGAGCACTGGCAAACAGTAACTGATGGCAGCACTGCCTTTGGTAATCAGAGAGAGTGGATCTGGCTGCAGCAGCACTTCCTTCTATCATGAAAGCTCATTCACAGGCAGGAAGTCAGGTGCTGCTGACTTCTTCATTGGCCAGCAAACTTCCGGCAAAGGCAGTTTTGTTAGATGTTGAGAAACCAAACTTGTGCAGCTTATCCCTAACGGGCTCAGGGACACATTTCAACAGGCAAATGGACCAGTGTTCTGTTGGAAAGTTTCTGAGAATGGATTGTGTCTCAGGCGGCTTCTAAGAGTCTGGGCACGTTGCTGCTTTCCTCTCCCCATACCTTACTTCTGATGAGTAGTGGCATTACTGAGCGATGCCTTTCCATCAGACAGGCAGCAGCTTCTACAACCCCTGGTTAAAAAAAAAAAAGTAAAATGAACCTACATGGAAAAGTGAAGTCCATGTTTCCTCAAATGAAATTTGTCAGGGTATAAGCAAGAACTAGATTATTTGGAATGGTTGCCCTGAAAGACACCGAAACAGCTTTCACTGAGTTTTCGTGTCTCAGCTTAATTGCCATGCTGAGGACATTAGATGATATTGTCTTGCTCTGCCCATGGTCTGTGGCATTGGTCATGCACTCAATCAATTTGCAGTTTGAAAACACAGGCTTATCTAGCTCTCTTGTAAGTTGGTAGTGGAGGCAGAGGTTGTTGATGTGATGTTTTTGTGAGTGTGTGTGTGTGTGTGTGTGTGTGTGCACAAGACAGGAGAGGGAGGAGAGCGGCTGAGAGTGCAGTTTGGGCCACTAATTGTTAGATCAACTTTTATTGTGTGTAAAATTGACTGTCTACAAAAAACAGCCTTTACAGTCTGCTGCTGGAGATCTTCCCAGCAGGAGAGAACTGGGGGCATACCCATGGAATGGTGAGAGCAAGAGTTTGGACTGAAGACCCGTATTTTAGTTGTGGCTCTGCCTCCCGAGTTCTGGGCGAGTCTTTGATTATTGTGGAGCCCCGATACTCTCATCTCTAAAATGGTAAACTTGGACTAGACGATCTCAGAACTTTCTGACTGTGGGGCTCTGTGACTAATTGTTGAGACCCATAATAGCAACCTTATAGTCTGTGCTTATTTAGCCATAGTGCGTGGTTCTCACGAAGATGAGAACATGTGAATACCCTGTGGCTCATTTCAGGAGCAGAGGCCAGAGCCTGCAGCGCTCAGAGGGCTGTTGCAGTGAGCGTTCCTGAGCCATCCCACTCACTACAAGGATAATAATGAATCGTGACTTTCCAGACTACACTTATACTATAACCTCTTTCACTATTTTCCTCTAATTATACTTGCAATAAGTACTCATTGTGGAAATTAAAGAAAATGTGTATTAGACAGAAGAATGTCACAATTCACCCTGATTCCACTAAGTAGAAATAACCATCATAGCATTTAATAAATTTCCTTTTCAGTCTTTTTCTGGTGCAGTTTTTGAATTGCTAGGTACACTTATTTTGATGGATAGAATTGACTGTGCTATTTTCATTTAATATTATAGCAAAAATGTTTTCCTATGTCATTAAGAAATACTTTGTAATCAGCATCATTATCATTTGCTTTAAGTAATATGTTTTAAGATAGAATATTAAGGATTAGCCATTACTGATCATGTAATATACAAGATACTCTGCTGGGTGCTTAATGTGCTTATTTGTTCTTGGATTGCCCCTATGGGGTAGGTACTCCTAAACAGCCCCTGTGTTGTAGATAAGGAGGTTCAAGCTCAGAGAAGTTCAATTACTGGCAGGTGGGTGCGTGGCACAGTTGAAATTTGAGCACAGGTCTTTCTTATCTGTTCTCTTAATCTCTGCACAATGTTTCACAGTTTTTCTATTATCTGATATTTTCCTTCTATTTCCTATAAATAATAATAATGTATTAAATATTTTAACATAAGTGTTTCTGCCTTTTGTAGTTAAATCTTTAGGAAGGAATTCTAGACGGGTTATCGGTTCAAAGAATCTAAACTTTTTACATACACTCAGAATATATTTTCTTTGAAATTTGTTTTATTTCACAGGATATCTGTTTGGTAGTTTCTATGACTGTGCCTTCGCTTTTAGTGTAATGTGATTACCTCCCTTGATTATTGAATTTGATTCTTCACTTTGCAGTTTTAATTTTTTTTAATTCGCAGAGAATTCTTCTGCTTCTCCCATTGTACTAGAAACAATACATTTTATTTTAGCAGCTAATGGCATATTTTTTTAAACTTTTGCATATTTAGTAAACTGACTGGCTTTAATGGGCCTATTGGGGAGATATGGAGCAGTTCTGGAAAATCAGATATCTGTAGCAGCAGGCTATGTTCAAGAAATTGCCATTTGTGAATATGAGAAGAGAAATTCATAATAAGAAACTGGAGTATTCTCTTGAGCAATGGTTTGACACTAAGGTTTGGTATAATAGTACTTATTTCTTCAAAATCAGTGAAATTCTTAAGGTGTTTAAATGTTTGCCTTTTTATGGGAAATAATGGCCATCGTGATGGTTCCTTCTGGAACGCCCTTGTTTCTAATCATCAATTCCATCTTTTCTTTGGTTAGGTCTACCTCTGTTGGTTCAAAGAACAATCGCAAGGACGATCGTACTTCAGGAGATAGTAGGAAAAGGTAGATTTGGTGAGGTCTGGCACGGAAGGTGGTGTGGAGAAGATGTGGCTGTAAAAATATTCTCCTCCAGAGATGAAAGATCTTGGTTTCGTGAGGCGGAAATTTACCAGACGGTTATGCTGAGACATGAGAATGTACTTGGTTTCATTGCTGCTGACAACAAAGGTATTTCCCATCTAATTGGGTTCAGCAAGTAGGAGCGTTTGTGTATCATCAGATCAAAATAAATAATGTCTTTGTTTTAATAAAAATCTAGTCTAATTCCTTTATTGAGGGTAGAAAATGCTTTTCCTCTTCTCCACAGATAAACATCTAGAACTATATGATAAAGACAGGGCAAACGAGTGATAGGAAATCATGATGACACCATAGCTAGGTTGATATTTAAAGTATTTGGTGACAGGTATGGCACAAGAATCAGAACAGAAGCTTCACTGGAACAGATCGTGAGAGGACCTGCAGTGCTAATGTTTATACCTTATTTGCTGGTTCATGGAGAGATTTCGAGGCATCTTGTCAGGGGGTGCGGTGGGAGGTAGGGGAGGTTGCTTTGGGTGTCTGGGGCAAAGGAATGGGATTGGGATTTTCAATAACAGCTGTTAGCTGATGAGGACAGAAATATTTCAGTATTTTATTAACTGGTACAGACATACCAATGAAGCTAGCTGAATGTCTACCTTTGCTAGGATGATCCTTCTCATCTGTGTGAACAGGCTTCAGTTTTCTATGAACATATTCAGAGTGGCAGCCAGCAAATCAATCTTAGTGAGATTTTCTATTACTGTACTTTGAGTATGATTTACATCTTGAGGTTTAACATCAAAAGCCCCAAACAGTAGCACTTTTTGAGTTTTTGGAGCAAGACAGAGCATTTATGTCCTGGTCTTTAAATCAGTATTTGTAAAATATGGTATAAATCCCTGAATAATCAGGGACTGGATATAAAGTTTGTGGATGACTTATGCTTTCTTCTTTTTGCATAGATTTTACCCATTTAACTGTGCAGTTTTTCCCTTAATAAAAGGAAACAGGGCACAAAGGGAAACAAAAGTAGATCCAGTCAATTTTTTTGACTTGAATCAATAATATGAAGAACTTTGGTGAGGTAGAGACTGTAACCTCTATCTAAAAAACAAATGATCTGTGGATATCAGGGACTCACCATTATCTATGGAAATTAAAATCTATGGTTATTTTTTATCTGTTATAACCTTGATTATTATTAATTAGATGACATAAGGGAGGCCTAGAGTTATGGTACATTTTGGCCACAATTGTGTTGCTGATGGTTCATGTTTTCTGATGTGGTGGGCATAAACTGAGTAAAGCCAAGGTGAGCTTTAAAAAGAAAAACATTTTTTCCAAATTCTCAACTACATATATTTTGAAAATATATCCAAACTATTGAAAATGAGACATTTCTTAGTAAGCTACGACCTTTTCCTTTTCATTCCTAAGATTAAGCTCAAGCACTTACTGATTAGATTAATTAGCATTGTTGTCAAAGCAGTAATGACTTTGGTTATATGGTTCATCTTGATGGGTCTGATTTAATCATGATGTTTATTTGATTATAAAACAATAGGCCCAAGAGACATCATCCCTGATTTTCTCCTTCTTCAGTTTAACTGGTCTGCCTCTGTCACTGGCTTACTAATTAGTGGCTTTGTGAATGCTTTCAAATGACCTCTAAGATTGCTTTCATCCTCATTTCTAAATCTGTGGTATTCACAGTTCCATTGGTTAGTCAACTCTCTGACCAAGATGTTGATGTGAGAGGACAAAGATAGCCATCAGCATTGAGCAGAGAGAGGGGCAAGAGCAGGGATTAGTTTTATTCATGGTCAGTTTATTACTGAACTTTATCACGTTATGTTGATTTTTGTATTCCTAAGAAATTTTATCGCTACCCGGATTTGGAAATCAAATATTTGGATTAAGAGTTAGCTTTTGTACATAAAGCACTTAATGGAAAAAGTCCATAGCAAATGTTTATTATGACTTCCCTTCTCTGAGAATCAGAACGAGTCAGTGCTTTCCAGAGCTGTTGTAGACCCCATTCCAAAAGCTAAAACTAACTCTAGGGACTCTAATACCTAGAGTCATTTTAGGCTAATTTCTGTTCTGCTAAAAATATTTCATAAGCTGGATTACCGTTTGGTAAGAGGAAGTAAATTATTTGAAAATGTCTCATAACTGTTTGGCTCTTAATGTAAGCTTCTGGGAAAAATCATCAACTTCATATTTTGAAAAGTGAACAATGTGAACATTCTTAAAATTTAAGGGTTTTTAGTATAATAATCATACTTTGTGTACCTTTGTTGCATTTCTAGTTTTTATTGGAATAATCTTTCTTAAAAGCACAGAGTGATTTATAGCACAACACTGAGCCTAAGAGCATCTGTCAGTAGTTTTCCCTATAACGTGATCCTACCAACAGATAGAGTAAGAAAGGACTTGTTCACTTATCAGAATTACTCTCACAGCTTCCTATAGCTACAATATGTACAACAGATTCTAGTATATCAACATCTTTGGGGATCCAGTGAGAAATTTTACTGTGCTAACTTGGACAGTCACCATCATCACTGAAGTAATTAACTTTCCTTTGTTAACAATACAGATTTACTTTCAGTACTGACATTTGCTAAACGCTTTTGGTTTCTTCCTTAGCATAACAAAATGATTTTTAATGCAACAAAATGATTTTTTTTCATTTAGATAATGGAACTTGGACTCAACTTTGGCTTGTCTCCGAATACCACGAACTGGGCTCCTTATATGACTATTTGAATAGAAACATAGTGACAGTGGCTGGCATGATCAAACTGGCACTTTCTATAGCTAGTGGTCTGGCCCACTTACATATGGAGATTGTTGGTACACAAGGTATGTGTTTTCTTTCTAAGTTTTTTCTGCTTGAATATGAAGATAGAAACACCAAATTGTCTTTTAGTGCTTCCTTGTATTTTGGTTTATTGTAATTATGAAATGTAAAGAAACACCAAGGTACTTTATAAAGCTGAGGGTATTATGATGATACAGCCAGCTCTCATCTACATACTCGCCATTTTGTATATTAGCCACAGTAATGTTTTTATACTGGTGACTCCAACTTGGCCATTTAGCACGTACACCTGGGAGACCTTACTTGGGTGGAAAATGCTCTATATTCAGAGAATATTGATAACTTAAATATTTACCTATGATAATCAAAATAATGGGAGATGGTAATGTAATCTTGAAGAAATATTTACATATCATGTATTCAAAGGCCAAGTAATACACACTGTCCTTACTATTCATTGAGTTAATAGAAAATTGGCCCTAGAAAGTCATTAGTCTGGTCAGGACATAGCTCTCAAATTTGGATTCATGGGCCCTTTAAACTCTTAAAAACTACTGAGGAACCCAAAAGGGTTTGTGAATTTGGGTTCTACCTGTTAATTTTTACTATATTAGGAACTGAAATTGAGAAATGTAAAAAATATTAATTTACTTAATAATAATTAACTGATTAAATGTGAAATAAATTTAAGAAATGTACATGTTTTAAAAGATTTTGCATCCTTTTTTTTTTTTGTAATACAAAGCCCAACCTAATGAAAATAATGGTTTTGTTTTACATTTTTGCAAATCTCTTTAATGTCTGACTTAATGTCTGGATTTTCATGCATGTTCTTCATTCAGTTGGTTCCAATATGTTGTTTTGGTTGAAGTCTGTGAATAAAAAGTAATATCACACAGATATATATTTGGAAAAGAGTTTCAAAGAATCCCAGGGATCTTTGGGTCACATTCTAGAACTGTTGGTCTAGGGTAGTAGAAGTTTGAAACATGTTTGTAAGAGAATATTTGTTATGTTCTTACATGGTTGTAGCAATGCTAATTCCTTCTCTGTTCATTCAACAAAAATTTATTAGTGGTCACTAAATGCCAACAAGTGTTCTGAGCATCTGAGGCCTGCTGATTAGCAAGATACATGCCATTAGGCATTTACAGTCCAGTTGGGAAAGAAAGATAATTAGACACAAATATGAATGAACAATATAAATAATAATAAGGGCTCTGAAGAAGGCAAAATGGGGCACTCTGTGGGGAATGACTGGAAATGTGGAATGTGTGGTCAGGGAAGACCTGTCTGAGGAGGTTGCCTTTGAGCCAGGTCTTCAACATGATTCCTTTTGAAGAGAGTCAATCTTTAGTAACAACAACAAAAAATAAGTATGCTTTTCTTATGCTTCATAGGTAAACCTGCAATTGCTCATCGAGATATAAAATCAAAGAATATCTTAGTGAAAAAGTGTGAAACTTGTGCCATAGCAGACTTAGGGTTGGCTGTGAAGCATGATTCGGTACTGAACACTATCGACATACCTCAGAATCCTAAAGTGGGAACCAAAAGGTAAGATAACTAACTTTGGTAGGACACTGAGATGTGTGACTGCCTCCTAAACATGAAATCATGGAATGTGTGTGCGTGTTTTGTTTTGTTTGTTTTTGGTGTGTAGGGGGGGTGGTCTGAATGGAAAATCATTAGGCCCAAGAAAGCAAGAACTATTCTGTGGGTCATTGAGAAGTCAGTGGCACAATGCTTATAAAGCAAGAACAGTTGGCATTTTAGTTGTATAGACAGTAGTCCTTTGGGTGAGGAATCCAGTAGCTAGGGATGGTGGAATAGACAATGATACATTATTTTTAGTGTGCTACTTTCTGAGAATCATTTTCCTATGGATAGGAGGGAAAAATGCGATTAACATATAGCTCCTCCAAAACCTTTATACTTAGAAATGCACTGAAACCCAGGGCTAGTTTTATTTGTTCAAGTTGTAAACAAAAGATGCAGAATCAATATATTGAGCAAGATAAGCAAGGGACTCTAAATAAATACATACATGTGCTATTGTACTCCCTTAATATTTAAGGATGTGTAACCATTTTTGTATTTACCTGTAATTTTATTATTCTTAAGTCTCCCAAGTTGATGTATATTAAGATAATATGAGTTTGGACGTGATTCCCACATTCAAGAAACAGAATCTCTGAAGGTTCAGAACAAATATGAGATAAACAGAACATAACCACATACGTATTACAAAAGGCCCATTGGGAGTTGGATTTCTGGTGTTTTCTTGTTCTGGCCAGCCTGTGGCCAAAATACTTCCATTTCTTTTTATTTGAATATCAGGCTCATGCTACTTTGATACAATTCCTGGCTTCTTGACCTTGAAATCAGATACAACCAAAACCTTCTCCTGGAGTTGTTAAAGGCTCTTGGGAATAGGGAATTTCTGGTACAGTTGGCCTCCAAACCATATTAGAGATCCCAAGCCCAGCACTCTGACTTCTCTTGGTTCCCTAGGAGAATATAAAGAGGTCCCAGGAACACATCAGGGAAGTTTATTCCAACTAGGCAGCCCTATATGAACTCTCTTCTTTTCTCTGTGAAAAGCAAGCTTCAACTTACCCATATGACGAATTTTCCACATTGGAGACCTCCAGGGAAGCTTGGATGCTGGATTCCTTAAGAGGATCTAAAACTTTGAAGAGTTGGGGAAACTGTTGCATCCTCATTTTAATATTTTGGGAAATCATCCAAATCTTTCTAGGACAGCTAGACTCAGTCAGGTCCCATGACCTGTAGATTTCCTTGATTTAGTTTTATTCAAACAAGTTTGTAATTTTCTTGCAGCCAATGTATATTGTGTATACATTTCTTGAAGCCAGTGTATAATAAAATTTTTCATTCAGAGAAGGTATCTAGGGTATGCTGCTGAGCCCTGTGTTAGAAACCTAGGGCAACCATGATGAATAAGAGATGCTCTTTGTCCTCAAGCTTTCCATGGTAATATTTGTTAGTGGGAGTTGAGTTCCATCTTTCCTACTGAGTGCTTTGTTTACTACTGAATTTCCCTCTACCTTGTTTTTTGCAAGAATTTGGCTCCCAGCACTTGTGCTTTGACACTGAGTAGAATGAGCTCTAGCTTTATTTTTTTTGTTTCAAATTACAGTTCAGTCAATCACTGTATTATTTAAATTTAATTTATTAGAGTGGCTTAGATCTACTTTGAAAAATGATGTAAGCTATCTTAATTTATATTTTGTGACAGGATTTATTGGGATTGTATTTTACTGGATTGCTGTAAAGTCATACACAGAATCTGAAATGTGCATGTTTTTGAAGGTATATGGCTCCTGAAATGCTGGATGATACGATGAATGTGAATATCTTTGAGTCCTTCAAACGAGCTGACATCTATTCTGTTGGTCTGGTTTATTGGGAAATAGCCCGAAGGTGTTCAGTTGGAGGTAAGATGTCAGAGGTATTTTTTGTATCTATCTTTCCTTGATGCTTTGAATATAAGATATGATTTTTGTATGTATTGTTTTCTAAGCACCATATTGAATCATTTTTTTAATATTTAAGAGACTACCTTTTGGATTTATATTTCCAGTGGCAAAAGCGGAGCATCCTGCATGTAATGCTGATTTTATATTGTGAGTACTGCTTAGGTACGAGTGACATTTCTCCTGATAATTCTGATTTTCTTAATGATACTTTGCAATGCACTTGAAAATTTACTTGAGTTTTATGCAGTTAGCTGTATACCTACTTAATATCTGAAATTAAACCCAAAGATATTAAATGACATACCAAAGCCATAGGAGTTGAAGTCTTCTAGTTTTCAGGCTTTTCCTATTTTGCTTTCTTTTGTTTTTCCACCTGTGATAATGAATGTGGAAGAGAGAAAATGAGAGAAAGCAGACATGAGCATAGACTAAATTCCTGACTCAATGCTCCTAGCAGTTCAGAGATTAATAATGAAAGGAAGAGTTTGAAAGGATAAAACCCTACAAATGCACTCTGAGGGAGTTGTGGCCTCAGTGGAGAAAAGTTAACTACTGATAGAAAATGGTTAGTTTTCACTTACAAGGGATATAGACTTAAAACTAAGCCGTGGTATAGCAAATTCCTGAATATCTGACTTTAGGCAAATTATTTGGTCACACTTTCCTCATCTGTAAAATGAATCATAAAACTGGCCCCTTGGGCTTTGAGGATTTAACAAATTGATCTAGTAAATTAATTAACTAGTATAGAGCATGCTTATAGTAAACATCAAATAAAAAAGCTGTCATTATCAAACCACTTTCAGTTTTTATATTTGTATTGATATCATTTTGCATCATTCTAATCTCATTTTTTTTAATGAGTAAAATTTTTTTAAGCTTACAAGGTTAAAATTATGGTTATAATATTACTTGAATGAGAAAACATAATTTCCCCCCTTCTATTCACAGATGAAATAGTACACTGTTCAGGAAGATGAAGCTATTTATAGAAGCAATAGAATTAGGTAGAATTTTGGAGCCTGGGATTGAGTTCCAGATCTGCCACTTACTAGCTTTAGGACCTTGAGCAAATTTACGACTCCTTGTGCCTCAATTTTTTCCTTCTGTGGAGATAATATGGTACCTCTTTTAGTCAGTGGATTGAGAAATAAATAGTTAAAATATGTAAAGGGCTTAGGAGAGTGTATGGTAAAAAGGATGACTCAAACATGTTTGTAACAATTTTTAAAAATTTCATACTGATTGTGTAGATGTGCTTTTAGGTCATTGTCCTTAAATTTTCTTCAACTGTTGAAATAGTAATTTAGTTAATATAGTATTAGGGTACATCTTAAATATTCTAAATTAAAAGGACTACAATTAATTAAAACAATTTTATAAGAAATTCTCAAGTTCAAATAATATTCTGATAATTTAGGTCAGGTCTTTGTATTTGAGACTCTAAATATAAGCCTTCATGTTGATAGGCATATAACTTTTGCAATTAGGCATTACTTTTGAATTGCATAATTGTATTTTATATAAATCAGAATTTACATAGTTTTTATAATTATATAAAATATTTTATATATTTACACTTATATGATTATTAAAATTATGTAAGTATAATGGATTTATATAAAATAATATACAACATGTAATATGTTATAGTCAAAATTATGTATCTTATAAAATAGATATATTTGTTTTATATAATATATATGTAATTATCAAAATTATATAAAATTTTATAATATAAATTTTATAAACTTATATAATAGTTATTCAGCTGAGTGCTTAATACCTATATCTTTGGTTTTATAGTGACACAAAATTTTAATAAACCTGACTTTCCAGTTTCCCAGGGTGCCACTTGTACCTAGAAGACATAATTGGTAGTCTTTGGAAATAAATATTTTTGCTTATTATTCACACAAGGAAATTTATCATGCCAATTTCTTATAGGAATTGTTGAGGAGTACCAGTTGCCTTATTATGACATGGTGCCTTCAGATCCCTCAATAGAGGAGATGAGGAAGGTTGTTTGTGACCAGAAGTTTCGACCAAATATCCCCAACCAGTGGCAAAGTTGTGAAGTAAGGCTGTGTTCTTATATATGTTTTATCTATTACAATTTTGAGGTAAGTTACCAGGGAAGATTTTTGGAGACGATACAGTTCTCTCTTAATCTAGGCATCCTGTTTCTTCCACAAATGTAAGGATATGTTTTTGTATCAGTCTTCAGAAGGATTTTAGTCCTTGTAGCTTAGAATGCTAAGTTAAGTGGCTGTAACCGGCCTTGGTATCCCAGTGACCTGACACCACAAGATTTGCTTTCTAGCTGTGGAAGGTCCCCACCAGATCAGGCAGCTGAGCTCCCTGTGCTGATCCAGAAATGCAGGTGACTTTGATCTTGGGATGCTGCTCTCTCAACACCTAGTTTCCAAGTGTCTAGGTCAGGAAAATTTTCATTCATCAGAAAAGCTACCTCATGGCCAAGACCTTTGTTATCTCCTCATCCCCAACAGTGCAGACAGTGGCCACCATGGAGCATACATACAATAAATGATTATTGTAGTGCTAGTTCAGCCTTACGTGAGGGTAGAGACTTTTTTAGTTCCCACACGGAGAAAGAAGGGAAGGTGAGGGAAAGACTACAAACCATCTAACTAATCCCAGAGCTGTTTTAATGCTTTAATCTCCCACAATCCTCTATTACTGTTATATATTCTACCATATTTAATTGTAATATGTGAGGTCTTTTTAAAGTTCTGTTTTTTAGTTTGGCTTTATCATAAGGGTTATTTTATACAGTAAGTTTTTTCCTCATATCCTCCCTCCTTCATATTTCACCCAGTTCTTTTTCTGCTTAAGGAAGGATTTATGTCTTGACATTTCCAGTTTGTATAGATATCTTATCCACATACTTATTTTAGAAGCAGAATTTGAGATACTTACAACCAAACTGAAATTAAATGAATTTTTCCTAACACTAATAATTTAATGTATATGAAAGAATATGTAACATATATGTAAAGTCTAAAGTATAATAATAAAATGAGAAACAGTGAATTCACTCCCAAGTTTAAAAGATAGAACATTCAAAGACATCTTACCCCTCTGGGAGATTACTGTTATGATAATTTATTATTTCCTTGCTGTTTCACAGTAGAAAAAATATATGTTATATACATGTATTATATATATATATATATATACACACACACACTAAAAATGTATTGTTTACTTTTGTGTGATTGTGAAACATATTATTGAAACTTACTAGTCTTCTTAATATCTTTTCACTTTCTCTTATATATGTATGTAGCTAAAATCTGTTCATTTTCATATCTGTGCAGTAGTTCATTAAATGGCTAGAGTAAAATTTCTTTTTCTACTCTATCGTTGATTGTCTCATGTGTGATTTTAACACTTTTAAACAGCACTGCTCTACATATACATGTGTGTGGGAAAATTTCTTAGAGTATAAAAATGTAGATTCTTCTGGAGTGTCCACATAAATGTTCATATCTCCAAATAATGAGAGTTCTGGAACCAACCCTCAAGGCTTTTCTTTTTTTTTTTTTGCAGTTTCTAGGACTTCCAGTATAACATTGCTTGAAAGTGTTGATAGTGTTTATCTTTGTTTTACTCCTTAAAGTTTTATATATTTCACCTTTGAGTATGATATTGGCTGTAGGCTTTGTCAAAACTTTAATCAGGTTAAATAAAAGCTGACTTTGTTTTGATAAAAGCTTTCTTCCCATGTATGATGTGATGATATGGCCTTTCTTCCATGTCTCTTAATGTGATAAATTGCATTTATAGATTTTCCACTGTTAAACCAACCGTGATTTCCTAGAAAAGATCTAACATAGTCATTTTTAATGCAATCAATTTTGTACATTGCTGATATAAGCGACTTTTATCCATTTGTGTCCAGTATTTAGTTCGATCTTATATTAATCCCATGAATTAGACACTCATGTGATTTTATGCCATTATTGTTTGTTTAGACTTAACATGTTTATCACTTTCTTTGTTCAACATTACTGTTTGCCTCTCAGAGCTTCCTTCTAAGATCATTTTCTGATTTCCTGATGTGCATTCTTTAAATGTATTTTATGTAAACTGGTTTTTTAGGAAGGCCTAGTGCTTATAAGTCCTTTCAGTGTTTGGGTGTCTGAAAATTTATTTTGTTCTTAATCATAAACAAAGTTAGATTCATTGTTATTATCTCAATACTTTAAAGTTGTTTTTTCACTGTCTTCTGGCTTTCATTATTGCTGGAGAGAAGTCAACTGAGTTTTGTTTTGTTTTGTTTTTTAGTTCATTTATCTTTTCCTTCAGGCTACCTTAAGAACTTCTCTGTCTCTAGTATTCTCCAGTTTCTCTATGATGTATTGGGTGTAGATGTCTCTTGATTAATCTTGCTTGGAATTTTTGGACTTTCTAATTCCAAGGATTTGTGATGTTCTTCAGTCTGGAAAATTCTTCACCCTTATCTCTTCAAATAGCTCCTCCTCTCATTGTCTTTCTTGCCCATTTTTAGAGAATTCATTGGATGCATGTTAGAACTTTCATTTTTTTTGCTTGTCTTTTATTCTCCCGTTTTCCATATTTGTATCTTTACGTAGCATCTCATATTTATCTTCCAGTTCACTAATTTTGTCTTCAAATATGTCTAATCTACCATTTATCTTATCCATGTAGTTTTTATTTTGTTCATCTTTTATGTCAAGAAGTTTTTTTTTTCAGTCATAAAAAGGTAGTGAGTTTATTAGGTTTTTTGTTTGTTTTTTACTGAAGTATAGTTGAGACACATTTTATTCATTTTAGATATACAGCATTGACAACTCAATACATTATGCTGTGCTCATCACAATTGTAGTAGCTACCATCTGTCAGCATACAAATTATGCTCTCTATGCTGTATCTTTCATCCATGTGACTTATTAATTTCATAACTGAAAGCTTTTACCTTCCACTCCACTTCATCTATTTTGTCCATTCCTGCCTCCCTACTGATAACCATTAGTTTGTTCTCTGTATATATGGGTCTGATTCTGCTTTTCGTTCATTTGTTTTTTAGGTTGCATATATAAGTGAAATCATTTGATACTTAGCTTTCTCTGTCTGATTTATTTTACTTAACATTATACCTTCTAGGTCCATCCATGTTATTGCAGATGTCAAGATCTTATCCTTTTTCATGGCCAAGTATTATTCCACCATAGATCTTATATATAAGATATATGTAAAGATATAAGATTTTATGCATAAGGTATATGTATATATAAGATATATATAAGATATATGTATGTATATGGAATAATACATATATATAGAGAGAGAAGATACATATCTGTTTATATATAGATATAAATATAAATATAGATACATTTTCTTTATCCATTCATCTATTGATGGACACTTAGTTACTTCTGAATGTTGGTTATTCTAAATAATGCCCCAATAAACATAGAAGTGCATGTATCTTTTTAAAGTACCATTGTTGTTTTTTTTAAAGAGAAGTGGGTAAATACCCAGTAGTGGAATTACTGGATCATATACTTTCTATTTTCACTTTTTTAAGGAACATCCATACTGTTTTCCATAGTGGCTGCATCAGTTTGCATTCCACCAACAGTACATGAAGGTTTTATTTTCTCCACATCCTCATGAACACTTGTTATTCTTATCTTTTTGATTCTAGCCATTCTGACAGGTATGATGTGATATCTCATTGTGGTTTGGATTTGCATTTTGCTGATGAGCAATGATGTTGAACATCTTTTCATGTGTCTGTAGGCCATCTCTATATCTTCCCTGGGAAAATGTCTACTCAAGTCCCTTGCCCATTTTTTAAATCAGATTATTTTGTGTGGGTGTGTACTGAGTGGTATAAATTGTATATGTTGGAATTTAACTCCTTATCAGATATATCATTTGCAAATATCTTCTCTCATTCTATAGGTTGCCCTTTCATTTTGTTGATCATTTCCTTCTCTATGAAAAAGCTTTTAATTTTGTTATAGTTCCAATAGTTTATTTTTGCTTTTGTTTTCTTTGAAGAGTATGTCACAGCATTTTATTCGTACTTTTTCTTTTTTAAAAAAATGATCTTTTTAACTTATATTTTGAATTTCCTCTTTGCTTCTTAAAAATTATTTTATATATTTATTTTATATTTTATATCATTTAATTCTAGCATCTAATGTTTTGATGGGTCTGATTTTACTGTTTGTTGTTTCACTTGATCTTTGCTTATGATACTTTATTCACTCTTGTGCTTGTGAATTTTTATCATGAGCTTACGCTTATTGCAACATTTTAAGGCCTGAGCTTCACTTTTTCCTTACCAAGAGTCAACATTTAGATAAATTTTTTAAATAAAATTCCTTATAAGACTGATTCATCCTTATACTCAGGACTTGGCAAACATCTTGACTTGACACTTTCTGTCTTTGGGCTTTGGGCTGTGTTTCCTATTGTTCACATGTGGTTTGTCAATTCCAAAAGCCTAGACTATGAGATCATCAGATGTCACCAGAGTGGCCACTTGCTTCAGTGATTTCTTACATCTCTCTGGATTCATCTTTTCTCATTATTTTCCCCTCTGAGTATTTATTTACGTACCCGTTCACTGTACAGTTTTTTTTTAATTCAGAATTTTTGATATTTATACTTAGCCCATTATTTTAGAATGGCATAAGTTACAGGTGCTAAAATGTACAAATCTTAATACACAGCTTCATAAATTTAAAAAGTGTACACATATATACCTATAATCTAGACCAGTGTGTAGGGAATTTGCAACTCATCCCATATCCCTTTTTGTCTTTCATGTCCTTTCTCAGAAGATTTTAAAATACAGCCACTTTATAATATTCCCAGAAATCAATGGATTGAATTTCCAATGAAAAGTTAGTTTCTCTAAGGTTAATGCTGTGTGTTGACTGGATTTTTAAGGAGATTGGGTCCTGGTCTTCTCATAATGTTTTAAGTTTACGATTTTCTTCACCAGACCTTAGCCTCAGTTCCTGGGTTTGTTGTTATGCTTCTCTTGTGCAGTGTTTGTGTGACTGGCTAACACATTTGATATTTTTCTCTCTTAAAGGCGCTTCGAGTCATGGGAAGAATAATGCGTGAGTGTTGGTATGCCAATGGGGCAGCCCGCCTGACTGCCCTTCGTATTAAGAAGACTATTTCTCAACTTTGTGTCAAAGAAGACTGCAAAGCCTAATGATGATGATTGTGTTAAGAAGAAATCTCTCACAGCTTTTCTTTTCTCATTTTCCCTCTTTATGTGAATGTTGTTGCCTTTTTTTTGTTGTTGTTCTACCTCAAAGATAATGCAGGACAGTATTGAAGAGCCCAAAGGCGGCATGAAAAGTAACTCTAAAGTCAAGCACGGGCAGGAGTTGACTTCATCCCATCTCGATGTTGTTTTTAATTTTATTTTGAAAAGTGACACATCAGTTCATCTTTTTTTATTTAACACAATATGACAAAAATGTAAAATAAGCTATATAAAAATAATACAAGTCATTAAGGTTTTCTTTTACTTGAATCAAGAGCACATGAATGAAGAAAAGGAAAGGTAAAAGCATTTTTTTCCTGAGATGGAAACGTTTTCATTAAAAATGTGAACTAGAGCACATTATATCTCAGCAGAACTTTAGGTTATATAATCTGTGGTTTTCTCTTTTTTCTAATTAAGAAGGATATTTTAAAAACTTAAATATTGCTCTGAACTTTAGTGTCTAAAACATGTAAAAGGGGAGCCACTCAGCTGAAAGATGAAAGTGAGGTCAGAAGTAGCCACTTCCTTGACCTTGCCTCTTCCCAGTGTCCTGCTCTTCATAATCTACTACCACAACAGCCCCATAACAGTGTGAAAGCCACTAAATTTTTTACTTCCTCTAATGTACAAATGAGACATTGGACAGCTTGAGGCACTGAGAAATCCTGAAAGTCACATAGCTAATGGTGGCCCTGGACCTTGGTTCAAATCTTGTGATAATCTGTAGACTTAGCCAACTTCCTCCTTTTACTTAAAATTCCATTTAGTTCTTTTCTCCCTATGCAGAAACACCGTCTTTTGTGGTGGTATTTGTGGTTGAGTCAAACAGAAGACAAATTGGGTCATTTCGCACAATCCTAATGGACCTGGATGAACTCTGAGGATAATATTCATTGACATTTTCCTCATAGAAATTTCATGGTCCACCTGGTTGTTAAATAAATATGAATGTTTTCTGAGTACTTCCAGAGATTAATTGGGCATATAGATCCATTGTTAGAAGATGTCTTTAACATTTACTTCAGAGGACCCTACTACCTTTGTGTACAAACACACTTAGAAAGAACAGAGGGAAAAGGAAAGCAGGAGCTGTTTTGAGAAAAATTAAGAAAATTATCCAGCAACTGTAAATAGATTATTTCCCTACTATTTCAAAATGAGCAAGTAGATGCAGAAGAAGGCTCATGATACTTTTGGCTTTATTTTACTTCCTGTAGATACAGAAGTGATGAATTCTGAATAATACATGGAACATTGAGTATTTCCTTCAAATCTGTAATTCTGCTTTGGTAAAGGAGACTTAACATGGTATCATTCATTGTCCTAAAATGCTGTTTCCTAAACTCTGCTCCTTAGAACACTTCTTTTGAGATATTCCAAGGCCAAAACTGTTCTTTGATAGATTCTTAGAAAGTGATACTGCACATTAGAATATCATGTGCTTTGAGGAATCTAGCACTTAAAAGATGTTACTCGAATTTCTTTGAATTAGATTTCCCAAATTATTTGACCTTGGGACCCTTTATTAAGAGCAGGGCAAACCTTTTTACTATCCCACATTTTAGTGTTTTACAAAGCATAACTTGGATAACCGTGTTCTAAAGGATTTATCTATGTATTTTCATGTAGAACACAATCTACTGGTTATAATTCATTTCACTATGGAAATATGTTACTGAACCCATCATCATTTGACTGGGATAAAATATCAAAGGTACAAATCTGATGGCTGTGGTACTGTCATTCATGCAGTTATCCATTCATTAATTAAGATAGGGGATCTCATATCTTCATTGCCACAATGTTGGGGCCAATAAAGAAATTAAAATATGGATAAGTTCTGCCCCTCGGGGTTTTAAAAGCTAATTTGGAAATGGGAACAGAGATGTAGGTGTTGGGTTGGAGGAAAGAAATAAATTGACAAATAGAATACAAAGCAGGAAGTCTTGATTTCTGTAAGACAGTGGGTTCCAGAAATTGGGCTTTCAATTTGCAAAACATTTAAAAATTGTCTTTATTTGATTATTGAAGACAATCTAAATTATATAATCAGTTTTTTAAAGTGAGTATGTGAAGGGATTTTAAAAAGAGCTTATGTGAAGGGGTAATCTTGCTTCTGCTTGTTACCTTGACTTCTCAGAGATTGTTTATGAATATATGAGAATGAAATTATTTATTTACTGTGGTTGTGCTATAGTTATATGGTTTTTTAAATAAACAAGAATAATATCTCCTGTTTTATTCACTTATGTTGGGTGAATATACTTATTTAATTTTTAAGAGAATGTTTTAACATCCCCAATTTTCCTTGACACCCTATTTTATCATTTATTTGAAGCTGTTCAAATATGACTCCATATTTTTTTGGTTCAACTTTTACTCTAGAGAAATACTTACCTTTTGAGATGTTTTTCTTGTTTTTGGGTTGGTTAACTGTAGCTTCTAACTGACTAGTCTTACATCTCAGTCACCAAATGCACTTTTTAAGAAAAGAGGTAGGTTAAAAAAATGACAAAAAAGTGAAAAGTTCTAATTTTTCTTAACTCTCAATGTGATTATAAGTAGAAAATGTGCACTTAAAAATAGGATAAAGTTTGGAGCATAAAAACAAAATTATTGTATATACCTA
This sequence comes from Suricata suricatta, assembly GCF_006229205.1. NCBI lineage: Eukaryota > Metazoa > Chordata > Mammalia > Carnivora > Herpestidae > Suricata > Suricata suricatta. Next base: position 71,260,278 of record NC_043702.1, read on the forward strand.
TACTCTTAAACTTCGTATTATTTGTTTTTGATGGAGTATCATTGTGTAATATTTATTCCTATTGAATTGTGTTATAAGCAAAAAAAAATATTCTTCTTAGGCTCAATGTGTCATTGTTCTTTACTTCATTCAAATATTTTGACTTTGGGTATAATGTAAAGCTTTGGGAAATGCTATTTGTGAAATGTCAGTACTGTACAAAGTGATGATAGAGTTTCTATGCAGCATCACTTTCTCCAAATAAGGGAAACATTATTTGTTTTCAATATTACAGCATGAACTTGTTGCCTTTAAGCTACATGTTTAAGTGTGTAATTGGTACAGATTCTGTTATGTGCTTTCTCCTATGTCTAAAGTATTTGGCATGTCCCGTCTAGAATTCTTAATTTATGTTCTGACTTGAAAGTTAAGTGAAACATGACTGTGTCGTGCACTATTTTAGGCTTAGCACTTGCTTCTCATCTTTATACTTTCAATTAACTTCGCATTTTAAATTTCCATGATTGTATGAAAATAGTAACCTGGTTGCAGTATCTACAGACTTCAAAATCTGCTTGTATTTTAAAATGAAGATCTATGATAGATTCATTAGGTTGCAAGTTCCATAATAATTTATAATTCTTAATACTTCTACTTTTCTGGGAATTATTAAACATACTACTGTCTGGAATTTTGCCACCATGTGACTTTTTGGGGCAGAGAAAACTCAGGGCTGTCTTATGTAAAAATAACAGGGAACTTACCAAGCAAATCTTCCGAAAGCAGGGAGCCCACGTTTGCCATTATACAAAGTTCAACTTAAAATTGCTTAGCAGGGAATACTTTTGGTTTATTTATTTAAAATAAATATGGAGATGTTTTTTGTTTCAATTTATTTAAAGAATGGATTTTTCCTCCATCAGGAAATTTAAGAAAGCAACAGTAGCAAATGAGCCAAGTTGATGGCAGTTGATGTCTTCAACAAGCGTTCCTTTAAAAAAAATTTATAAATACAATATTTTAAGTGACTTAGAAATATTTAGGAGTTAGTATCTTAAAATAGCGTCATTGTGGTTTTTGAAGATATTCTAAATATGTCTTCTTTTGTAAAACATGCTAGTCTGTGTTTCACAATGCTTTGTATTAGCTCCCTCCATTAGGTAATGTTGCTGGACGTTATGCACTATTTAGTGAAGACAGTAATCCTTCGCTTCTGAGGGCTTCTTCTAAACAGAAAAAAATATATAGGTCAGAATACAAAAATTTAATTGAAATGTTAATATTAAGCAGAATTTCTATAACAGGCATTTTTTTCAAAGTGTCTTAATGCACATTTTCAGATATATGACATTCTTTTTTCTCTCTAACTTTTCTTTTATGTTTCATTATTTTTCTCACTTCATTTAAAAATATTCCCTTACTGTGTCTTCCAAAATCATCTTTAGTCCTTAACTTTAAAAACCAACCATTGTTTAATTTAATCATTCTAATTATTTAGCCTTCTCATGAAAGACCATCCCTTGGTGGTCTGAATTATTTCAGATGTGACACAGACAAAAACCAGAGTTTAGAAAATGTAAAGGATGCAAGAGATTTTGTAATTTAATTCCCACATCTTATAGATAAAAAAAAAAAAAAACCAAGGATCAGAGATGAAGTGACTGCTAGTTATTAGCAGAACTGATAGGAAAACCCAGTGGTGACACCTACCACATGGCCTTTCCACATTCAACATTTGCTAATTAAATAATCATTAGCATACATCTTAACCTACCTTGAATGCACACTGATGTAATGCGCCATTTAATGGTGATGACCAAATCTCACTTCTCTTTTTGTCTCTGCTAAAATAATTTGCTCACTTATGGTGAGGTCAGTGAGAAAAACTATAACAGGCCAGGGAGGAGCTGGAAAATAGTTGTCTAGCTAGGTAGGTAACCATTGAAGCTGAATAAAATTTAGGGATTGTGAGAATGTAGAATTTTTTAGTGCAAGTAGCAAGGAATGATGACATTTCATGCTTCTTTTTTTTATTTTTCTTTTCTCCCCTTTCTGTAGGTATTCTTATTTTTATGCCTGGGAATGGTAGTGAGAGCTGATTGGTAGTTGACTTTCAGATCATGGCTACTAGCATATTGTCTTCTCTCTTCTCAACTTCTCATTAGTTTTTGTTTGGCATTCATTTTCTTTGGTAAATTAAAAAAAAAAACCCTTTACCATACATCAGTTCCAATCACTCTGTAATTCCTGTTCTTTTAGTTTTCTAGCTCATGTTCAGATTGCTCTGCACGGAACTTCCTAAAAAGATTTCAATTTGCCATACCCTCGTGTGAGAGGTTTCGTCTCGTGCCTTTTCCAGTGATTTTTCACTTGGCGCTACAAAGAGTATGGGCTAATGGCAGAGAAGATTTTCTTTTAAATTTTAAAAAGACTACCAGTCTAGTTATATTCTAGCTTCTAGCTAACATGTAAGGAATGTCTACTTTTGCCTTAATGCCAAATTCCACTTCAGAGATGATGACTTGGACAGAGAATGTGAAATATATGTCTCATAATGTGATTGCTAAATTTATCTCTGCTAGTTCATACAAGTGCTTTGTTTTACTTTGGCCATCGTTTAAAATTAAGCCATTATGCCATATGCTTTATAACCTAACATTGTATGGAAATTAAGTAATAATCCCATTTTAAATTCCCTCTATTAAGAACTTTCAGGATACTTTTTAATTCACTTATAGATTCATAACATTTGAGAGAATATGCACTCTGTCTCATCCTAGATTTTAATATATTTAAATATGGCTATATTTTCTTATCACTGGTCCACGCTGTTTTACAAGACAATTTTCCCTCCAGATGTAACAGTTTTAACTGCAAGATTTTTACCTTGGATACACAAACCTGAATGTTAACAGAGCCCCTATGAGGCTGAATGCATTAGGAAATTAGGAATGTACTGGGAAATTAGCCTTATACTGAGTGTCACAGACCCCGTTGGGTATGTCTGCACAGAAGGGCAGTTAGGAGCTGAAATCCAACCTGCAGTTGGTTCTTCAACTCAAATATTTTTATGTTCAAAAAAGCACCTTATATACTTCATATCTTCAGAAAAAGGGCCCTGCTTGTACACCTTCAGAAAATGAGAATTACATTTTCAAAATGCTTCTTAACATCTTTAAATTGACTAGAGAACTTAGGGGAAAATTCTTTAGATTCTGATACCAGCATTTCCAAGAGAGCAAAGGAGATTGTATGTGTATTCTGTTGATTTAATTTTCAACCCAGACAATCTGCAGCAAGATGCGTGAAGCCTCATTTAATATTCCCGTTGAGTTTTCCTTTCATGTGCAAACCTGTTCATTGACTTTGCCTGTAAAGAGGCAATTACATGCCTAAATTCTGTCTAACTAATGCAGGAATAAAATGAGATTTACCAATGTCTCCATTTCCTTCAAAAGGCTAAAGACAAGTGATTAATATTTTCTAAACATCAAACTTTTATTTTCTCATCCTATAAAGGATATCCAACGCAAAATGTTCAATTGTAGTTCATTTCCCCAATGACCAGTGTCAAGTTCTTGTACTCTTCTGACCTTACACTGGAGAAAATTATTCAAACTTCATCTGTGTGTCAGGTTTTAGAATGTCCTAAAAACAGAAAATTATATTCATATCTCAAAAAAAGGAATTTCAGATTGACTTTCAAAGTACTAATACTAATTATACTTTTCTTTTGGTAGTGTGACTTTTCTCATACCTAAGAACATATTACAAATGTCAAAACCATTGCATTTTGACATTGCAAAACATGCCTTGAACTCTTGAACTACTGTGAAAAGAATCACTGTTGTAAAGACTTACTGTAAGTTGGCTGATATTTATAGGTATGTAAAAAGATATTACCCTTCAACAGATAGGTCCAAATGAATGTATATAAGGAATATAAAGAAATACATTAGGTTTTAAAGTGGGAATTGGGCAATGAATTGTATAAAAAATGCAGAGGGCAGTTTTAGTACTTGCAATTTTAATTGTTGAAGCTGAAAAGAATTCCAAATTCCAAACATGAATGAATGATATCCAGATATTTCATTAACTTCTAGTCTATGGAAATATGCATTTTATAGTAATACATATCTTATTTTGTTTAGAAATAGTATTTTAGAATTTAGTAAGAACTCAATGGTAGCCTTCATACCAAAATGTTTAACTTTTCCAACAGCAAGTCATAAAAGTATTTGTTTTAAAGCTTTTAAAATATTATTGCATAACTGATTGTAACTGCCTCCAATGTAAATACTTATCTGCCTAATGTTATATTTTTATGTATGCATTTCTGAACATGTATTGTTTTGGAAAGTGGCAAAGTTAATATATCAATCACTCCTTGCACTTGTTTCTGTGAAGCATATAGAGCTCTATTTTAAATAAAAAGAAAATGTGTTATGTTTTGGCTTCCGTGTTCTATTATTTAAAAATTATCTTTATATTTGTATGAAGTAAATGGAAATTCAAATGCTGGCTCCAGTGGGCACTCGACATTTTCTCCCTTTCTTTCTGGAAGAGACACTGGCTTCTTTGACACTTCTCTACATGAAACTCAGCACAATAGTCTTTGTCCTCTTCTTCCTGTAGAGTAACCATTCTTTGTACTTTAAGCATTTATTGAAAGACTCTCGAGTAGGCCTGCTATCAAGTCAAAAATAGCTTTCTTCACATTTAAAATCCTGAACACTCACATAGTAGACCTGACAACTTTTTTGCCTTCATTTCTGGCATCCCCCCACCTCTAGCCCTAACTGTTCTCCAGACTTCTGCTTCCTGTTCTTCCTTGAACTTGCAACACATCTGACTGTCCTGGGAATTTGCTCAATTCCCTCTGCCTGGATTATGCTTCCCGCAGATGGTGGAATGGTATAGGTCTCAGTAAGAATACCATCACACCAAACAGGCCTTTCTTGTCATGCTTTCAGGAGTAGCACCTTTTGTCATTCACTGTCCATTTAGCTTGTTTTCTTTTTCTTTTTCTTTTCCTATTTTTGTGAAAGAGTGAGAGAGTGAACACATGTGCATGTGAACAGGGGAGGAATAGAGAGGGAAGAGGAGGGAGAGAAAGAATCACAAGTAGGCTCCACACTTGGGGCTCCATCTCACAATCCTGAGATCATGACCTGAGCTGAAATCAAGAGTCAGATGCTTAGACGACTGAGCCACCAACGTGCCTCTTATTTTTCTTTATCATACTTTGCATTAACTGGCATTATATCATATCATATACCTTGAGCACTAAGACGAGGAAGGAGTCTTTTCTTAAGTTTGAAGATGTAGTTTTAAAACATGAAGAATAATATATTGTCCCATAGTGAGAAATACTCTGATACTCTGTAGGACTCATTACCTGCCCATCCCCTCTCCCATGTCAGTAATGAACCTTCAAGAATGGTTACAAACCCAATCAAGAATGGTTTATTCAAATTCATAGTGGCTGTTGCAGAATGATATGATGGGAAAATTAAGTTGTTTGGTTTTTATTTTCAACTCTACAAAGTTGAGTGTTTTCTGGGACTTAGCATGAAGAGGCAAAATACTGCCTTGCCTTTAGTTTGGGTATGGGTTCTTAAGTTCTTTTACTTCATTTTTGGGTTTTTTTTTTTTCATTCTGAGGGCAGTTTTATTCATGTGTCCTCACTGCATTAAATAGGTACTAACCAGACTCATACTTACATATTCTTCCTCAGAAACCATTACGTTAGGTTCTCATTTACCTTCATGATTAGCTTCTTTTGGAGTTGTAGAGGAAAGCAAAATATTTATCTTCTGTCAATCTAGATTGTGAACCCCTTGCCTGAAATAAAACAAATGCTTTGGTTTCAACAGGACTAGTAGTAATTTTTTTTTCAGTTCTATCTTTGTCATAGCCTTTCAGAAGTTTTCTTTTTTAACACTAATGTGTGCAAATGTTGGTGAACATTCACAATGATGAAATAATTTACCAGGTGAGTGAACTTAAAATTAGGTAGTCAACTTCCCCCGCCTCCCTTAGGATAGAGTCCTTGAGATTAGGGGATAACTAAATCCAGGCTGTTTTACAGGGTATTCTGCGAGTGTGATTTTAAAGAAATGCTCTATGATTCTGAGAAGAAATATATATGTGTGTGTGTGTGTGTGTGTGTGTGTGTGTGTGTGTCATGGTTAAAGATAGTATTTGAACTTTGATTTGAATAGTCTCTTTAAAATTTGTTTAATGAGAAAAAGTTTTCTATAGAGTTTTTTACTGTTAATGCTATATCTAACAAAATTGTAATTACAGCCATTTCTGTAATTAGAATAGGTTCAAAGTCTCCCCCCCACCCATATTAGTCAACACATTTTTATCAAACATTGCTGCAATGTGCATAGTATCATAACAGTTTATTGTAGGTGCTCTCAAGAAAACAATAAGCTCCCGCATTTAAGAAGATAATCTATTTAAGGAACACAAGGCATGCATACAAATAGCTATCCAACCTTAGAAGCTAGTAATATAAGACATGTCATAAGGCAGACAATTATTCAGGTTGAATGTGGGTACAGATATTAAATGGTAACCAAGACATAGAGCTCAGTTGGAACATTCAAGAAAATTCATGAGTTGATCCTCTAGGATGAGAAAGGTTTGTGTAAGTGGAATTGACAGCAAAGTCCCTGTTAGGAAAAATGTCAGAAACAAAGCCAGGAATGCTCAAGGCAGTGAGTAACCTACAGAAGTAGCATGGAGGGTTTCTATAAGGTTTAGATTACAGCATTGAAACTTGATCCTACCTTTGAGGGAAACTGAGGGTCTTAAAGCAGCAAGGATGACGGGATGTTGGTACAACCTTGAAGATATTCCAAGTTTGATTTCAGATCACTGTAATAAAGCAAATATCATAATGAAATAAGTCAAATTAATTCTTTCATTTCCTAGTATATATAAAAGTTATGTTTACACTATACTGTAGTCTTTTGATTGTAAAAGAGCATTATGTCTTAAAAAACAATGTAAATACCTTACTTAAAAAATGCTTTATGGCTAAAAAATGCTCCCCATCGTCTGAGCTTTCAATAAGTCCAAAGTAATGATCACAGATCACCATAACAAATACAGTCATGAAGAAGAAGTTTCAAATATTGCAAGAATTATCCAAACGTGGCACAGAGATGCAAATGCTGCCAGAAAAATGGCACCAATAGACTCACTTAATGCAGAATTGCCACAAACCTTCAATTTGTAAAAAGTGCAACACCTGTGAAGTGTAATGAAGAGAAGCACAAGCAAAGGTCTGCCTGTAAGAAGTTACCTTCCTATGTCAGAGAGACCTGAGGACTCCTCCATCATCTTGCTTCCCTAATTGGTAGGTATTTCAAGAGAGCAGACAGGTGAAGAATTTTCAGGCGAGCTGTGCCGTTGTGTGATATCTATATCTTTATGTGGTGCTTTTTTCCTACTTTTTAATGTGTCTTAAAGCAGAATATATTCACAAGGAAGATCAAAAGAAATTAAAGATTATTAAATATTTCATCTTCAATAATTTAGTTTTATTGCATATATATGGCCCATAGATTTTTACAACACACACCCACATACACACAGAAAGAGACAGAGACAGAGAGAAACAATCATTTCAAAAGGTCTTCCTCGTAATTCCATCTCTGCCTGAAAATTTTCCAGGTGCCACTGAACTGTGTGCAGTACCTTTCAAATATAATCAAATTGGGTTTAGAAATACTAATGCTGATTTCATAGAAGAACCCTTGCTTCAGCAACTTAGGAAATTACACTTGATTTTCTTTTGAGTGTTACTCAATTGTGCTTGAAATTGTTCGTTTGAACTCTTCTAAACAAGAAGCAGGTGGTTAAATGTGGGCACTGTTTAACATTTACACAAAACATTCCAAATGCAATGCCCTTTTACCCTTTGAATGTCAACCAGCTTTCTTCCCTCTCATAGCCCGTCCTTCCTTGGCCATTTGATTTGACCTCACTACATCCCTAAAAGGAGAATTAGTTCAAAAGTAGTTACCTGCTAGGAAGCACTAGGCTATTTTTATAATCTTCCATCTAAAGCTTTTAATGTGGCAACTGCTGGTTACTGAAGCAGTTTAAGAAAACGGAACTGCTGAGTTTGCCTTTTTTTTTTTTCAAATGGTAAAACACAAGGTGACACAGAGATATAAGTGAACCAGAACAGGGAAATAGAGACTCGTTTTCTGCACAGAGCAAAAGCAAGACGGCAAAACACATTTCAATTCTATACCGCAATCAACATCTTTGCTTTTATATAATACATAAACTAGTTTGTGAAATGCACTATTCTCTAAGTCAGCTTTTCATTTACCAGAAATACATGGGTAATGTCATGGACTTCTTACTGAGAAGCCATTTGCTATGAAGTACTTAGTAAATGCCCCCAATTTACAATCAGGTAGGAAGATGACATTCACAAATTCATAGACATGGCTATTTCTTTATTTTTTCTTTCCTTCTTGACACAAATATTTGTAGAAGTAGGCTGCCATTATCTGTCCCCCTCTCTTTTCTGCTCTTTCACTGCCTCCATCCACCACAGTGGATCTTTTCCTCATTCCTCTTCTACCTGCCTTCTCTATGCTCACAAATGACCTCATATAGTTTTAGGGCATCTTTAATGTATTCTAACCTACCATCATGTCACATTTACAGTTTACACATTTTCATTTTCTCCCTCCTGTCCTTTGTGTTCTGTTGTTGTGCAATTTGCTTATATATGTGTTAAAATTTTACAGTATATTGATTTAATTTTTGCTTTAAACCATCAACTATACTTTAAATAATTAAATTAAACAAATTTAAATGAGGACAATTTTCTTCTTTTTTTCTTTCTTTTTTTTTACATTTATTCATTTTTGAGAGACAGAGAGAGAGAGACAGTGTGAGCAGAGGAGGGGCAAGGAGAGAGGAAGACACAGAATCTGAATCAGACTCCAGGCTCTCACCTCCCAGCAGAGAGCCAGATGTGGGGCTCCAACCCACCAACCACTAAATCATGACCTGAGCAGAAGTTGGAGGCCCAACTGACTAAGCCACGCAGGCGCTCCATAAATGAAGACTATTATCCATCATATTTTCTATATCTTCATTTTGTGCGTGTGTAGATTTGAGTTTTAATCTGATACTATTCTGTCAGATTCTCCTAACATTCCTTGTACAGCATTGAATTTCCTTTCTCAGCTTTTGTTAATCTGAAAATAATTTTCATTTTTGAAGAATATTTTCACTGGATCTAGAATTCTAAATTAATAGGGTTTCTTATTTTGTTTGTGAGTGTTTCCTGTTAGCCATTTAAAGTCATTGTTTCGTTATCTCCTGGTTTGCATTGTTTCTGATAAGAAGGTCAGTGCTAATCCTTATCTTCTTTCTGTCTTGTGGCCTTCTACTCCTGTCCTAAGATTTTCTCTTTTCACAGGTCTTCAGCAATCAGATTATGATGGACCTTTGCATAGTTCTTTGTCTTCATTCTAGTTTTGTTTCATTGAATTTCTTGGATCTATGTATGTACACTTTTCATCAAACCTGGAAATTGCTAATTCCCACAATTTCTTCAGAATTTTTCTACCTCATAAGCTGTCTTTTCTTTTATAGAGAGCTTCAAATACATATATATTAGACATCTGGGAGTTGTTTTGTTGGTAACTGAGTAGAAACTCAGTTCATCTTTTCAATTGTATTTTTCTCTTTGTGCTTCAACTTGATTTATTTTGACTTCTTGTGACTCCAAGTTCATTATTCCTTTGTTTTGCATTTTTCAATCTCTTAATGACATTTTCATTTCAGATATTGTCTTTTTCATCTCTAGAAATATTATTTAGTTTTTTTTTGCCATGTCTCTTCTCATTATTTTCATATGTACTTGTAGTCTTTAAATGTATTTATAATATTGTTATATGGTCTTTGTCTTCCTCTAGGCCTGTTTTTTAAATTGCTTTTTCTCTTATTTATGGATTATATTTTCCTTATTTGCATGCCTAGTGATTTTTTTATTAGATGCTAGACATCGTAAAGTTTACATTATTGACTGTCTGGATTTTATTGTCATTTTTTTCTAGAGATGTGAAGTTTGATTTAGAAGGCATTTAAGGGGCCTGAAGAATAATTTTATTCTTTTGGGCCTTGTTTTAACCTTTGTTAGGGTAGATCTAGAGTAACCTAGTCTTAGATCTAATTTAACCACACTAGACAGGTGTGGTTCCCTTAGAATTGTAACTGAGTGCCCCAGGTTTCAGTCCCTTAACACTCTGCATAGTTAATACTCAAACATATCCCAGACCTGTGTGAACTCTGTGAATTGTTCAGTTTACAGCTTCTCAATAAGTATTCTTTGACTTGTCTCTCGAAGATGCACCTAAGTAGCACTACTTAACATTTAGCAAAAAATTCAAACTTTTGAAACTTTTTCTCTGTAAAACTCCCTCCTGTTCTGCAAATACAAGTTATCTTAGCCTTCTCAAATTCCAGTCTCTATCTCCTCAACTCAGCCAGACTGCCATACTCAGCTTGGTTCTTCCTTTCTCACAGTCTTCCAAGAAAGCCTCTAGGAAAAGATCCTGGGTGATAATGGGGATACTTGTTTCATGTGCTTCCCTTGTTTTAAGGATTATAATCCTGTGCTGCTTCCTATTGTTGAATGTCTGATATATCTATATCTAGATCTAGATAGATAGATAGATAGACATGTATATATATATATATATATATATATATATATCTCATGTATATTTCACATTTATATTGCACATGTATCATTCATTTCAGAATTATAGCTGTTTATTGCAAGAGGGCAAATAGTCTGTTATGGATGGAAGCAGAAATGTTTTTATTTTTAAAGTTTTTAATGTGTTATATTTGTCTTTCCAGTTATTTATCCAAAAGCTTATCTAGTCTATGGACTCAGTCTATTAAAACTAAATCAGGACACAACAGGACAAGCACCTAATATAACATTTTGGACATGTTCAATTTATTAATATGTGTTTATAATATAAAGAGTGACTGGGGGACAAGGAATGAGAAAGAGGTCACAAGAGCTTCATGACTATTTGCTCATATTGAGGGGGTGGTATAAACAAATGATAGGAGAAAAGGAATATACTAACACGTTTTTAAAGTTTATTTATTTATTGAGAGAGAGAGAGAAAGCACAAGTGAGGGAGGAACAGGAAAAGGGAGAGAATCCCAAGCAGACTCTGCACTGGCAGCACAGAGCCCAACACAGGGCTCGAACCCACCAACCATGACATCATGACCTGAGGCGAAACCAAGAGTTTGTCACTTAACCCACTGAGCCACCCAAGCACCCCTGAACAATAATACCTTTTGAAGAATGGACTACTTGTATGTAGTGCAAACATCTTCAGAATTGTGCTTGCAATGTGCAATGTCATCATAGACATAGCTTGAAGATAATATTTTGTATGGTACCTATATTACTTGCAATTTTTACAGAACTTAAAAACGAAATCATGGATTATTATTCTAAATGAATGTAGGTAATTACATATACTTTTGATACTTTTATCTTGTTTATGACAGTGACCACCTTTTTCTCCTCTGGAATGGTGAGGATTTGAGTGCCAGATGCCTGACGTGGTTCCTAATGTGGCCCTTATGTTCCCCGTATTACTACACTTTTTCTTCTTTTCCTTTCTGGTTGTGTGTATTCTTTCATTTCCTGCTCTTTGTTACTCCAGAAAGGGTAAGTAATGAGAATTGCAGTGGTAAGGATTGGTATAGATGAGGAAAAGAGTTTTGCCTCTTTAGTTCATCCTTCACATGGCTCGGCCACCTCTGAATCATAATCCACATAAATTTAGCTTAAGGTCTTTTGAGGCTAGATTCATGAAACCAGAGCTTGTTTATTGAAATGTGAGAAAAAACAACTCTGGGGGCAGGTTGACACTGTCTCCAGCAGCTTTCACAACTATCATAAACTACATAATTTGGTTCCCACTCTAATGAAATAGAAATACTGAATTACTGCAAATTGATTTTGTTTTTAGTTGAGAGAGCTTATTTAAGGGCAGGATGGAACAAGGAGACAATATGTGTTTGCTTAAAAATATAAAATGCATGTTGATTGGATTATAAAATGATATAAAATTTAAATATTTTATATCAATGATCCTTTTTCCTTCTGCTAACTTCTCCATATGAAACATCTGTAAAATTTACCTTCAGCCCACAGGAGACAAGTCTCTTTTCCAAATATATATATATATATTTTTTTAATAGTCTACTCTATGTTATAGACCATAGCAATAGTTTTTATTCCTATTTTCCTGGTCGTTGATATTTTAAGAATCTAAGGGGTTCTCTCCACATTAAAAAAATATATGTGCACAGATATATACTAACTAGATTTCACATTCAATCCAAGTTATCATTAAAGATCATGAATATACCACATGTTCAGGCAGTATTTTGGGTGAAGATAGAAGAGAAATATATATTTTGCTTGACACCAGGAACTGACATGTGTTGAGCATCTACTTTTTTATGTAAATTATTTTAACTCTTTAAAGTTTATTTATTTATTTTTGAGAGAGACACAGAGAGGTGAGTGGGAAAGGGCAGAGAGAGATAGGCAGAGAGAGATTCCCAAGCAGGCTCCCCAATGTCAGCCCAGAGCCCAACATGGGGCTTCAAATCACAAACCATGAAATCATGGCCTGAGCAGAAACCAAGACTAGGACGCTTAACTAACTGAACCACCCAGGTGCCCCGATTTTGTTTAACTCTTTTGAGGCAGACCGTATTATTCCAAAAATGGTGGCAATGATATCTTTGGCCTCACATGCCCTTCCAAAAACTTGTCATAGTCCTATCTACGGAATCTTTCTTTCTGCCACTTGAACTTATGGCCAATGTGACTGTCTCAACAAAAAGACATGTCTTTTGAGGCTAAGCCATGAAAGGCAATACATATTATTTCTGGCTCACTATTTTTCTCAAAATGTTCACTTATGGAATTCAGCTACATGGTGGAAGCTAAGGACAGATGGAAAGGTCATACATCGATGTTTTGACCAATGGCTCCAGTAAAGATTCAGTCAACAGCCAGTATCAACCATCAGACATGTGAGTTAAGAAGCTCTCAGAAGATTTGAGGATCCTGCCTGAGAGTCATTCATAAACTTTAGGTATACCAGCTGAGGCACCAAATCTATCACGAAGCAGAGGTGAAATCTTCATTCAGTCCTCAGTCTTTGAGATGCCCCGGCTAAGGCTGAATTGAGCAGAGATGAGCAATCCCACAGAGTATTCCTCAAATTGTAGATTTTTGAGCAAAATAAGTATCATTATTTTGAGCCACTAAGTTTTAGGGTGCTTTTACAAGGCAGCAGTACATAGCTGAAACACATTTCAATTTCAAGAAGTAAAGCGTGGACAGAATTAAACCTAAGTTATGTGGTGGCAGCTCTAGGACCAAGAGGCAGGCAGAAATGGGAAGCATCTTTAAAAATGTCAGTGGAATTTTAAAGAGGTCAAAGAAACCAATAGAGGCAGCCTCATGGACCTGAAAAGGATGTTGGTGAAGACTTAAAAGAAAGAGGAAAATGGCGTTGAAGGCTGGAGAAAAGGAGACTCTTGTTATAAAGTGACAGAAAGTTTAGTGACAATGTCTCTTGCAGTAAGGTGGAAAATAAGAGACACACCTATTTTGTAGCTAAGAAGATTTGCAGAAAGAGGGTTGAGACTGCTTTGCCACCTGTCTGTTTCTAACTGCCTGTAGTAAAATGTAAAGAAGAGAGATGAGCTAAAGAAAGAACTGTTATATATAAAGTCTCCAGGACTTGCTGGGTTGGAAAAGAAAACTGTTTCTCATTCCCAGCCTCTCCAGATGGCAAATGATGCTAAAATTAAGATGTGGCTTCTGAGCAGAGATCAAATCCAGGGTGCTGTCAGGAAAACATGGTCTAAATATAAAACCATTTGTTAAAACCTCATAAAATTTTAAGATAGTGCCTTATAGACCACTTCAAATAGACAGAAGTACCCTTAGGGGTGCCTGACAGATTCCTCAAATAAAACAATAGGGTTTCTAAGAATCTTGAGGTAGGTGTCTTTAAAGAAAGTCCAATTTAGAAAAAAGGCTTATCTCAGTGAAATTTGGACATATTTACATTTGTGTACTGGGGTGGATTGTAAAGTGATTCATAAGAAACCAACTAATTGTTTAAAGGAATGTATCTTCTTATACTAAAAAGGATAAAGACTGTACAAAATTAAGAGGGCTTTGTATCCAAAAGAATTTCTCGGCAGAAAGTAGACTAAGAAAACCATTTAACTGCAAAGATGATCTGCATTTTATGGAATAGAAAAGATAGGGCACTGGGTTGAAACAGCCCAAAGACAGAGCAAAGAACCCTGGAGAACGCTTAGGGGTAAGACTGAGCCCTGGTCAAGGAACTGATAACCATTTCTGATTGTATTTTGGAATGAACCAGAGACAGCTGTGTTTTATCCTGTTTCTGCTTTTTGAATGTGAGTACATTTAATAGTTTCCCCCATCTATCACATCATTGTATGTCAGGTGTGTCTGGAATAGAGGAATCGTCTCTCAGATAACTGATCTGCAGATCAAGAGGAATGGCAGTCAAGCCTAAACCCAAGGAATCACACCCAAAAAACATCATCTGATTTCTTTAACAAGATCCTGGATCTGAAGCCCATGCCTGATGAGCGTGAGAGAGGGATCATGGCAAAGGAAGTGTATCGATTTATTTATTTTTATTTTGTTTTAGAGGAAGAGAGACCATGCACAATCTGGCAGGGGTGGTGGTGGCAGGGAGAGGGGCAGAGGGAAAGAAGGAATAATAAGCACGCTCCACGTTCAATGCGGAGCCCAAAGTAGAACTCCAAACCACGGCCAGAGACAAAATCAACAATCAGACACTCAACCAACCGAGCCACCCAGGTCCCCTGAAAGTGAGTATGTTTTGCATTATGAAGAGATATGAATTATTATGGCCTAGAAGTAGATTGTGAGAGATTTTAGTTTCCAAGAACAGCCTCTACAGTACTTTTGGTTCCAAGTGCTCTTTCAGGAGGTTGCTATCCCCCCCTTAATGGAATGCATGTCTCATCTCCTAAGACCTGGGTTGTCCTAATGCTGCAGAAGTGATGCTGAGTGGCTTCTGAAGCCGGAGCATAAAAAGGAAGAGCTTCCACCTAACTTTTTTTCTTGGAATGCTGACTTTTGGAATCCCATGTTATGAGGAAAGTCAAGCTACAGGGAGAGGCCATGTGTAGACGTTCTGGCTGATAGCACCAGCTAAGGTATCAGAGAGCACTGAGAATCAATTGCCAGACGATGAGTAACTGAGCCTTTACATGATTCTGTCCCCAGCCTTCAAGCTGCCCTCGCTGACACTGAGTGGAGCCGAGGGGAGTTATCCTTACCAGATTTTGATCAGCTTACAGAATGATGAGCAAATTTTGATATATCAGAATTTTAAGCCATTAGATTTTGAGGTGATTGTTATACAGCAATAGATAACTCAAATGAATACCAAGAA
The DNA here is from genome assembly GCF_006229205.1 of Suricata suricatta. Taxonomy (NCBI): domain Eukaryota; kingdom Metazoa; phylum Chordata; class Mammalia; order Carnivora; family Herpestidae; genus Suricata; species Suricata suricatta. The sequence continues at coordinate 71,275,830 of NC_043702.1, forward strand.
TACTGTAAGCTAGGTATGACCATCTATTTTACAGATGAAGAAATATGCTAAAAGTCATATAGTATGTAAGTGGCAGAACTGAGCTGTGGATCCCAGGGTATGTGAATCCATAGGGTGAATTCTTTCTACTCTTTGACCCACTCCTGGGGGAAGGTATAGGTTGACCAGAAGACGTTAAGTTGAACTAAAAAGTCCTTTAAGATTTAACCTGAGAAGATTGAACCCAGTAAATTGAAGATGAGATTTGTAGATTGCCAAGTATACTCAGGCCTTCCTTGAAAACAAGGCACACTTTGCAGTCAAGAAAATTTATGGTCAAATTCTGCTCTTCTATTTATGTGTTTTGGTGTGCCCTCGAGGAAGCTGCATAATTTCTCTGTGGGCAAGTTTCCTACATTGGTAAATGATGATATAATATCAGTCTTGCAAAATTGTTGTAGGGATTATAATATTTGTATGGAAAAAATAAAACAATTATTATGAGTCTGAATGCCTTAATGTAGTCATCTGTAAGTCTTGCTAGAACATGAATGGTACACATTAATTGCTTTCTGACATCTGATCAAAATGTCACCACTGAATTTGGCCATTAACCCCTTTTCCTTTGAAATCATACTGCCATTTGCCAGCTTTTCCCCTAGTTTCAGATACTCAGTGCCCTCGGAGCCTCTAGCTGTCTGGATCTGTCACTTTCCCTACTCCTCGTAAAACTCTTCATATCTCCTTCCTTTATCACAGGATTTCTGCCTTGAGTTTTAGCTAAAACAGATTATTTGTTTAATGACACTCAGGTGCACATGAGGCTTAACCTTATGAGACCTTTGCACTTTAGAAGAACAGCTCATTAACTACTATGAATCTTTAAATGTTAGAAGTAGTGGGAGAGACAATTTTGTTCCCAGAGTTCTTTGCCTACTCTCTCTTTCCACCCACAATAAGCAAAAAGTATTCCTGAAAGCTACTTTGTAACCTCTCTGCACCCCTTTTGGAAAAAACTCCATATCCCAACAGGGCCCAATGGAAAAAAGTGTTGCCTGGGGAGAGACTGGAGATTGGCGGCACGCACAAATGAACTTTAATTTTAAAGTGCAACACTTTTTTTCTACTTCTTATCCTCCTCACATAGTGGATGGGGTTGGGTGGGAGAGGAGGCTGTTATTTACTTATTTACTTTGATGTGGCAAGTGCTTTATAATTTGGCTCTCATTTAATGTCATTATTTGCTTGTGAATTAACTCTGAATTAGCCAAACTTTATTTTCTTAGAAATATATTCACTGTTAGTAATTATTTGTATCCTATGAGAGAAAGAGAGAGAGAAGGAAAGAAAGAAAGAAAGAAAGGAAGAAAGAAAGAAAGGAAGGAAGGGAGGAAGGAAGAAAGAAAGAAAAAGAGTAATTATGTTCTTCCTTTGACTTTGGCAGGGTGACTTGACTCCATTTTGTTTGACAAAAGCATTTATGTTGAGCTGTAAAGGCTCATGAGGTAGAAATTACAGAGAATGAAGTGTGTGACTGCAAGGTCTTCTGAACAGGCACTTGATTCACGCCTTAGGAAATATTCAAGAGAGGTTTTTATAGCTCAGGAAAGTGAGGGAGATGAAGAAAGGGAATGGGACTAAAGAGAGCTTGTATTGTGTCACACGTATTTCTATTCATTGATAGTGTCGTCCCCCCCCCAAAACCTTAAAAGCACTATAATTTAATCAAGATGCAACAATATTTGAGCCTATACAATATTGAACAGTTACATCCAGATCTCTGGCTCAATTCAAAGTTGTTAATTTCATTAAATTTGCTTTGGATTCAATACTTTGAATTTTTATTTTCTTTATTTGCTCTGTCTTAAAATAAACCCACAATTTTATTAGGGTAACTTTCCATTTTTTTAGGCTCAATCTGGTTCTCACAATTAACATTATATCTCAATGTCACCTTAGGGTGTCAGCACCTATTCTAGTCTCAAAGTTCCAATAGCTGGCTGTGAATCAGAATTTTCTGGAGAGATTTGAAAATTATAGATTTCTAAGGGCCATTCGGTGCTAGTGTACCATAATTCTTTTCATATCTATCCCTGCTTTTCTATTCTCATTACCACCTACATCCAAATTTTCATTTGCTGGGTTGGCAATCATTCATTAAGTGGTGTCTTCAACTATCTTCTAATCTTCCCAAGAATGCCTTTGCCAGATTAATATGACTACAATAGTCCCTCACCCTTGTTGTCTCTATGTTCAACAACTGTTCATTTATCCCAGTTGCTCTCAGGAATACAATTAACTACCTTTAGTATGACATATAAGGTTTCTACCACTTACCTTCTACATACCTTTCCAATATATATCAGTTTCTAACTAAATTGAGTTCCTATTAGCCCATAAGTTTGATGAATTTTTCTGTCATTGTTTGGGCTGCTCTGACAAATTAACCTAGAGTGAATAGTTTAAAAACAAAACATTATTTTTCACGGTTCTGGGGGCCAAGAAGTTCAACATTAAGGTGCTGGGAGATTCAGTGTCTGATGAGGGCTCTTTTGCTGGTTTGCAGACAGCTGCCTTCTTGCTGAAAGCTCTGGTTTCCCTTCCTCTTCTTGTAAAGGCACCGATCCCAGTTTGGGGCTTCCAGCCTCATGACCTCATCTAACCCAAAACACCTCCCAAAGACCCTGTCTTCTAATATCATCACATTGATGTTAGAGCTTCAATAAATGCATTTGGGGAAGACACAAACTTTCAGTACAAAACAATATTCTTCCTATTGAAAGACTTTGTTCCTTTTATTTTTTGATATTATAAATTATTTTTAATGTTTATTTATTTTGAGATAGAACGAGAGTGAGAGAGAGAACACAAGCAAGTGTGGAACAGAGAGAGAGAGAGAGAGAGAGAGAGGGAGTGAGAGAATCCCAAGCAGGCTCCAGGCTCTCAGCACAGAGTCCAATGAAGCGCTTGATCTCAGGAACCATGAGATCATGACCTGAGCCAAAAGCAAGAGTTGGACACAACCAACTGAGCCACCCAGTTTCCCCTTATAAATTATTTTTTAAACTTTATGTTGAAAAAACCAGACTTACAGAAATGTTGCTAGTATAAAGACTTCCATTTTTACCTTTTATTTAGATTCTTCATGTTGATGTTTTACCACATTTATTGTATCATTTCTTTCATACATATGGCAGAAATGATGCTTGTTTACCTTTACCGACTTAAATATGTATCTCCTAAACACAAGGACAGTCTCCTAGATAACCATAGTACAAAAGAAATTAACATTGATGCAATTCTATCCTCTAATCGACTGAAAATGAAAAGACAAGACATTATATGGAAGGAAATACTGGCTATATATATATATACATATATATATATATATACACACACACATACACACACACACACACACACACACACACACATATATATATATGCATATGCACAAAGGGCTTATTTTGACAATATAAAAAGAATTCTTATAATTCAATTATAGGAAGATAAATACTCACCTCCCAACTGGATAAAAAATTAGAACACCTCACAGAAAAATATTAACACATGGGTAAAAAGTGCATGAGGAGATACTCAATATTAGAAATGCAAGTTAAAACTACAATGAGATACTACTAAACAGTCAGCAAAATGTCTATAAACATAGAGATAATATAACAACCCCAAATACTGCAAAACTATGAAGAAATTGGAGCTGTCATGCATTGTTTATGGAATATAAAATCATTCAATCATTTTGAAAAACTGCTTGGCAAGTTTTTAAAAAGATAAACAATAAGTATTCCCTGAGAAACATCAATTTCATTTCTCTTTAATTATCCAGGGAAAATGAAAACATATGCCCACAAAAAGATTGTACGAGTATACTCATACCATCTTTATGTATAAAAGCCAATAGCTAGAAACCACTAGAATATCTATAATTGGAAGAGATCAATTGTAGTATATTCACACAATGAAATAGGACAGTGAATGGAGACATACTACAGATTCAACTATATGATATATCTCATAGACATGATGTTGAGAGCAAGACTCAAGACAATAAAGAATAGGGCACCTGGGTGGCTCAGTCGGTTGAGTGTCCGGCTTGGGCTCAGGTCATGATCTCACGGTTTGTAGGTTCGAGACCGGCATTGGGCTCTGTGCCAACAGCTAGCTCAGAGCCTAGAGCCTGTCTTTAGAATCTGTGTCTCTCTCTCTCTCTCTCTGACCCTTCCCTGCTCATGTTGTCTCTCTCTCTCAAAAAAAAATAAATAAAACATTAAAAAAAATTTTTAAAGACACAAAAGAATAAAAACTATATGACTCAATTTATACAAGTTCAAAATAAGCAAATATAATCTGTGGTGATAGAAATCAGAACAGTTCTTACCATGGCCAAGAGTACACTGATTGGAAAGGGTCATGAGAAAACTTTCTGATGAGATGGAAGTGTTCTACATTTTTATTGGAATGTGGAATTCCCAGGTGGGTACCTTTGTCAAAGTTGATTGGATCATGGCATTTCACTCTGTCAACTATATATGAATAATAAATGTAATAAAAAAGTGTAGGTAAGGTGCACTTGAACTACAGAGATATGCAGAAACCCAGGTTTACTAGAAGTAGAGCTACTAACATCTCTAGATGAGGCCATGGTGAGAGCAGAGTTTTCCAAAACCCAGGAGAGTGAGTTCCCTACAGCAGGCCAGTGAACAGACTTCATGTAGGGACACAAACAACCTATGGTGAGCATGCAGGGTTGAAACCACATCAAAATCAATGATCTTCTATCCTTTCCATTTCCTGCTGGGCCTCTCCACTGCATGGACCATTTGAAAGTCAGAGGGCATGGGAGCACTGTACACATAGTCCCTATAAGTCAGCTTATAGAGCAGAGAGGAAGGAGATTGGATCTCAAGATGAGAACAGAAGGTGTCTGTAGTCACCTTACTCTTACTCAGCTTCAACGGGCATTATTTAACTGTCATAATGGTGGCTTGGCCAAGAGATTCCACAGAGCGGGGGAGTGGGGTGGTAAGTGAGTTGAGGATATAAGAAAGAGTGATTGGAATGATTGGTTCTGGAATGTAACCTGCATAGTATGAAAATGAGCACAGGATGAGAAGAGGGACAGAGTGATCTTGGTAGGATCAATGGACTCTAAGGCCTTGTGGAGTCTAGGGATTATTGGAGCTGGAGTACTAGAAGAAGGTTTTTTGCAAATAAAACTCTGGAGGGATTTCGGTTAATAGTAGTCAAAGGTCAAGTATATGTCCATGGGCATCAGTGGCTAAGGTTAGTACAGAATACAAAATGATTGAAGAAGAGGGAATGAAGGAGCCAAACAATCAAAGTAATGGAAGGATTATCTGCTTATACATTGAAATCATCAAGAATTATGACAGGATGCTGAAACGACAGAGAGTGAGTAGTTAAACGTTTCAAAAGAGTGATGAGGAGTAATTAGGGGTGAAGCAGAGATGACTGCAATCAGGAGTGGGTGGTATAGTCTGTGAACCTGAGTCATCCTTGATGCCTTCTCTCTCTCAGCCCCAGAGTTAACCAATCATTAAGTCGTGTCCATCTATTGTTTTTCTCAGTATTAGTGCTATTTTCCAGTCACCAGCCAGATTTTTTAAAAAAATCATGTCTCTCTCTGTGTCAGAGCATTTCTTTCCTAGTTGGTCTTCTAGTAGCTCCTCTTGTCAGCTTGTTTTCTTTGCCGCTGTCACAGTGAACTTTTCTCTGTAAATATGATCATGCAGTTCCACCTTATCTTCTTCTAATCCAGCACTTAACATTTTTGAGTGGGTCTCCGCTGATTTGAAAATTAGGAGCAAAAACCTTCAGGCCTGAAAGGGTCTGAATGATCTGGCTCAGGTGTACCCATCCAGTCTTGTCGAGTAATGTACCTCCCCCCCACCTCTCCATGCATCAGTTGTGCTGCCTTCCTGTTCTTTCCTACTCGTTTTCCGCATAAGCTGCTTGCTTTGCATGGATGTGCACTCCCTGTGCTTCACCAGATTAATTAGGAGTCATCAGCTGAAGCTCTGTTCAAATATCACCTGCCTAAGAAAATCATTCCCACCATTTCCCAGACTGGGAAATGCTGGTGATACCCTTTTTATATGGAGCTGTATGAGGGCTGCTTAAGGAAGACATCCAAAGAGTTAGCTCATATGGGAAAGAGTTAACATTTATGTTGGCTTCTCCTTTTTTTAGAGTTATGCTTCAGCTGGTTGCTGGGACAGAAAGGACTAACTGGCATGAAATAGAGAACACTTTTGGGGGCACCTGGGTGGCTGATTTGGTTAAGCATCTGACTTCAGCTCAGGTGATGATCTCGTAGTTTGAGCCCTATGTCAGGCTCTGTGTGGACAGTTTAAAGCCTGGAACCTTCTTCGAATTCTGTGTCTCCTTCTCTCTCTGCCCCTTCCCTACTTTCTTGCTTTCTCTCTCTCCCCGCCCTCAATATAAACATTAAAAAAATAAAAAAGATAGAGAACACCTTGAAAGAAGTCACTAGTGAAGTCTGGTTTTATGACACGGTTTCACAGCATGCGAGTCTAGTGGAAGAGAGTTGCTTTGGACAAGTGTGTAACTTTTGCTAGAAGCTCCCTCCAATGCAGTGTTTAGAGCCCAGTGATTCTAATTCTACTTTGAAGAATGAGTGTGAAACAGGTTCCACCAGATCTAAACCAGCAGGGGCGCTGCAGTGTAAGAAAAACCCAGAGTCTTCAAATAGCACAACCGGCCTTTAATAGTGACACCGTGTGGTACCATGTTGTACCAACAATAGTGTACCAGTTCCGTGGTCTTAAACTTGATTTTTTTTAGCTTTGAAAACATACCAAATACTATAAATTTACTTTAAAAATTATTGAATTGTATTTTACAGTGTGTGAATTTATGGTATAAATTATACAATAAAGTGAGAAAAAAAATGATACCGATGCTTGGTGCTATCCTTCAACCAGTTATGTCAGAACCTCTGGGGGTAGGGCTTGAACATCGTTAGGTATTAAAATCTCCCCAGGAAGATTTAGCAATAACTAACAAAGGTACATATGCATTTCCCTTTTGACTCAATCTTGTTTCCAGAGAGTTATTCTGAAGACAGCAATACAAATAACATATACAGCGCTATTCACTGGAGCACTGTTTGTAAATGCAAAATATGGAAAAACACCTAAATACCCAGACTTAAAAGAGTAGTCAAATAAGCTATGGTGCATTCACACAATCGAGAGTATTATGCAGCTGTAAAAAAAAAAAAGAAAGAAAGAAAAAGAAAGACGACCTTTCCAAGTATCCAGATTATTTTTTTTTAGTGTTTTTTATTTATTTTTGAGATAGAGACAGAGCATGAGTGGAGAGGGGCAGAGAGAGAGAGGCAGACACAGAATTGGAAGCAGGCTCCAGGCTCTGAGTAGTTAGCACAGAGCCTGACGCAGGGCTTGAACCCACAAATGTGAGATCATGACCTGAGCCGAAGTCGGAGGCCTAACCAACTGAGCCACCCAGGTGCCCCAAGATTATTTTGTGTGAGCCAAAATATATCAATAGTAGGGTACCCTTCAAGTAAAACTGAAGGAGATATAAGAAAATATACATACATCTGCTCATTTGGGCAAAAAGGAATATGGGAAGAATATATTAGACACTAAAGTGATGGATTATCTGCAGAGGTGAGTGGGAATAGAGTGGAAAGGATGTGGGAGTAAGAGTGGGGAGAAAGCATGTGTGGGGCATACCTCTAAGCCCGCCCTCTTGTGTAGTTCTGACTTTTTGGACCACGTGGTGTTTCACATATTAAAAAATTGGTCATTAATATCAATCAAGAAGTGTGGGGGGACACAAACAGAATACACATGGTGACAATGAATCTAACTGCTAGAAATAAATACCACAACCATAACAAATGAGATATAAAAGAAGATAAGCCTAATATTGGAAAACAGTATTTTGAACATAGACTACAAGGCCAAAGACACAAATATTGCACTTTTTAGTAAATTTATTTTCAACTGAGGTTTGTATTAGTCATTCTGAAGCTACATATATTCTAAAATTGAATAAAAAAGTAAATAAACTGTGGGCGGTGAAGGCCAATTCATTACTGTCCAAGAAAGGAGTTACAAACGAGGAAAGAGGGAAGGCTAGAATAAACCCTGTGGATGAGGATCATAGAGATGAGTTTTAGCTACTGGTTTTCAATACATATAAGGAGAGGTAGTGCAGAGACAGACACAGGTGTGCGTGCATTTGTGTGTGTGTGTGCATGTATATATTTCCTTGCTCCATTCTCTTAGAAGACCTAGAAACAAGGACACCTCAGCCACCGTGAGTACACCTAATGCTCTAACCTTTGCTTTTAAGCACTATTTTCCAATAAAATATCTGGGTCCAGCACTGAGTGCAGAAAGTACAAAGAAAGTCTGGATCATGTTGAGGTGCTAGAAAGTAAATGTCGAAAAGGGATGGAAGCTTATTGAAAAGATCAGATACCAACATGAAGTAGCTCCCAATTGCCAAAGCTGAGAATATTGGATTATAATTCACAGGATAAAACAAATATCCAAGTCTGTATGGACAAAACAGATAATTGAACAAGTAACTAAATATGTACAAAAGAAAGGACTGTTTTTCCTTACAGGAGAATTGCAATGAGTAACTGTAAAATGAATAGTGGAAATATAAAATCACCATTTGGCAAATGCCACTGTAATAATTGTTTTAGGGAAGCCTCAATGGATGCTAAAATTAGTGCGTAAACATATAATTAGAAACAAGATATTTGCATAATCTCAGAATATCTCACCACAAGATGCTAGTATCCTTACAGTGGAGAAACTTGGCAGACACTATCTAACCAAGTAATAAAAATTAACATGAACAACGTGACACATTGACATCCTGGACTTCCTGACACAACACCCTGAGAAGGTATGACACCATTTCTGCGGTTTCTTGTCAAAAATATATACCTTCCAGCTAATCATGAAGAAACACCAGACAAATCCAAGTTGAAGAACATTTTACAAAACAACTGACCAGTACTCTTCAAAAGCATCAAGGTCATGAAAGACAAAGAACAAGTGACTGAGGACCACTTCCAGACTGGAGGTGACTGAGAAGACATACTTGATTATGTTTTGTTTGAGGGTCCAGGGAGGCTCTCTGGAGAGCCAGGCAGGACGCGGTGCCTGGTAATAGGTAATTGCTTGAGGAATTGAAGAGACAGAGCCACATGCAAAATCCAGGAGGCGGTACAAGTCATAGAGTTTAAGAATGGTCTTGTGGAAACTTGTACTTTTCCTGTGTAGCATTTACCAAATTATTATCAAATGTCTGTTTCCTCTACTGGAATATAAGCTCCATGAACACAGATAGGTGCCCATCTGTCTCATCCACCACTTTGCCCCCATGCTGAATACATTGTTCAGTAAATGTGCAGAAAACTATAGCCTTTGTCTTCTTTCCTGAGGAAGCCCCTGCAAGCACATTTGTCTCTCCCCTATGCTCTTGAGAGCCCATCACTGGTTGGAATCTGCTGTTCCCTGGGGACTGGGTGCTCCATCCCTTTCCTTAATGCCTCTCCTCCCTCAGGCTTCGTGCAAGCCCCATTTTTACTGGGAAGCATCTCAGGCTTTGGAGACTGGATTTAAGTATTCAGGTGCCCATTCTTTCACCCTCCAGCCTCCAATCCACCTCAGATCTTTCCTTCTTTTCAGGCTACGTTACTTCAATAGTAAACTAATGCTTTTGGGGGCACCTGGATGGCTCAGGCGATGGAGGATCCAACTCAGATAGAAGTCATTCATGAGTTTGAGCCCCACATCAGACTATCTGCTGTCAGTGCAGAGCTCACTTCATATCCTCTGTCCCTCCCTCAACTGTCCCTCCCCGCACCCTGCTCTCTCTCAAAAAATAAAAAAGAAAGGCCTTTAAGTTTTTGAACAATGATTTTCATGCTGTTTTTAACAGGTATTTTGTTGTTTTGTAATTACTGATGAACACACTGTTTGCTTATGCTTACAGGCTCCTTTTCTAAAAAAAATCATATCATACACAGGGGTGTACATGAGTAACAGGTAAAATTGGAACTGCTCTCATCTGGTTGGGGAGGGGGAGGAGAGAGGGGTGGGCTGACAAATATGTGCAGAGCCTTCCCAAGAGGCCACCACACTCCTAGCCACCACTGCCCCTCTGGGAGCCTTTGAGGTACAGCTCACAAACTGTTTGTCCATGATTTGAAAACTCTGGGGTAGAGGATTACCTCCTGTGAACCAGGGCCCTCATTCTGCTCCCTGCCATTTTGGATTTACCATGCTACAAACTGGACTAGAAGAACGGAGGACATCTTTTTAAACCCGAGACCTGGTACAAAGCCTTCTGTCTATTGGTTCACTTGGTGAAAGTCTCTTGATAAGGATCACAGGGCCAAGGTTTCCAGAAATTTCCTTGAGGCAGTCTCAGAATTGGGCCTGGGGACAGAAAAAGAGGATTTGAATTAGGGGGCAGAGGTCATTATCTCGTTGCCTCCTCAGCAAGCTTTTCTGGGAAGATAATTGGAACTGGCTAGTTTCCAGGTAACTTGAAGATCAAATCCCAACAAAATGTGGGCAGCCTCCAAAGCAAAAAAACTTCCCTTGACGTTCCCCTTTCACCATCCCACAGGCCCTGTTCTCGGCGCAAGCCTGAACTCTTGTTTGGATCCAGATGAGAAAATGCTAAGTGCTCTGATGCTGGAGCGCTCTGCTCTAGGTGGTTGTGCTGGTTTGATTGGTGGCTCCAGTGAGCGGCTGTTGGTGGGAGCAGCCTGCCCTCTGCTGGATATGGCGGGAAAAATGAATTTGCATGGCCTAAGAAGGAATTAATTAGACGGAAAGTTGCGATTTTGTCTGAAACCAAATATTTGCTTGCATGTTAATGAGGTCTAATTAATCAGGGAACACATCTTTTCGATGACATCTGGCTTCTTAGGGGATTTCCAAGTATCCAGGAAAAAATCATTATCATATGTATACTTCTTGCTCTGTAAACAGGGGGGCAGAATTTTAAAAAAATATGAAGAATCAAAGCTATGTCTCTAATGGTTTTCATATGGCCTGATGTGGTAGAAAGCACTTTGGGAAAACCATCAGACTGCTCAGGTTTAATTCTGCAAGATACCAAATCTCTCTGAAACAAAGTCTCTATTCATGTGTCACGTGCAAAACTCACTTTGAAAGGTTGTTGTGAAGATGGAGCAAGTTGAACATCTATGTGAAAGCACTTTACTGTGCCCACGAAAACTGTGACATTATATATATGTGTATATATATATACACTATGCACAGGTTCCTACAAGAGTTTACATACACACATATACACATGTATACACACACGAGGTTCACACAAAAGTACCAGGCAACATTGTTTGATCATTGATCTTTACTGAATTCTGAAAATTGACTTTGGGTAAAACTAGAAAACAGATACCAATATTTCAAATCTAGAATGCGAAAGGAACCTTTCCAAACATATTGAAAGAAGGCAGGATGGCTTTAAAATAGTTTTTAAAAAATTTTTATGTTTATTTATTATTGACACATAGAGAAAGAGAGCATGAGTGGAGGAGGGGCAGAGAGAGGGAGACAGAGAATCTGAAAGCAGGTTCCAGGTTCTGAGCTGCCAGCACAGAGCCCTATGTGGAGCTCGAACCCACAAACTGTGAGATCATGACCTGAGCTGAAGTCGGATGCTTAACTGACTGAGCCACCCAGGTGCCCCTAAAATAATTTTTGTAAGTGGCTCTGGAGACAGAGCAACTTTTCACTAAGTAGTATTTACTTTCAAGTGCCTATCATTATGTTCTGTATAACCTGTAAGAGGGTCTATATTTCTTAATTTTATAAACAGAAAAAAAATGCCAAGATGAATGCTGAGAGTAATTCTTTACAGAAATTCAATCCTTTTCTTTTGTCTTTTCTTCTTTTGTTCTGGATCCTTCCCTATTCCTTTCCCTCCTGTTCTCCTCCTGTTTGATCTGAAACCAGAAACAAGTTGTTTCCACTAGCATTGTCATTGATGTTGAGGATGAGTCATTTCTTGTCCCTTATATCAATTACATAAGGATGCCTATTCTTTCTTTTCAGCGCCATTATGATGATTGGAGTAACATGTGGTCCTAGCTCTTAAGTCACTGTTCATCCAAAGGTTGAAAAATTGAATGACAATGGTGTTGATACTAATATAGTAGCTTTTGAATCAAAAATAATTTTAACTGAAAATTTTATTTAATTAATTTTATTCTCTTCATCAGCAGCTCTGTTTAGTAAAAGGTTTTAAAACCTCCCATTTGTGCTTCCAGATGAAGAGTAAAAGCAAGTGTAATTGATCACAGTGCCAGCCTCAATAAGTGCTATACTGATGTTTTGTAGAAAATTTAACTTCATCAAAAATTTAATACTAGTTGCTGAAGATCCAATGGAATAAAATATGATCTCAATACACGAGACATTCAGCCTTTAGATACATATATAAATAAATATGTGATAAGGTGGTGATAAGGAATTGAGGAAGAAATAACCAAAAGAATTCATTTAATCTTGATGAATGAAAAGTTTTCCAGATGGGCAAAGTGTGTGTGTGTGTGTGTGTGTGTGTGTGTGTGTCTATTGGAGTAGGAGACAGAAGAGCAGCCTTCCAGGCAGAAAGGCAGAGTGTATCAGATAAGTGTGATACCATATTATGGACATATGTGTTGTGACAAGAGTAACAGGGGGGCTAAAGCTGAGGCTAGAAAGGTAGTTTGGGGCCAAATGAAGACCCTATTGAAGGGTAAGAAATGGATCTTGAATTTCACGGAGTATGAGTGTTAACCTATACACTTGAGTGGCAGATCAATATTAGACTTCTAATATATTCTGTCAGTCAGGGAAGTGTTTACTGGGGAAGAAGTTTGGGTTTAAAGTAGTAGTATACTTCCTTAGACTTTTAAAATAAGTGTAAGTGGCTGAGTGAGGAGGGCAATAGCCTCAATGTTCCATGGGAACTAGGTTGAGCTAGTGACTCCCAGCACAGACAATCCCTACTTAACATCTTTAAAACATAAAGGCTTAACTCCCTTTTGACTCCTCAGAAAGTCCTGCATTTTTTAAAAACAATTCTCAGCCTCTTTTGTCTAGATAGTCTTAGATAACCCTATACTCTAATGTGTCTGGAATCCATTGCCTGGGGAGAGGGGTTTAGAACTGGCGTAAGTCATTCTCTACGTCCTGTCAGCCATCTTTTCACATAAAATAAAAAGGAGATCAGGAAGAAACCTGTGGATAAAGGCTCTCTGCTTCACCAAACATGCTTGCTCATCTAATTAATCATTTAAAAAAAAGCCAGATTATTTATATAAACTGTTTGGCATGATATTACTGATCTTAACTCTCCTTGTCCAACCATAGTCATTCCATAAACATTGCAAGAGACAGGATTGCTCCCAAGAATGCTTGGCTTATGGCACCTTAACAGAAAGCACTTTGGATTGATATTTCCAATCCCTATCATCATAATGAGATTTACAGGTAACTTAAAACTTTCTTTTTTTGTGTGTTTGCTCAGCACTTAGCACATTATAGATGTTTTGAATAATGGAGCAAATTCGTTCGACAATTTGGACACACATAGAATATAAATAAGCATGCACAGTGGAGTCTGCTGTTTTGTGCCACAACTGCTGCTGTAGGAGCCCAGACCATGTCTGTCTTGTTTGTTCTTCTGCCTTTTGTACCCAGCACATAGTTGGTGCTCAATAAATGTCTGAGAAATAATGAAACAATGAATAGGCTCCCTTTCCTCTTGATTTTGCTTGCAGTGGTTATCCTAAGGGCATAACAGAGGAATACTTGCTCCATGACTACTTGGGCTCATGAGTTAATGTTTGCAAAGGCTTTGAACTTCTTAGGAAAAAGAATGGTGTTTTTGTTGGCACCGTATCGTGTTTGCACATGAATTACTCCTCCTTCTCTTCCTCCAGCTGCTCACGCTGTGCCCTCCCCCAGCTCCATGCCAGGCCAGCATCTCGAAGAGGACAGCTGCACGGTCTTCCTGCCTTCCTCCAGCCACCTCCAGCCCTACAGGAGAGGTAGGGACAGAGCAAGCCCTGGACAGATTTCTTTCAGGCCTCCTAAGACACTCTGGGGAAATGGAATTTGGGTCGATCCTAATTACCTTTAGAGCAAATGGTGTATGAGGGTTGCAAGATCTTGGCCAGCCATGGAAGAAGCTGTTAGGATAGACAGGCTGACCCATGAAGACTAGATTCTGAAGGAGAACTGGAGGGTATCATACAGACAACTGGGAATCCGTGCCAACATGGGTGGTTTCTTTAGTGTATATAGTTTTAAACACTTAATATAAAGCCTAGACCAGTAATGGCAGAAAATATAATTTCATTACAAGGAACTCATACGACAAGCCAGATTTCTTCTGTATGGGTACATTTTCAACTGCTGTGACTACTTTCTCCATAATTTTTAAATAATTTGAGAGTGGCAAGTCATGGGGTTCTATCTCACAATAGATATAGGCTTCAATGTTTTCCAAAGTGTTTATGACTATAAAAATTGCCTTTATTTTTAGGAACTCAATAATTAAGCACTTCAAATGTGATCTGAGAAACAAAAGGTTTTTGTGTTTGTGTTTATTTTGTTTCATTAAGAATGGCTGTCCTTCATGAACAAATTCAAGAAAAAGAGGTTTGGTGGGGTTTTTTTTTTTTGAGGTTATGATATATTAACTTTCAGCTGATCACATCCAACAAACATCTCAAAGTAACACAGGGAGAGCCAGATACAGGCAGAACAACCAAATTGACCACCAGCTGCAGAATTTGCCTTAAAGGAAGGAACAAGTCCTACTTTCCACAACTTTGAAGTGACTTGTTTTCCAAAGCAAATCATGAGGCTTTCTCTGCTTGTGGAAACTTTTCCGTAATACATATTCAAACGCTGCTTGCTGTAGATGTAGCGAATTTGTGCTGTCTCTATTGTTCCTAAGAACTGGAAAGGAATGTTATGTGGATAAAACCTAACATGGTTCCATGTTAAAAAGACCACATAAACGGTATCTGTTTTGCTTCAGAGAAAAAACTGAGGTAAGTCTGGGCTTAGCTGGCAGCACTAAATTAACCACAAGTCTTAATTTTGTTTTAAAAACTATGGAAGGAAACTTCTCTCCAATTAAATTAGACTTATTAATCTGAAAACAAACACAAACTGGGTATATTTTGTGGTTAGAATATAGTAAGCAGCATTTGAAACTCTGAGACCTCAGTGTTCCCATAAAAGCCACAAGAGAAACATTTCTTTAGGGGTGACTCCAGATAAGAAATGGTTGCTTCCTCCACATGATTCATTATAACATGAAGAGCCCTGATTTTCCATTTGCTTGGGGCTTGAAAATCACACAGGCATTCTTGAATCGTTATTGTTTTTTTTCCCATCTCTTTATTTGTGAGGTATTCGATACTAGACAGTTTGCCCCTGTCCTAAAATAAACACATGGGATCCCCCTTCAGGAAAGAGGAGAAGGGCAGTATGAATTAGGCTGAGATTAAATTTCTTTTTCAGAATGTCAGTGCCCTGTGGCATTACAGGGAGCTGTAAATCCATGCAGAGCAGACAGCAGGACACCGCGTGAGTCCTGGCTTGGAGACCAGGAGGAATCACCACTGTCTGAGATTGGGCAACCAACGTTCTATGGTAAGTTTGAGTTTGCAGCGTGTGGGTTGATTCTCCTTTTGCGTGATTTTCTTGGGGATGGGGAGAGGAGGAAGTAAACAAATTTTAATTAACTGTTATTTATTAAGATAAATAAAATAGTGAGAGAATGATTGTGGGGAAGTCCGTCTTCAAGTGTTTAATGAGGAAGAGGATTGGCTCTTTGGGGTTTCTTTCCTAAATATTTTGGGAATTCTAATGCCTCACTTGGTCTCTACTTTTTGTTCTTGTTGTTCTTGTTACTAGATCTCTCCTTTTTCTTACACTAAAGGGTCAGTGGATTTGGTGGTGAGAATGAGTTCTGTAAAGGCACATGTGTTTGTGACATCCATGCTATTTTTGGTAACAGCCAGAAAGGTCCACTACGGGAGTGTGACATCATGGCAAGGAAAAGGGAAAAGAGTAGAGAATGGACTGGAAGACTGAAATCTCTTATTAAGAGGAAGGAAAGAGCTGGTGAGGAGCCAAGTTTAAACTGGCTAAGCACTAGAGCTCAAACCTGGCATCCTAATGATGAAGACAGAGTAAAGCAGCTCATGGAAGTTCACTCTGTGTGTGTATGTGTGTGTGTGTGTGTGTGTGTGTGTGTGTGTGTGTGTGTGTGTGTGTGTTTAGGAGAAAGAGAAAGTTGGGTATTTTCT
Organism: Suricata suricatta; assembly: GCF_006229205.1. Lineage (NCBI taxonomy): Eukaryota > Metazoa > Chordata > Mammalia > Carnivora > Herpestidae > Suricata > Suricata suricatta. Next base: position 71,292,217 of record NC_043702.1, read on the forward strand.
TTTCTATATCTATACTAGCTTTTTGAAGGACAGGGGCTCTGTCCTTAGCTCTGTATCATCTACAAAGAATAAACAAACATTTATTGAACAAAAACCTAATCTCTTTTTGTAGCTGCTACCAAAAAAAAAAAAAATGTCAGCAAACTAATTGCTTTCAGGTACTTTCTGTGCGATGGGCCTGAATAAAGTAAGTGGAACTCAGACAGAGGCAGCTGAAACCCAATCAAATAATTTGGCAATCAAAAGGTGAGCAATGAGTGTCGTCATCAAGAATTCGTTCAAACCCTCATTATAAGAGTCACACTTTTGGGTTAGGCCACCAGGGGGCAGGGCATCATCTCCAGGAAAGCTCTGTTACAGGACACTTGGCGCAGGCGCAGGGCACTTGGTTAAAGGACACTTGGCGAAGGCGCAGGGCAGCAGATCTCAAACTTTTTCAAGTATGACAAGTGTTTGAGTCCTGGTTCCTGGGTCTTACCTGTAGTGATTCGGATTCAGCAAGAGCCCACCAGAGCCTGGTGGTGAGAGACTCATAGCAGCTGAGATGAAGAAGCTGTGCCTTTGTCACACAGACTTGGGTTTGAATCCCCTGTGGCTGGGTGCAAAGCGCTTTTCTTGTCTGAAATTCAGGTTCCTCCTTTTTGAAAGAGGACAGCCATATTGTCTACCTCTACGGGTTTAAAGAAATGATGCACAGAAAACACCTAGGAAAGGGGCACATAACAACGCAATTAGTAAATATTACCTTTTGCAGTGGGGAGACTACGGAAATGTCAGTGATAAGACCTCGGTGGCCGGGAACATGGTTCAGGGCAGACAGAGCCACGATGTGATCAACCAGGAGGCTAGTTCTTGGATCTTGGGGATCCAAGGGCAAGGTCAGAAGATAGATCATAGACTGGAAAATGCATAAACATGAGGATGGGAGGCACACTTTCTCACCATTATGAATGTTTCCCAAGAGTGGTAATAAGCAACCCAGATGGCACAGTTAATTGGAATTATAATTGATCCCCAAATAGTATTTAAGTCAATAGTTAATTGATTTTCCTTAGGAAAACCATTATAAGAACTTCTAAAAGGGAAGAAAGTGAAATGCACCAAATTCGGTGATTTGTTCTTATCTGCCACCCACTCTCCATGGAAGGAGTAATGAATGAAGAGAAAAATGGAAAAGAACAGGGACCACAAATCAAATAGACTGTAATGAAATGAAATCCTTTTCTGGTAATTCAGTGCGATGTCAGGTCGTACTGAACCGGCTGGCTTGCTTGCAAGAGACTGTTGCCAGAAACTCTCCCAAGACGAGGCCTGAAGACTAGAGGAAACAGGCTGATACCTTAGTTAGGTGCCTTTCTTAAGAGACAAAGATACCACTTAGAGGTACCTAAATGTATGCTACCGCTGAAACAGCCAACAGCTGAACAGATGGGGGATATGAAAGCCCAGTGGGGTGAGATGCAACCAGACTGTGCCTAGGCAAATCATTTAGCCTCTCTGGGCCTTATTTTCCTCTCTAAGTGCCCTTGGAGCCCTGATGCACTGTGATAAGGCATAGATGGTGGGGCAAATCCCAAAGTGTTGATATTTGTACCTGAACATAGTTTCTAAACCAGGGTACCGAAGTTGTTACCAAATGCTAGCTATTTTGAAGACTTCTGTTTACCCTGAAATATGAATTGTTCAGTGCTTTTCTATAAACCCAAATTTCGACTGTAATGTATTTCAACCCGTGCTGCTGTTATTTCTATTGGTGTTACTGATACCTTCTCAGTAAATACCCATGGTAACACATGGTAATGATGAATAAATGATGAAGAAAAAAATGCTAACTGTTTTTGAGCACTGTGACCTCCTACATATTATGCTTATTATATTTTCTCTTTAATCCTTATACTAATGCTGTTAGGAGGCATTATCATGGCCATTTTCCATGAAGATTTTAAGAAGTCATAGAGGTAGCAAATAGCAGAGCTGGGATTTGAAGCCAGGTCTTTCTAACTCTAAAATCCATGTTTCTACTCCTGTAATAGACCATAAATCTGCTCCACTAAGTGCATTCATAGTGTGCCTGTATACTTTGTTCCTTGAGTCAGGGTCTTCCATTATTCAAAAATACAATTCAGGAGCACATGGCTGGCTCAGTCCTTGAGCGTCTGACTCTTGGTTTCAGCTCAGGTCATGATCTCACGGTTTGTGGGTTAGAGCCCCAAAGCAGTCTCTGTGCTGACAGAGCAGAACCTGCTTGGGAATCTCTCTCTCTTTGTCTCTGCCCCTCCCCTGCTCACACTCACTCTCTCTTTCAAAATAAACAAATAAACTTAAGAAAAATACAGTGCAAAGTATACATATATGGTCCTTCTTTTTCACTTTTTGCTTGTGACCACGTTAGGGGAGCACTTTTCCTTTACAGCAATATCATATTGTTTTTTAAACTTCAAATAATGAGTTTACTGACCAGTCTGAACTTGCCAGCGGCATACACAGGAAAGTTACAATGTTTTCATCTCCCGTTATTTAAGCTTTGTGAAATTCCCCTTTTCTTTGGGTAGATACCATGACCTTTGGTCCGTTTTTCTGTACAAAAATGAAAGCAAAATGCAAGTGACTCTGTTATAAAAATTCAGTCCCAAGCCGATTTTAAAGTATCCCCTTGACATCATCAGTTAGAAGGTCTTGGAATGGGAGGGTGGGGTATGGTTTGTCTCTGGGATACATCTCTGTCTCCTTCTTCCAGGCTATGACAGCTTGAGGTGTGGGGCAGGGAGGAAGGAGAAGAAAAGGACAAGTGTCTCACATGTAATAGTGAGGTTTTCATCCTTCCTCCGTGAAAGATGTTGACTCTCCCCCTGGTTAAGGCTGCCTGGCAGGCCGAAGCCCTCTGCATGGTAGGCATCCATATAGCAGTTTTCAGAGGGCCCTTTGGGCGCCTCTCCACGTGACTGATATGGGAGACCCAGCTTCAGCAAGATCTTATGCGTGTAACACGCCCTTCTCCAACACTACCACCTGCCCTACTGCTGCTGGGGTCTGCTCCGTCGCCACCCAGCCCTCGTGCCCGGAATATGGCAAACTTACACTAACTGGATGCGTCCCCTGGCTTCACTTGGCCCTCACAGACAGAAGCTTGCAAGTGGCCCCAGGCCTGTGCCCTCTCTCCACCTGCGTTTCCCCCCTCAGTTCAAATAGATACAGTCAGTGAGCTGTTAAGGCCACTGCATACGCAGATGTCCCAAGTTAGCCCTGAAATGCTGGCATTCTCTCCCTACACTCCCGTTCCTGGCTTTAAAAACGGCTTTCCTGGGGCACCGGGGTGGCTCAGTCGGTTAAGCATCGATTGCAGCTCAGGTCATGATCTCATAGTTTGTGGGTTCGAGCCCCGCGTCAGGTTCCGTGCTGACAGATAGCTCAGAGCCTGGAGCCTGGAGCCTGCTTCGGATTCTGTGTCTCCTTCTCTCTCTGACCCTCCCCTGCTCACGCTCGCTCTCTCTCTCTCTCTCTCAAAAATAAAATAAAACATTAAAAAAAAAAAAAGAATAGCTTTCTGGGTGGCCCCTGCACTTGGCTCAGCGTGAGAGGTGTGTCTGGGGAGCCGATAAAAAACCCACAGCATCTCTCTCTTCCCCCCCTTATCAAGGCTGCCTCACAGATTTGAAGCTTTGAAGTCCCGCCTTCTCTGAAGCCCCTCTTCCTTCTAGACTTCACTGGAGAAGGGGAGGGCACGGTCTGGGGTGGCAGTGGAGAGCAGCGGAGCCATTTCCCTCCGGGGGCTGGCGGGGGACATGGTGGCGGCAGATGGCCTCCAGCTTCTTTATCCCAATATTGGGACCCTAGTGGTTCTTTCCATGGTGGCAGGAACAGTTACATCTAATAGTTTGTTACATGTGTGCCTTTCTGGGGACAACTATTGATATCAAATGAAAAAAGTTCTTATTTGCTAAGGACACTGCCAAGGGAATGAAAAGGCAAGCCACAGATTGGTAGAAAATACTTGCAAAAGGCATACTCAATAAAAGATCGTTATCCGAAAAGTACAAAGGATGCTTAAAACTCAATTATGAGAAAAACCAACAAGCTGATGAAATAAATGTGCAAAAGATTTGAGCAGACTCCTCATCGAAGAAAATGCACAAGATGGTGGTTAAGCTTTTGTACGATGCCCAATATCACATGTGCCCAATACCACAAATACCACTACACACTTATTAAGACAGTGAAATCCAAAATATTGACAACAACAAATCTTGGGGCATGATATGGAGCAATAGGAACTCTCATTCATTGCAGGTGGGAATGCAAAAACAGTACAGTCACAATGGAAAAGAGTTTGGCGGTTTTTTACAACATTAAAAATACTGTTACCTTATAATGCAATGATTGCACTCCTTGATATTTACCCAAATGAATTTTAAAAACGTATGTTCATATAAAAGCCTACACGAGGATGCTTATAGCTGCTTTATTCATAATTTCCAAAGCTTGGATGCAACTAAGATGTCCTCTCATGGATGAATAAACTGTGGTACCTCCACACAATGGAGTATTATTCAGTACTAAAGATAAATGGGCTATCAAATCATGAGAAGGAATGGAGGAAACATAAATGCATATTACTAAGAGAAAGAAGCCACTCTGAGAAGGCTACATATTGTATGATTCCAGCTCGATGACATTCCTTAAAAGGCAAAACTAGGGGGACAGTAAAAAGATTGCTGGTTGCCAGCATTTTAGGAGAGGGAGGGATGAATAGGTAGAGCACAGAGAGGATACTTAGGGCAGTGAAACGAATCTGTACAATGTTACAGTGGAGACATGTCATTACATATTTTTCCAAAGTCACATTGCACAACACCAAGAGTGAACCCTAATGTAAACCCTGGGCTTTTGGTGAGAACGGTGTGTCAGTGTAGGTTCAAGAACTGTAACAAATCCCCTGGTGTGGGAGGCTGGTAGTGGGAGAGACTGTGCACGTGTAGGGGCAAAGGGGGTATGAGAACTCTATACTTTCTGTTCCATTTTGCTGCGAACCTAAACCTGCTCCAAAAAGTAAAGTCTCTTAAAAATTAACTTACATAAAGAACATTCTTGGGGAGCCTGCATGGCCGAGTCAGCAACTCTTGGTTTTGGCTCAGCTCATGATCTTACAGGTCATGAGATGGAGCCCTGTGTCAGGCTCTGCACTGTGGGTCCTCTCTCCCCCTCTCTCTGCCCTCTCCCACTTGCTCTCTTCATCTCTCAAAATAAATAAAAATTAAACTTAAAAATACATTCTTATAAAGACTCATAGGTAACCAAAATAGAAAAATCTGCTTTTTACTTTTTTTTTAAAAATTGTTTATTTATTTTTGAGAGAGAGAGAGGCAGAGAGAGAGGGAGACACAGAATCAGAAGTGGGCTCCAGGCTCTGAGCTGTCAGCCCTGAGCGGATGGGGGGCTCAAACTCACAGACCGTAAGATTATGACCTGAGCCAAAGTCAGAGGCTTAAGTGACTGGGCCACCCAGGTGCCCCAAGAAATCTGCTTTCTACATTGATAACAGATTTCTTCACATCTATATAGAACCAAGTAATTTGTTATAGGTTTGTCCATCCTTTGGACAAAGAATGTCTAGCAAATGATAGATGCAATTTGGTCTTGTACCTCGTCTCGTATTTTATAGGAGGAAATACTGATGGTGAGATGACTAGGCAGCAGCACAGGTGGATGGGTAGAGACACCTCTTCCTGGAAGCCTTCTCTTTGATAGTGTCGCTACCTCAAGGCTACAGAGAACTCTGTACCACATTTACTGTTCTGAACGATGTAACTCTACAGTGACTCATTATTACCTAAAAAAACAGCAATCTCCAAAAGCTGGGATGCTCTTTTCTTAGAACACTCTTTTCTCTGTTCACAACTTTAGTTGGTGTTTACTTGGTACTAGAAGCAGAGAAAGACAAAACTGAAGCTGTCAAATTAGACATGGCAGAGCTCTGAGACATTTAGTCACTTGGGCAAAACTGGCATTTAACTATTATAGTGCTAATTTACATTTAACTGTAGACAACCATACTGAGTGTTGGCCTCTCAGATGCCTTCTATCAAAATAAGATGTTTTAGGGGCATCTGGGTGGCTTAGTCAGTTAAGCATCTGACTCTTGATTTCAGCTCAGGTCAGGATCTCACAGTTTGTAGGATTAAGCCCCATGTCGGCCTCCACGTTGACACCGTGGAGCCTGCTTGAGATTTTCTCCCTCCCTCTATCTACCCCTACCCTCCGCAATGCACTTTCTTTCTCTCTCAAAATAAATAAACTTAAAAAAATAAGATGTTTTACACAACTAACAAAGAATTAATATTTGGAGATTTTCTAGGTAGATGCTAAGAACATGTATCTACCAGTGATGAGGTTATAAGTGATTGTAAAATATAGTTATGCATTTTCTGAAAAATGTTCTTATAACGAATATGCATTGTTTATCATCAGAAAAAACAAATATATCTCTATTTAAAAATTTAGATTACCCCAAAGAAAACAGATAAAGTAGTTATGAAATTTTGAAAGATGAGGGTTACAAGGACTTGCCCTGTTAACGACAATAACAACAACAAAAATAGCCAGCACTTCTGTGGCACCACACTCCAAGCACTATTCTAAGTTTTTTTATTTTACAGTCTAATTTAATCTTCATAACCTCATGAAGAAAATAATATTGGTATGCCCATTTTATAAAGAAGGAAACTGAGTCACAGAGCAGCCATAACCAGCCCGTTGTTAGATAGCTTCTAAAGAGTAGATCTTAAACAGTTTAAATCTGAGAATAAGAACTCTGGCTCCAGAGTAGGATTCTTTCTTTTTTTTTTAATGTTTATTTTTGAGAGAGAGAGAGAGAGAGTATGAACAGGAGAAGGACGGAGAGAGCGGAAGATGCAGAATCCGAAGCAGGCTCCAGGCTCTGAGCTGTCAGCATGGAGCCCGATGCCAGGCTCTAACTCGTGAACCCTGAGATCATGACCTAAGCTGAAATCGGATGCTTATCCCACTGAGTCACCCAGGTGCCAGTCCAGGGAGGATTCTTAATCACTCTACTGAGTTACAAAAACAAAATAGTAGAATAACATAGCATTATCTAAAGATCAGAGCTCTTAATGTAATAAAAAGAAATAGACTGGAAATAAGATATTGAAAAACTTAATAGGAAAAATGAAGCACCATAAATCAATGAAACAGAAAGAAAGTGGGTATTTTTAAAATGTTTTTCAGGAAAGTAGATATTTAGATTTAAAAAATTCAGTTTAGCGGCGCCTGGGTGGCTCAGTCGATTAAGCCTCCGGCTTCGGCTCAGGTCAGATCTCACGTTTGTGGGTTCGAGCCCCGCGTCAGGCTCTGTGCTAACAGCTAGCTCAGAGCCTGGAGCCTGCTTCCAGTTCTGTGTCTCCTTCTCTCTCTGCCCCTCCCCCTCTCATGCTCTGTCTCTCTCTGTATTAAAAATAAATAAAACATTAAAAAAATATATTTTAAAAAATTCAGCTTAGTGCACCCCCTAAAAATAATTATCCATTTTATTCCAAATAAATTAAGGAGTTAAATCTAAAAAGTTAAACCAAAATAACTTGGAAGAAATATAGATGAATATTTATCTGCTCTCTGGATGAAAAAGGATTTTCTAAACTTAAGAGTACTTAAGAAAATCACAGAGGAAAATACTGATGGATAAAATAAAATTTCTCTGTATGTCATAAGACAAAAAGAAAAGACAAACAACCAGTACATTTAAGAAATTATAATTTTTCATTGGCTAACAAAATATGAAAAATGCTCACCCTCTTGTAATACAAGAAAGACATATTTTTAAAAACTCAAAATTAAAACAAAAATTAGGTGGCATTTTTCACAGAGCAAGTTTTAACTGGCAGCAATCAAGGTTGTCAGGAGTTCTTCAGGACGGATGGATAATTTCATGTACAACCTTTCACTAAAATTTTACCAATATCCATAGACAGCCTTAAACACACCCAATATTTCAAACTAATATTTTTGTAAGGATTTATCCTCTGAAAATAGTAATGTGCACAGCTATTTATATTCAAGTTTTCATCACATCATTATTTCTAGAGTGAACTGTTAGAAACTACTTAATGTTTAATAAAGTTGAGTGAGTTGGCAATAACTAGAAAATATGGCATGGCTCTAGAGTGGACTATCTCACTACAATTGAAATCATGTTGTGAGTAGTTCTTAGTGAGTAGAGAACATGATTATTAAATAGTGCTTTACGTGTAACAAGAGAGATATGCAATTATTATGCGTCCCAGTTAAAAATAATAACAACAAAAAAGGACTTGAAAGATCATGACAAATGTTCATCATGGTTATAGGTAGTGGTAGGGATTTCTGTCTCTTACAAGCTACATTAAAACAGAGACAATGATGGAGAAAAAGTTATTTTAAACAAACAAACAAACAAAAAAGAAGTATAGGGGCAATACAAAACAAAGGAAGAGGAGCAGATCATTGAAAATGTTGAGAGGTTCACAAATAAGATCTCAAATCAGAGATGATCGCAGAGCCAGGAGGAAGTCTAGAGTGAATAAAAATGTTGAAACAACGAATGCTCCGCCCCTTCAAAGCAATTGAGTCAACAGAAAAACTGTGAGGATAGTTGCTTCCGTCTCTAACTTTGAAAAGAGATGCCAATCCATCCCCTGGGATATGTTGATAAAAGCCAGTGCTTTTCTAAAACAAACCAGTTATCTGCCCAAACTCATGTTTTTACAGATGTCATGTAAATTTTCAGTGCTACCTCTAAAATGTCTGGTTAAGATGTTTCCAAAGGAATGAATCTTGCACATGAAAAGACACTCAAGATCACTCATCTTCAGAGAAATACAAATCAAAACCACGATGAGACACCACCTCACATTTGTCAGCATCACTAAAATTAACAACACAGGAAACAACAGCTGTTGATGGAAATGCAAACTGGTGCAACCACTCTGGAGAACAGTATGGAAGTTCCTCAGAATATTAAATATAGAACACTACCTTGCAATGACATGGATGGAACTAGAGTGTATCATGCTAAGCAAAATAAGTCAGTCAGAGAAAGACAAATACCATACCATTTCACGCATATGTAGAATTTAAGAGACACATCAGATGGACATAGAGTAAGATAAAAGAGAACGGGAAGCAAACCATAAGAGACTCAACTATAGAGACCAAACTGAGGGTGGATGGAGGGGAGGTGGGTAGAGGGATGGGGTGGATGGGTGCTGGGTATTAAGGAGGGCACTTGTGATGCGCGCTGGGTGTTGTGTGTAAGTGATGATACAAATCTAAATTCTACCCCTGAAAACAACATTACACTATATGTTTATTCATTAGAATTTAAATAAAAACTTTACAAAAACAAAGAAATGAGTATTGAAATTCAGTCTGTAGCATTTCTCTTTAATTAAATCTCTGAACTTTCCAATTCCTGCTATATTATAAACTGGGGAGGAGGGCAGCAACAAAAGTAAATATAATTGGTCTTTTTAGCTGTTGCTTTCATTTTTCTATAAATAGACACAATTTTTCAGCTTTCCCCCCTCTCGTTTCAATTGGACTTTCTAAAATGTCTTAGAGACGTTTGAAGGTCTAATTATTGGAACAGGGCAAACCCCTGTCTGCCCTGGGAAGTTGGATGTATTCATCTCTTGTAGGCTTTGCTCCATGGCTGGACCAAGAGGATTTATTTCCCTTCATTTTGGTTCTCATCTTGACCTCTCAGTTCTAATCAAACGGTTCTAGAGTCAGACTCTAACATGGCTGTTTTCAGTACACTGGATCCTTGATCCACAGTCAAGTTTATCCTCTCAGTTTCTGTCTCCTCAACTTCTGTGAGATCTCTTCCTATGAGTCTTTGCACTGGCCTGCCTACCACCACCTAATACCATATACCCACAGTCAGTGGCCATTTATGTAGGCATGGTAGAAAAGAATGTCGTTTTCTTTCATTCTTTTTTAGGAGGTATCTGTGTTTGGTTCAACCATGAGCATAATTATTTTTAATAAACTTGAGCAGAAATAGGGTGTATTTAAAGCTCTGTTTTCCATTGAGTCATCATTGAACTGTTTTATATTGAGAAGAACATTTTCTTTCCTCTCTCTTAGTAATATCCCATGGGGTTGTCCATCAGCCCAGGATATGAGATTCTGGCTGTTGGATCTCAAAAGGTGCTATCACCAATCCCAGAGCATGAGTTGTCATGGCATGTGCGTTGTCACACTGCTTTGTTCTGTGGAGCCTAGGAGATGATGACTATGAATTCACCTCCTCTGCACTCACCTTCTTTCCTCTCATCCCCACTTTCTCTCTAAAGGCAGTTTTGGCTGTAACCAAACACTGTACCCCAAGTGCTAAATTTTCAGATCCAAATGGTGCTGTGCCTATTTACAGGAACATCTTGTCACGTGGGCCTGTTCATCTTTCAGTGAGTGCATACCTACTAATAGTACAGTCATGATTTTAGCTGCTGATTTGTAAATACAGAAGTCACGATCAGAGTTGTAAAATGCTAATTTAAAAACCAAAATGTCTATAGGTAGGAACAAATGCCCACAGAGTCACTAAATCTCTTTAGAAGTATGGAGCCATTTCAGACTTTCATGTCACAGAAGTCCTTCTGTTTCTTGTTAGAAATCCTGATGTTATTGTTAACTTCTTGTGTAAACCCTGCCGCCACCGCTTCTACCTCTAGTATTCAGTAATTCATTTAGCAAATACAAAGTGAGCACCTATCACCAGGCACTCTGGTAGGTGCTAGCAGTACAAATGAAAAAGAGTTGAGACCCTGCCCTGAGGCAACTTACAACCTGCTGGAAAATACAGAAGAGAAAAAGCCAATTAATGATATGGTGAGGTAAGAAAAAAAAAATCCCCCATGTTGTGCAAACATAAGTATACAGGAGAGATACGGAGAATGGCTTTTGGAGAGAGAACATTTCTTGGAGAAAGACTCTAGAGCTTGAAGTAGAGTGGCAAAGCTGTGTAGAGTGGGTGTTTCCAGATCCTTCCTTCATGGGAGGCACCTGCACGATGCATGTGACACAGGCACACACTGGGATTCCAGAAGCCCCGGGATGATGGGCAGTAAATCATCCAAACCAAGCTTGGCCAGGCTCTGGGAAAACAACAATCATTAATCTCTGATTTTGGTGGTGTTTTGGTTTGTTAAACTTTGGGGGCATTTTCTCAGTGTTACTTAGTAACATGTTAAAGACAAAAATATATAAATGGTGGTTTCTTTTTGTGAACAAAAATCCTAAATGAGTCTTGTTGGATTCAAAGGTCCTTCTGGAGTTTGAGGGCTGATCTCACTTTCCTGGAGGCTGACTCGAGCCCCAGAGTGACCTCTGAGAATGGACCCACCTTGTGAATAACCCCATTAGAGAGGCTCTGTTTGGGCAAAGCTGATGTGATACTGCCAGTTCCCCAGGATGCCTTCTGTAGATTCTTCTTTGTTCTCCTCAGATTCTTCAAACCTTAGTGCCCTAATGGTTGCCACAATCGCTCTTCAACTTGATCTGCCTGTAATGATCAACTTAACTTGTCCCTTCTTAACATTCTTCTAGTAGCATCCCAAATATCCCCATTCTTGTTATTACCACCACCACCACCGTTACTTGCACAATTAGGACTTCCTCTACTATTTCTACAACTACTGCTGCTCCTACTATTATACGACTACGTGTACTCCTTCTCTTCTTACTATTGTTACCAATGCTCTTACATCAATGACTACTACTTCCTCTACTACTGCGTATACCCCTACCACTTCTCCTCCCTTCCCTTCCCCCCTTGTACTGCCACAACTACCACCCCCGCTATCCTCACTGCCACCACTACTATCAGTCTTTCTACTACTTGTACTGCTGACGCTACTTCTCCTATGCTTGGTGGTGGTGTGGTGGTTGAGTGACAATTCAAAGCACTGTCCAAAGCGTTTTTTCATATCTACAGATCAATCCTGCAAAATTATCTTCATTTTGCAGGTGAGGTTACTGAGGCACAAGGAGTTTGGTCTGCTGAGTATCACCCTCACATTATGGAGTGTATTAAAAATTAATCTACAGTATGTACCGCCATATTGCTACTGAGCTCTGTTGATAATCCCATGTGTCCCAGCAGTGCTTTCTGGCCTGTGACACCCTGGCAGCAACATGCCCAGAACAACATGGTGAGCCTGGTGGCTATGTCCGTTACCACAGGTTTCAAGGGATTTTAGTCTTAGGTGTCTATAACAAAATACCAAAGACTGGGTGACTTCAACAGCAAACATTTATTTCCCACAGTTCTCCCAGTTCACAAGACTCAGAAGCCCAAGATCACAGTACCAAAATTGTTGGGTTCTGCTGAGAGCCTGATTCTTTCTTCCTGTGTGTCATGATGAAAAGATCACAGGGCCCCTGGGTGGCTCAGTCAGTTAAGCCTCTGACTTCAGCTCAGGTCATGATCTTGTGGTTCCGGAGTTCGAACTCCACATCAGGCTCTGTGCTGACAGCTCTGAGCCTGGAGCCTGATTCTGATTCTGGGTCTCCCTCTTTCTCTGCTCTTCACCTGCTTCTACTAGGTCTGTCTCTCAAAAATAAATAAAACATCAAAAGAAAAATTAAAAAAAAAAAAGAAAAAATCAGAGAGAGCCAAGCTCACTTGTCTTTTCTTAGAAAGGCACGAATCCCATCATTAGGGTTTCATCCTTATGCATAATTACCTCCCAAAGGCCTCATCACCATATACTGACACATTGGGTATTAGGGTTTCAATATATAAATGTGGTAGGGGTGGGGATGTAAACATGCCCTTCATAATACAAGGGAAACAAAGGGCCTGCCTGGGGACAAGTAGGCCTCATTAGAGGAATGACACAATCTGGGAGACCCCAGAGTCTACCATCAGCGAGAAGCCCTGAATAGTCCACGCCAGGGTAGCAGTGTCACCAGGCACTAGTTTTCTGTTTTGTTTTCTTTTTGTTTTGTTTGTACTATCTGCTGAGTGTTGGCTGTTATGGGCTTAGAGATGCTATTTCTTGGCCAAAAAATAATCAGAGTTACCGTAGTTGAAAACACTCCTCTTGGGAACAAGGAAAGTGTCATCTGGATTATCAGATGAACATTATTTTTTTTAATTTTTTTATGTTTTTATTTTATTTTTGAGAGACAGAGAGAGACAGTGCGAGCAAAGGAGGGTCAGAGAGAGAGGGAGATACAGAATCTGAAATAGGCTCCAGGGTCTGAGCTAGCTGTCAGCACAGAGCCCAGTGTGGGGCTCAAACCCATGAACTGTGAGATCATGACCTGAGCTGAAGCCAGATGCTTAACCAACAGAGCCACCCAGGGGCCCCAGATGAACATTGTTAACATCAGCAATTTCTATGTAACCCTGCACATATACAGACACATAAAAAGAACACCTTTTTAATGAAAAAGCCATCTACTTACTGTAAGAATATATTAAATAAGAAAGAACACAAGAAATTAGTAAAAAATTTAGTCTATGCTAGGTATGGTGCTGTTGTGCATACGAGCACTTTGACAGAAGCTGGATAAGAAAGTATAAGAATTTCTTAGAGGGGATGAAGATAGAGCAGGTATCAAATTGATTCTAATTGGACCATTGAAGGGGAACTTTTAGTGGCAGAGAAAGGTATGGTCAGGGTGGCTAAGAATAGAAGGTGCATTTAGTCACATGTCATGCATTAGTGGGGCTCTAATTCTTGTTGTTTTGAAGTAAAGTCAACCTCAGTAGACATTTTTCTCCCCACACCAACTTTATTGAATATAATTGACAAAATTGTAACATATTTATTTATTTTTATTTTTAAAAGTTTATTTATGGGGTGCCTAGGTGGCTCAGTCAGTTGGGCGTCTGGCTTCGGCTCAGGTCATGATCTCGCTGTTCGTGGCTTCGAGCCCTGCATCGGGCTCTGTGCTGACAGCTAGCTCAGAGCCTGGAGCCTGCTTCAGATTCTGTATCTCCCTCTCTCTCTCTGATCCTCCCCTGCTTATGCACTTTCTCTCTGTCTCTCAAAAATAAATAAAAAACATTTTTTAAAAGTTTATTTATTTATTTTGAGAGAGAGAGAGCGAGCATGAGCGTGCGCGAGCATGGGGGAGGGGCAGAGAGATAGGGAGATAGAGGGTCCCAAGCAGACTCCATGCTGTCAGCATGGAGCCTCATGCGGGGCTTGGTATCATGAGATCATGACTGACCTGAAATCAAGAGTCACATGCTTAACCCACTGAGCTGCCCACCCAGGTACCCCTGTAAGATATTTAAAGTGTACAACATAATGATTTTGATTGTGAAAGGATTTTCCTCATTAGGTAATTATCACATTTATCATTTCACCCCTTTGTGTGTGTGTGTGTGTGAACATTTAAGTTCTACTCTGCTGGAGAATTTCAATGATATAATACAGTGTTCTCAACTATAGCCACAAGTTATACATGAGATCCTCAGATCTTATTCCTCTTCTACTGAGTGCCTTCTTGTTGATGCACCTCTTGTGCTAAAGACTTGTGATAAAAGGGTGCTTAGAAGATATAAAAGAGAATCATTGCCTTATTGTTATCTGAACATAGCCTTCCTTTCACTTCCTTTCCAGAATGTTGCCACTGACAGTGACAATGAAAAGTAGGGGGAAACGGTCTGGAGGAGGGCTCGGATGACTGCTGTATCACAAACACCTTGTGTACAGTTGTTACTATTATTATTTTGCTAGCGCTTGCACTATCTTTCAGAAGTCTCAGCCTTTGTAGGTAAGGTTTGTCCCCATCACAGATATCATTTGGAGCTAATTAAAGATGCTTGTTTCGTGCCCCTGTCCACTTCCACCCAAAGCATCAGGGAGAACGCCAAGTACATAGTTTGTATGGTGTACTCTTCATATTCATTACAGTTCACACAGACATTTGTTCATAGGCACTACGCAGGGATGGAATCAGCAAGATTTGTTTGTTACTTAGTCATTTTCTTGGTTTATTTAATTTTATCCCTGTTTAAAAAGAGATTTCAAGTGGCTAAATTTTCGTAAAATTGAACAAGTTGGCGCTTGACCACATATAGCATGATGTCTCTTTTCTTTTGCTATTTTTGTTGTTGCTGAATTCATTGTGAGCATAGAGAGTTCTCTTGCATTTGAGAGGCTGGCATCGTGGTTAAGCTAAAGAAAGGGAAACAGAGATACAACATTGTTCCTAAAGTGCCAGAAGTTTGGAGGAGATGAAACACCTGGTTCCTAAGGAAAAATATCAGATCTGGTCACCTTTTAGGAGCTGAAATAACATTTCATCTGTTTCTAAGATACTTGGGGAAGTTAAATCAAACAGGAAACAACAGAAATTTCTGAGTCAGAGAGGAACTGCTCGTTACTCATTTGACTTTGCAAGCATGGTGATGATGCCATTGCCCTGAAACACACAAGACTTAAGATAACTCATCGTCAATTATGAAAATACTAGGGTTAGAGTCGCACATCGTCTAATCTCAGGGGCAGCATTGCCTTCTCTATTTCTTTTAGAGTACTCCAAACCTTCATACCTCTAGAAGTAGATTGAGTTGTCACAAACTTTTTAGAATATGGGGCTCTTTGAGGAAGAAGTTAACTCACCCCTCCCGTCTTTTGGGTGACCTACTCTATCCTGTAGCACTTGAATGGGGAAACTATATATGAGTGCAAATGAAAATATCAGTGTTCTCCCAACATAGCTGAGACAATGCCTAGTTTCTCAAAATACAGAGAAAAGCTGAACATCAGATGCCGAAGTACGGTAAACAGGAATCTTGCCTCCTGTGGGTAGCAGTCATCTGTAATACCCAGATAACTTGTTACACCCAATGAAAACCATGAAGGGGAAGCAGAATGAGGAACTGGGATGGAAAGTTTTAATTTAGTGGTCTCTTCACATTTTGGAAAATGGGTAAGTCAATGTAGCATTTGCAGAAGTTCTCACGTGGTAATCACTGCCATCATACACTGTCTCTTGTAATGACACCTAACAAGGTTGCTTCCTTTTTATCCTTTACTCTTAGTAGGAGACACAATGTCTTTGTTCCTAAGGCAACAGTCTGATTCTGTGACTTGAGACCCTCTGTCCACCTGCCATGGCAACACTCAGCAATTCAGGATCTCTTACATCTTTTTATTTTATTTGTTGAGTGCTTACTAGTATCAGGTGTACATACGGCATTTAAATTTTCACAGAACCCTATGAGACTCATACTATTTTCTAAAGATGTGAAAACAGAGGCATACAAAGAGAAGATGAAGCTCTTCCCAATGGCTTCATGGCATTCTGTCCCCATCAGGTGCTTGCAGCACTCGTCTTTTCCCTTTAACTTATTTTATCATTATTTTAGACATTTAAAACAATTTCTGAAGATACAGAAGTAAGTATATGTATAAAGTGAGATTTAAAACATACAGCAAGATAGACAAAAAGAAGTCTTCCTTCCCTCACACCCAAAGACTACTTCACAGAGGTAACTATTATGAATTTTTAATGTATTCAAATTTACCTATGCAAAAACCCGGATGTACATGCATATGCAAGCATATTCATTTTCATTTGTGGACCTCTTACGATACGTGTGTTATACCTTGACATATCATAGTCATTTGTGAACATGTTAATTTCCCTAAATTGACTGTGAGCTCTCTGAGGACATCATGCTGTGCATGCTGTTCTGGTTACCTATCATTTATAAGTGATCCCAAGACTCAGAAGTGAAAATTAATGCTTCTTTTTTTTATCTGCAATTTTATCAAGCCCAGGGGGAACATAATCTTTGCTCCATTCAACATCAGTGGGGATGGCTCAGAGGCTGGGACTGGAATCATGGGAAGGCTGAGTTGCTCATATGTAGGTGTTTGATACTGGCTCTCAGTGGGAGCTTTAAGTAACATGGTGGCTGGGACACCCACAAATGGTCTTTCCATGGACCTACTTGGCTTCCTCAGACCATGGTGCCTGGGTTGCATGCATCTTACGAGAACAGGGTAGAAACAACATTTTTAAAAAATAACTTAACCCATATAGCATCATTTCTGCTGTAGCTACAGCCTTATCCAGACTCAAGGGGATAGAGTGCATATCCTGCCTCTCAAAAATCACATTGTAAGGAAAGCTTGTGGGATAGGCTATACCAATGAGGTCATCTTTATAAAATACTATTATTTCCCAAGGAGATTTTAATGTTAGGCTCATCTCTCTACTGTCTAGAACTTTATCTCATAGCTTTGTATATAGTAGATGACTGAATCAATGTTCAGGAGATTTAATTGTTGAATCCTGGTTAGGAGGAGGAAGAGGTAGAAACTCTTTGCACCTCTGAACTGGGCTAACAAGGGAAGAGAGGTGATGGCTCATTCTCATGAGGATGCTGCCCCATGATCTCAGAAAGAAGATTCAGGTATAAAATCTCACTAGAGACAATGGCCAGGGGTTGCTAGAAAAGGTGCTTATACGATGAATCATGGGAATCTACCCCCAAAACCAAGAGCACACAATGTATGTCAGCTACCTTCACAATAAATCATATTTTTAAAAAAGGGTGCTTATAAAATCATTCCCCTGAGCCAACCCACAAATGCATTGTAGCTGTTTTCTTTGTCAAAAAGGTGTGTGAAAAGTACCATTTGACTGTGCAGGAGAAACCAGGATGAACGCTGTGCTGAGTTTCATGTGAGCAGGTGCACCGAAAATTGCATCCTCTAGGGACCATAGTCCGTGCATAAAGTCCTGCCCCTTCTAGTGAAGGTCACCTGGATGGCTCAAGAGCCTGAGCAATGGTTTGGCAGTGGTTATGTGAGTGTGAAAGTGAAAGCCTGGGGTAGAAAAGATGAAGGCCAAGTGTCCAGGCTGCTTCCTGTTGGCTCTTAGATTTCGTGGGGATGGTTATCATAGGTGCCTATGAGATGAAAAGCCTGGACACGATGGCCTTCATTCTAGTGTATGTATTCTAGTGCCGACATTTGGTCTCTGACACACGCTGAGGTCTGGCCTCAAAGAACACATCTGAACAAGCGAAGCAGAGTAGGCTACGCATAGGGAGATGTGGAAATAGGAGGGAAGTCCTTATTCACAGAATTTGTTTCAAAACCCATTCCTATTACGTCTTATTTTGTCTCTTCCTTTTTTCTATCTTTTCCTCTGTCCTGTCCTTCACCCTCTCACACTTGGTTTCCTCAGTCAGCTCTCCACCTCTTCCACTCACTGGACATTGACACATTTGTCATCTCTTGGTGTCACATCACTCAAACCAACAAACCCAAATCAGACCAGCCTGGCCCCTGGGAATAATCTTTTCCCCACCCCCTGCCACATTCACATGTACACCTGCAGTACACAAACTTGTTGCCTCCCTCATAGGGGTTTTAACTGGTGAAATTCAAACTCCAAGGGCTCTGCTACTCTTCCCAGTTTGGCCTCAATAGAGTGAGAGCCTAGAATCATTAAGGTTCCGTGATGATGTGCTTACAAGAGCTTAGCACCAGAGATATAATTTGAAAAGAGCTTGTACTCATATGTAAGTCCAATTAGAAAAAAAAACTATTAGAGAGACACGAACAGTATCTTTGGCTAAATGTTTCTAGTGACTTGTAGGAGCTTTCTGTCATGTTTGCCTATGCTGACTTCTTCACCCATATGGATACCCACTGTATTGTTTGGGTTTACTTACCCTTTAGTTAATTATTATTTTTAACATTTAAACTACTTATTAAAACCTTACTCTTGAATAGGTCTTAAAAGCCACATCTTCCTCTACTGATAAGATTCACTGGTAGAGTATGACTTCTTGGTAACCACTGGGAGTTGTTTCATACAGGAAGGGGAAGCATCTGAAACAAATTCCATAACAGTCATTTGATGCTCAGGTCTGATTCTCTGATTGGACGTTAGTCTGAAGGGATAGTCACACTCTGATTATCTACTTGAGTTCAAGGCACACATTTAGTGTGGCTTTCAGAATTATTGTTTTTAGGGAACTACCGAATCTTAATATTTGTTGACCTGCCATTACAAATGGGTTCTGTAATCTGGGAGAAGGAGAGGATCAGACTTCCCAATGCAATTTGATTTCTGGACCTCGGAAGTTAAGTGCTGTTTTCTGGGTCTTAGCTACAGAAGTGGCCGTGAAATTGGAGTCCAACAGCAGAGCAAAATCATTAGGCTCCTTGCCATTTCTGCCCAAAGTATCATCATCCCCAGCATGGCTCAGAGTTCGACTCACACTCCCATCGTGCCTGACACCTAAGAGTCACCGTGGCAGCCCTACTGCCAGACTTCTCTTGTGCTTGTGGCTTCTACTCTTTCCCATTTCCCCCCATGAACACTACCCTGATTCAAGGCTTTATTGCTTATTTCTAATATTATGGCAGTAGTCTAACTGGCTTTTAGCTCTTTCCCCTCCAATTATCTTATAAACAAGTCAATTTCCCTAAAATTTCCATTTAGTTGGCTTATACCTCTGCTCAAAAAAATGAGTGATTTCCCCTTTCATTATTGAATTAAGTTCAATGTGTTTAACATAGTAGACAAGAGCCCTTACCCATTTAGTCCCTGTACGGTGCTTGGTAACTGTGTCTTACTAAGCAGCCCATACTCCTCAACTACCAGCCTTGTTACCAGTCTCTGATCAGTTCTCTCTCTGTTTTCTCCTCTTGATGACTCTCTTTGGACTCTCATCCATATGTGAAATGTTGATTAGTCCATGAATCATATCTATCTATTGAAATTATACTAATATCCACAAACTTGTCTTCCTCCTTCAAAGAGAAGTCCTGCCCCATCCCAAGAAGAAATCAATCTCCCAGTTCTGTCTTCTTGAAATCCTTTGTATCATTTTCTGTCTTTCATTCTATGGAAGTCGGTATGTTGACCTCTTACTAGACTAGACTGTAGGCTCATTGTGGGCAGAGACAATGCTTCAAAAACTTCAGCATTGCCTATCCTCAGCTTACAGCTAAAGGTTGTTGTTTTGAATTGAATTTTCACAGATTCTGGGGAAAAAGTTAAATTCAATCCAGACCATCAACTCAAGTTTTTCTCTGGATAAAGTGTAAAAAGCGAGTGTGGTGAAAATGTGCATGATTGGTTTGTTTCCTTATTACTCTGATTACACATTCTAACTCAGACACTTTAAATATGATTTAATAAATAATGCTTAAGAGATATAATTGTTGAAGGCCAATAGGACAATTTCCTCAAACATTGGATATACAGTCACTGCACTTATGTTAGTGTGTTAAAATGTATCAAGTCAAACAAATCTTGTAGATACGAACTCCTAATATATAGAAACACCAATGGTTGTTCACCCAATAGGCTGATATGAGAAGTCCTTAAAAATACATATACATACATATATAAATATATATAATGCCTTTATTTTCCTCATCTCTTTTTAGAGGTGACTCTAACATGTGGTATGCTTATGAGAAGTGAGACCACCAGTGTATCTTTTCACCTTCAACAGCATGAATAAGATCCAAGTGATGCATAAGCTCGACTGAGCATTATTAGGGTCACAGAAAATTGCACAGTAAAGTCATAAAACTGCTATTTTAAAACAAAAGCTGTTTTTGTGATTTGTTGTTCCAAATCTTCCTTCTCTCATAATAAAAGGTATCACTTTCAGAATTGACTCTCTTTGTACCTTGTAATAATTAGTTTTCCTGTTTTCAGTTTTGAATAGAGCACCATTTTCCATCACTACCTTCAGGTAATGTATACTTTTTGGGGGGTAATGTTATTCATATTGGACTTGCTTTTTCAGTCCCAACCACACATTTAACTATTTCTCTTGGGCACAGATCTTTTTTGAAGCCAGTGGGAACTTTGTTCACAGATGAACTATGTGGCAGGAAGGGGGACGTTTCCCACCTTCCTCTCTCTCTTACTGTTCTATCATGTGTAACAATGTTTTCCATTCCTCTGTAGATAAGAATCTTTTTGTGAATTTTCTATATTTAACACCAACACTAAATGCTGTTAAGCAACTTCAGCCCTTCTCACCACATCCACCCAGATTAAAAGTGAGTCAAAGACAATTAGGTTACTCTAGCAGGAACCGTCACCCCACAAATAGATAATTTTTGACAGTGTCTTTCAGTCCTTGTAGATGCAAACGATGTGCTCTCTTCTGCAAATGCTAGGAGATAGACTAAGGCCATTTCCTTTTTACCTGTTTTTTACTTTTAAAAGAGAATACAATATATTTTCCTTATTTTATGTTCTTTAAAAATTTTTTTTTAACAATTTTATTTGTTTCTGAGAGACAGAGAGAGACAGAGTGCAAGCGGAGGAGGGGCAGAGAGAGAAGGAGACACAGAATCCGAAGCAGGCTCCAGCCCCTAAGCTGTCAGCACAGAGCCTGATGCAGGGCTTGAGACCACAAACCACATGATTATGACCTGAGCTTAAATTGGACCCTTAACCAATTGAGCCACCCAGATAATCCCCCTTATTTTACATTCTTGATCCTGTGCCTGACTTGTTAGGGCTAGATGGGTACTTAAAAATGCTCAGTTCTCACATGTAATCACTGGATTTCATCCAACTCTCTTCTCTAGAAGTTTTGCCTAGCTTTATAAAATGCCAAAAAAAAAAAAAAGGACACTCCACAAATTCCTTGACAGTACATGCTAATGTTGAATGGTCTTTCTTTTCTGGAAAAAATGTCACCTCAAGTAGTCACTTGAAGAGTAATAATAACCAGGTTGCTATTGTCTGGACATCAAGTCTCGTCCTCCTTTATTTCGTTAATCAAAAGACTAATCTCAGGTCAGCCTTCACGTTTTATCCAAACCATGTCATTCAAGTCTTAACTTCTTCCTGATTTCTTCTCAGCATCCTCTCCCAATAACCATAACTTAAAACAAGCTAACCTGGGACTTTCTTTACTTCTAACACTAGTCTCCATATTTAAGTGGTTTTTTTTTTAAATATATGAAATAAACTGAGTGGGTGATGTTTGCTTTTCACCAACCAGTTCAGCTCAGGCTTTTCTAGTTAGGAAACTCAAGGACCAGAATGAGATATTCCTGTGACCAGTTTTTGATAAAGGGCATTTTAATCTTCCAATTTGAGTGTTTTCATATGCAGCTGTGAATTACTATTAAACTGATATAAGACCACTGCCACCACCCCTTACCACGGGTAACTTTGTTTTGGAATGAATTTATCTCTTCTAATTTATTTAGATTAATTTTCTGTGTCCTTGGGCAAATCTAATACGTTTTTCGTTTCTACCTAAGTTTCCTTGTGCATCAAACGTAGCAGAGGAAGGAGATTGTCCTAAGGACTTTTTCACTCTAATCATATATTTTTTTAATTTTGCAATTCTAGATGAGCTTTTACTGTGGATAGAATGGTGAGTCGAGGGGTGCCTGGGTGGCTCAGTTGGTTGAGCGTCCGGCTTCGGCTCAGGTCATGATCTCACAGTTCGTGGGTTCGAGCCCCACGTCGGGCTCTGTGCTGACAGCTAGCTCAGAGCCTGGAGCCTGTTTCAGATTCTGTATCTCTCTCTCTCTGACCCTCCCCTGCTCACACTGTCTCTCTCTGTCTCTCAAAAATAAATAAAAGACATTAAAAAAAATTTTTTTAATGGTGATTCAAAAGGACACCTGGGTAGAGAGGCAAGAATTATAAAGTTGAAAAAGATCTGGGTGCAAACAGAGCCATCTTCCTCCCTCTGCGAGAGTCTTTCCATAATGACTCAAGAAGAGTCTGACTTTTTCCTCCTCCTGCTGCGTACCCTCTTATTCTTCTTTGTTTCCTATTTTCCTCCACTTTCTTCTTATGTTCTGTCTTCCTTTTCCTTCTTTCCATTTTATCCTTCTAGAGGTAAGAAGGCATAATTTTCTAAGCAGCACACTTGGAACATTTTTGGAATGACTTCCCCCACGTTCTTATTCTGAAGTAGACTCATGTTGAACAAAAGGACTGTGGCAGTGTCCATGTGTGTTTTTTAAACTTGATTATTTGTGTATTAAATTGAGTTTGCATTTCCCTAGTTTTCCACCTGAGACAAGAAGGGCTTAGCAGAGAAAATATTTATTAGAGCATGGACCCCTTCCATATGTGTAGTATTTTTCTTTCTCATGAAAGGCATGCTAACTCAGTGTGCACATCTAGTACAATGGGTTTTTATTGTTTTAATATGTCAATCTTATTTTCCAATGAAATTCCAGTTACCGTGATTGAATTTATATTCAATCTCCTTTCCTACCCCTCTTCAAATAATCAAGTACAAAAAAAGGTTTTTGCTTATTTAATTTAGAAGAACAGGTAAAAAAATAAATCGGTAGTTCATTCAGTGTTGTTTTATCTCTGACTTTTTCCAGGTACCTGAAGAATGATTTTTTTTTTTTTGCCTTCCTATAATTATGTTTTAGTATTGAGAGTTATTTTTTGTCAGAGTATATTTCTAGCAATTTGGTTAAATGTTGTAAATCAGTCAGAGTCTTTAAAAGATTTGTCCTGCCAAGACTGTGAAATACATTTCTACATATTCATTTTTGAGTTGATGGATGACTGACAGGCAGTAGGCAGCGGGACTGAGTACTAAGCGTTTCTTGTGTCAGGCTTCAGAAATCTTAGCAGTCTGATCTGCAGCACATTAAAAGGAGTAGGAAAAGAGCAAAACCAGGAAATGTGTATGAGAATTTGGTTTTAAATCAGAAAATAGCAGCAAAGAACTATTTTTATTAAGAGAAACAGAAAAATAGTAAAGCTAGAGAGGTGGAACATTAGACGCTGCTGTGAGCAAATGAACTGATTGTTTTATACGTTACTGAAATGTTACTTGTTATCTCAGGCCATGCCAGAGTTTTAGAGATTAGCTGAAAGACCATAAAACGGTTGAAAGTCTAGGAGCCTGGATTTATGCGGGAAGAGAAAAAGACAAAGCAGGTGGATGCACTCCCCGTGAAAGGTGGTGTGGCTTGGCAGAAAGAGCCCTGGGCTGGGAAGTGGTGCCCCGTGCCTTGCTCTGCAGCTCCTCCCAGGATGGGCTTCCTCTGTTTGGGTCAAACTGTCCATATCCGTAAAATGAGGGCATTATATTAAGTTATTTTCAAGGTTCCCCCATCTCAAACTTTATAATGGCTTCTTGTCCACCAGGAATACAGGAGAAACGTGCAGAGTGTATGAAATTAGCCTTGGGGACAAAAAATATACAGCATTTTTAAAGCTAAGGATGAAACACTCATAAAATGTGGGTCAATTTTATTCAATCTATGATGTTGACATTTGGTTGAAATGCTTATCTTCTTTTCCTTCCCTTTGCAAAGCCCATTGTATCTTATTTATTCTTAGTGGTTTTCAAATAACAGCTATAAAGAAAAGAATGTAAATAGAAAAATTAAGGCCAAGTACACTTCTCAGGAGTCCACTGGTTTCCTCTCAGCCTGCCCTACTTTTTCTCAAGCCTTGTTTGCATGCCAATTTTGAGTTTCGTTGCAAACCTTGTTAGAGTCTTTGCAAAAAAGTGGAGGAATAAGGAAGAAAAAGACAGACAATTACAAAACTAAATAAAACTAACAGACTACCAGTACTTAAAAGCAAAATAACACACAGTTGTATTCCTGTCTGGACCTAGATCCATCAAGCGCCCATGGAATTAAGTAAATAATTAACTACTGCTTATGTGGGGAATGACAAAGAGGGTCTCCGCATTTGGCAAGCAGGGCTAGATGATCTTCAAAATCTCATTTAGTCCACAGTTTTAGTTACATGATTCCTGCCTGCGGGGAAATCACATTTAAAAAGTGGAGAAACAGGGAAATTTACACTAAGCCACGGTGGACTGTTTTTCCTGGAGAGTTCATTGATTTAGGTGCTGTGGCTTTCCATTTGTTTGGGACAGTGAACCATGTTCCCAAAGCAAAACCATTAAACAAAGGATAACAAGCAGCCAGCAAGGGATACAGTAGAAAGTGGCAAATCTATAATGGGGTGCACTTGTGAACCATTTACTCTTTTTTCAAAAGCATCTTGTAATGATTTATCTTTTTAAAAAGCATTTTGTAATGAAGAGGGAAGGAAACATTCCCTATCCGGCTGTGCATCAGTGTGTAATAGGGACAGAATTTTTTTGTCAGGTGTATGAATGAGACAAATATGTCACACAAACAAACTTTGCCCCTATGATTGCTGTTATTTAGGGAGATGAAATGTGGCAGCGTGAGAAAGACCTAAGGAATATTAACAGTCTGCTTACAGGGAGTGAAAGTGGTGTCCTACACACTGATTATGGAGTTGAATATCATATCATAGATAGGAGTGACAGATCGATACAATCTGGCTTTTCCTTCATTCACTCTCTTAGCTTGTGGCTAGGAGCCAGTGATCTATTTTCCTGTCTTTGTTCCTCCCTCCGCACGTGCTCTGGGAAGCAGTACTTATGCTTCCCTTTCTCTGCTTAAGCATGATCAGTGCTTCTCTGAGGTCCTAGAGAGAATGTTAATCAGTCCTGGCCAGTAATTACTGTCTGTCTCCAGATGCCTCTCGTATACAGACTTCATTTCTATGCTTCTCCAGTGTTACAGAGGAGGGTGGTGCTGAAACCCTCCGTGTAACAGAGCTTTCCAGCTGAAGTTGAACCGCCAGCAGGGAAGACGTGAAATGCTTCCTTTTCTCTTTCCATAAAATGACACATTTTTCTTTCCTCTTCTCTTTTCTGTAAAATGTTGACATCTTTTTCTGACACTGCTAACCTCAAACAGGTATTTCGGTGATGACATACACTTTAGTATGACCCCAACAATATTTATTATTTTATCACTTCTACTTTGCTTTTTTTTTTCCTACTTGGTCAAAACAAAGCCAATTGGTCAGCGACAATGGCTATTTTTACCATCTGGTGCGTCCTTAAGCAGCCCAACTGTTCCTATACCACGCTCCCGAGGGTCCTGGGAAATGCACATATGAAATAGCTTGAAATAAAATTCTTAATTTCAGTAGTTTTCATCTGCTCTGACTCCTTCCATGTCACCCCAGAAACTTCCATGTGATATCCAGTCAACTGAATTATCTGCTCTGAAAATCTTTTTTACTCATTTGACATATATCCATTCAATGTTTTCTAAACCAATATGTTGTTCAAGCCCATGAGGGTGACAAATATACATAAAACGGGGTTCTCTTCCTAATAATAGGAGGATGACTTTTCAAATAAATAACTTGAATATATGGTAATGTGTCGAGGGCTGTGTGAATGGGGCCGATACTAAATTTTATAGCAGTTCAGTGGTAGCAGTGAGATATGCTGGCTACTATCATCAGGAAATACTTCACAGAGGAGGTGGCACATGAGGTTAGCTCTTAACAGTGGAGGAAGTTTCAATGGGTAGAAATGAGGAGGAGGTTTTGGGAAGAGAGGACAGTTACATTGTTTTTAACATTTATTTTTGAGAGAGGAGGGGGAGAGAGAGAGAGAAGGAGAAAGAGTGAGAGAGCATGCACAAATGGGTCAGAGAGAGGGAGACACAGGATCTGAAGCAGGCTCCAGGCTCTGCGCTGTCAACACAGAGCCTGATGCTGGGCTCAAACTCACAAACTGTGAGGTCATGACCTGAGCCCAAGTCAGATGCTTAACTGACTGAGCCACCCAGACACAGGAAGAGGGGATCATTTAAACAAAGATGCAGAGGAAAGATGGTGCTAGGTATATTCTTGGAAGGAAGGCTTCACGCCTTGGGGCCTCTACATTTCTTTAGATTAAAAGCTAAGATTGGAAAATTAGAATTAGATGGTGAGTGATTTTTAGTGCAAGGCTAAGACGTCTGAACTTTATACAGTAGGCCTGCGGTCTGACCCAGACAGGAATACTTAGACTGGGGAGACTGTATGTCGGGAGATCAGTTGCCTACCATTTGGTTGTGTTGGAGGCTGTTGAACCCAGGGCCTGAGCCTGGAAAAGACAGGTAGGTGGTAAGACATTAGACATTCTAGAAGCAGAAGTGACAAAACACAAGGTTCAATCAGGTAGAAAAAGAGAAGGCTGAGACAACTAAAGTGGGAGTCCTGCCCTCCAGGACTGGCCAGGTGAGTCCAATTTGAAGTGTGTGTGTCTCAGAGCACTGAGGGGTCTATGTTTGGAGAAAGGAGCCCTAGCTATGCTTTTTTCAATTCTGATGCATATCCTTTTCACAGTTTACATTTCTGATATTAGGATGCTTCTTACCATCTAGGGGTGCATTTAAGGTATAACTTTTCATGAAAAGTGTAGCAAATCAATGGTACACACTGCAGTTGATGGTACCTTATCATCACAGAAATAAAGTATAGCATGTATGTTATTACCGTATTAAGTTTTCCTTTCAAACTACCAAATTATTTCATTCTCATTACAATTAAGCCAAGCAATCCAGAAAACATAAATTACATATGAATAT